>NC_067402.1:143422219-143749719 GCF_016432865.1 Antechinus flavipes | reverse complement strand
AAAGTATATCAAAATAAAAGCCCTTATCATACTAAACCAATCAATCAATAAATCTTTATTAAGTACCTTTAAAAGAGATAACAGAGAGTTTCTTCCCTCTAGGAGCTTACAATTTAATAGGATTGTAATAGATTGTAATGTTTATATTCTGTGGGGAAGATGATATAAACATATAGATTATATACATTGGTACCAGGTAATTTTGGCAAGAAAGGGAGTAGCAGGATAAACTGAATTTTGAATTCTAAGATTTAGATTCTAAGAATTAGAAGTGGGATGGGAACAAAAGTAGATGGAGCTAGTTGATAGAGATAGAGATCTAGAGAGCTGATAGTTAAACTTTCAATGTGAGCATAGATAAGCTTCAGAAATTAACAAATGATATAAGGAATATCTCAATTTATTACTCTGTTGATTTGTTGATAATTCATTTTAAACTCTTCTGAGAGTCCTTTGTTAAACATTTATTAACTGAGAAGGGGTAGCTAGGTGATGAAGTGGAAAGAAGGCCAGGCCTGGAATTAGGAAAATTCCTAATTTTCCATGATACTCTGCTAGGCATAAAGCTCAATTTAAACTATTTAAAAACATGATCCTCATCAACTCACAATTTACAATGTAAAGTTACAAAGATATATAATAGGATGGGGCAAATTCAAAAAGAAAAGAAGAGATAAATGATCACAGGATGTATGTAGAAGTAAGCAGACCAGCTGGGAAGTTTTGTCTTTTGCCTGTGCTTGGATTCCCTCCCTAACAAACACATGTGCACATGCACATACATACACATACACACACATGCCCAACCATGCATATCAAACCTCAAAAACTTAATAACTACATGAACCTGGACAAGTCACTTCCCCCTGTTTACCTCAATTTTCTCATCTGTAAAATGAGCTGGAGAAGGAAATGGCCAAACATTCCAGTATCTTTGCCAAGAAAATCCCAAATGAGGTCACAAAAAGTTGGACATGACTGAAACAATTGAATAGCAAAAGCAACAAAGCTAAAAAGACAAGAAATGACCAGTTTGTGAGGAGCTTTATAGGCCAATGAGAGGAGTTTATATTTGATTCTAAAGGGAGTCACTGGGTTTTATCAAGTTTGGGAATAATTAGCTATATGAAGAATGGGTTAGGATTGGGGCAAACTTTAAGGCAATAATTGCAAACAAGAAGACTTTGCAGTGCACCAGGCTAAAGTTGATAGATGCTGGTGTGAATATGGAAAAGGAGACATGTGCCAGAGCTCTTGTGAAGGTCTACAATCCAAGATTTAGCAACCAATTGGATGTTTTGGGAAAGGATTACACTGAAGTGGGGAAGTTTTAGGGAGCTGCTTTTTGCAAATAATAGATATTAAGTAATTTCCCCAGAGTCAATTGGTGAACAAGCATTTATTATATACTTACCTAAACTGCTAGATGCTAAGGATACAGATACAAAAGCCAGTCCCTGCCTTCAGGGGGTTTATATTTGATGAGAAAAAGTAACATTTATAAATATTAGTAGATTCAAAATATAAATTTAATTCATGGTAATTTGTGGTGGTATGATAGTATGTGAAGCAAGCTAGTGCATTTCAGACATGGGGACAATTCAAACTCCAGCTAAGGCATATATCACTATGCAAAGATATGGTTATTGAGATGGAAAGTCCTGTGAGAGAAACAGCTAACAGACCATTCTGACTAAACAGTAAAATATGAAAAAGGGAGTGGACTTAAATATGTGGTCAAATGTTGTGATTGCAAGTATAGAAGTGAGTTTGTTTTATCAGGTCTGATGGGCTTCTAAAAGGAAGGTAGGGCAGATGTTGTATGCTAATTTCCTCCATGTGATCCCATGTACCCAAGTGCCTGTGTTCACCATCATCTACCTAGGAAAAAAAATGCCTTATTAATTTTTACCAGCTGTACTGCGTTAAAGTCAATTCCCAGTCTGCCTCCGGGAGTAATGTGTAATAAGGCTGAAAAGGGTAGTTTGGAGCCTGATTGTAAAGAGTATTAAATGCCAAACAAAGAAGTTTGCATTTTGCTACAGAAGCACTGGAGTTTTTTGAGAAGGGCCACAGCATGGTCAGATCTGTGCTTTTGGAGTATCACTTTGTCAGTGGTGTGAAGGATGATTTGAGGCAGGGTAACTAATTAGGAGACTTGCAATAGTTAGGCCAGAGGTTGTGAGGGCCTTAATTAGGGTGGTGGCCATACAGTGTGTGAATGAAGTGAAAGCAACAAATCTAAGAGAAATTGTGAAGGGTGAGTTAACAGGACCTGGCAACTAAATGGATATGATATGTGAGAGAAATTGAGAAGTGAAGAATAATTTTTGAGTTTGTGAACTTGGATGACTAGAAGTATGATGTTGCCTTGGACAGAAAATGGAAATAGTATAGAGAGGAAAGTAAATAATTAAGAACGATTTTGAGGGGCAGCTAGATGGCTCACTAGATAGAGAACTGGCCCTGAAGTCAGGAGGATCTGAGTTCAAATCCAGCCTCAGACACTTACTAGTTGCTAGCTGTGTGACCCTGGGCAAGTCATTTAACACCAATTGCCTCAGCAAAAATAAACAAAAGAATGATGTTGAGAGATATCCTATGGGATATCCAGTTGTATAATTCCAATAGGTAGATAGGTTGAAATCCAATTGATATTTAGTAAGCAAAACTATGTCTTTTTGACACCTAGGTCAGAGTTCTCCATTATCTCCATGCTGCTTCTAGTCAAATAAAAACAAATAAGATATTCTGAAAGAATGGGCAATATTAAAAAATGCTCAGATAATTCGCTAATATCATCTTTCCACAAAACAGATAATGCTGCTTGAGCCACCTATCTCACAGAGTTGTTAAGAGCTATATAAATGTCTTCTTTCACCAAAGATATAGCATACTCTGCATATACATATACTTACATATGCATATACTTTGCATATATATATGTATGTAAAAGATATATAAATTTGGCACTTGAAACACAAGTTAAAGAATAAATAAAATATTTATAAATATTTGTCTCTCTTACACATTATACCAAGATAAGGTTGAAATGTGTTCATAATCTAGTCATAAGGAATGATATTATAAATAAATTAAAAGAACATAGGATAGTTTACATCTCAGATCTGTGGAGGAGGAAGGAATTTGTGACCAAGGAAGAACTAGAGATCATTATTGATCACAAAATAGAAAATTTTTATTCTATTAAGTTAAAAAGTTTTTGTACAAAAAAAACTACTGCAGACAAGATTAAAAAGGAAGCAATATACCGAGAAAACATTTTTATATTCAAGGGTTCTGATAAAGGTCTCATTTCTAAAATATATAAAAAACTGTTTCAAATTTATAATAGTTCAAGCCTTTCTCCAATTGATAAATGGTCAAAGGATATGAACATTTTTAGATGAAGAAATTGAAACCATTTTTAATCATATGAAAAGGTGTTCTAAATCATTATTGATCAGAGAAATGCAAATTAAGACAGCTTTGAGATACTACTACACACCTCTCAGATTGGTTAAGATGACAGGAAAAAAATAATGATGAATATTGGAGAATATGTGGAAAAATTGGGACATTAATACATTGTTGGTGGAATTCTGAACGGATCCAACCATTGTGGAGAGCAATTTGGAACTATGCCCAGATTATCAAACTGTACATACCCTTTGATCCAGCAGTGTTTCTACTGGGCTTATATCCCAAAGAGATTTTAAAGGAGGGAAAGGAACCCACATGTTCAAAAATGTTTGTGGCAGTCCTTTTTGTAATGGCAAGAAATGATATGTGAATGTTATGGAATACTATTGTTTTATAAGAAACAATAAGCAGGATGATTTCAGAAAGGCCTGGAGAGACTTACATGAACTAATGCTAAGTGAAATGAGCAGAACCAGAAGATCATTGTACATGACAACAAGATTATATATTTTCAAGTCTGCTGAAAGTGGGCTCTCTAATGAGATGATTCAGAGCACTTCCAATGATCTTATGATGAAGAGAGCCATCTACATCCCGAGAGAGAACTATGGAAACTGATTGTGGTTCACAACATAGCATTTTTACTCTTTTGGTTGTTTACTTGCATTTTATTTTCTTTCTCATTTTTTCAGGTTTGATTTGATTTTTCTTGTGCAGCAAGATAATTGTATAAATATGTATGCATATATTGGATTTAACATATATTTTTACCATGGGTTTTTTAAAAAACATATATTGGACTACTTGTTGTCTAGAGGAAGGGATGGAGGAAGGGGGAAATTGGAACACAAAGTTTTGCAAAGGTTAATGTCAAAGATTATCTATGCTTATGTTTTGAAAATAAAAAGCTTTAATTAAAAAAAAAAGTATTTATCTCAGTTTTTCTATTCCAGATCTAAAGAATACAATAATGCTCCATCTCAAATCTCTTTTAGCAAAAAATGCCCTCTGTTAATTTGTCCACTTAAAATTAGTCAAGTTTTCTTTCCAGCATATACTCAAGGAGTGTTTACTCATATGGTATACAGGCATCATCATTGTTATAATATCCAGTTAACATCCTCAGGTGGATGACGGTGTTAGCACCCTGGATACTTTAGAATCAGCCAGAGTCAGGATCAGCAAAAGTCCTTGATCTTTATTCTCTGTGGATGTGAATGGAATGGTGATACAAAGTGAGAGGAATCATGACATGGCCAGGAGTGACTCTGGCTTTCTCACTCCACCCTCTAAATCCTCCACCCAATCTCCTATACAACAGATCAAGCCTGCACAGAGAGTGGACAGGGCCATTCTTTCTCCAAGCATATGCTAATAGAGTATTGTCCAATTGGTAATTAGCCTTAAGTGCTCGGACCTCGGTGCATCAACTCAGTTTCAGTCCATTACACTCAGGAGACATCAGAAATTCTTGTTCCCATTTTGAAGACAGGAAAACTGAATTTAAGCAATTTACTTTGACTCATTAATAGTCTAATGTGTCATCATGGGGTCATGTCTTGGTTCTACAGTCTGACCACTTTGACAAATGGTTTTGGTCTGCGGAATTCTAAGCTGTTATGAGTAGTGTGAAAAGTTGTTGTTTGTACAACTTATGTTTAAGATATTCACTTGTTTTTAGTTTAATTACATTTGGATAGATAATCAAGTGAATATTAATTGGGCTCTTAAAGAGGGAGCATAGCATAGCAGTATAGGCAGTAGATAAAGCATTAGACTTAGACTTAGAAAAAAACTAAATTCAAACCCTACCTCACTCTAAAAAGTTGATTCATTTAACTTATGTGTCATAGTTTTTCCAAACATAAAGTGGGATTCAGTGGGAACCTTCTAAGATTCCTTTCAGTTCTAAATTTATGATACTATGGCAAGATTGTTCTCTTAAGAGCTGTATCTGGAAAGTTTAGACACAGAATGAACTTGGCATATGATTCTAACAATAAAAAAGGGTCTTTAAAAATAATTACACTGGAAGAAAATAGAGAAACAAGGTGGAGATAGGACCCTTTTGGGGGTGGATGGGAGAATAACAACATAGGTGGAGAACTGAAACTTCCATGCCTATGAAGCAGCATAGTGAAGTTAAAAAAAAAAAAGCAGCTGTGAATTTGGAGTCAGAGAATCCCAGCTCATTATTGTTTTTTGATCTCAGTTTACTCATCTGTAAAATGATAGAGTTGAATCAGATGACCTTTAAGACTTATAATTCTAAATCCTAAAATTCCGTTATAAACCTTATCAGCACTAAAGTCAAGGACAGCGCCAAGCCACTCAGGAGGCTACTTAGTAGAGGTGTACAGGATTAATGTCTAGGAGGAAGAATGAAACTTATTGCTGACAGTAATAGACTAATGGATTTTGGGAAGCCTTGTAGCATTATCACTTGCTTTTGGAAAATGAACACATTTTCAGATATGCTTCCTCTGTTGCTTGGTTGTATGGTCCATATTCCTGAGAGCCTTCCCTAACATCAGCAAATTTCTTCTCAGATATTGCCTGTTGGAGAGATATGTAGGAAAGCTGTGTAGGTAGGTCTCAGTTCCAAATTCCTAGAACATCTTGTGGGCTCTGGCTAACCCTAATTCTGTTTACTGGATAAATAAGATATGTATCAGCCTTTCATTATTAGGTAAATTTGAATGATGAGGTTTTTTTGAGACAGCTGCACCTCATTTTTGGTATCTTTCTAAGACTGGATGGATGACAACTTTAGTGGTGAAGATAGTAGAGATTGACATCCTTAGACATATCTCTAGTCGTGTTACTGCAGAAGTCATTTAACCTCTATGAACTTGTTTCATCATTTGTAAAACAGAGATAATCCTATTTGACTCACCTATCTTACAGAGTTGTCAAGAATTATATGAATGGCTTCCTGTTTCCCAAAATGGCACTTAAGTCAAAGAAGGAAGCAGTTGCCCCCCATGCACCTCCAGACTGAAGCCAAGTCCAAGACTATGAAGGTCAGGAAGTCAGTGTTGAAGGGTATCCACAGTCACAAAAAGAAGATTTTAACATTTTCCACCTTCTAGCAATCCAAAACACTTAAGATTTCGAAGCTATTCCAAATACCCTTAGAAAAGTTCCCCTTAGAGAAACAAGCTTAATCACTGTCATCATTAAGTTTCCCTTAACCACTGAGTCTGCTATGAAGAAGATTGAGGACAAAACATTCTCATCTTCGTTATGAACTATAAGGCCAACCTGTATCAGATAAGCAGGCAATGAAGAAGCTATATGACATCGATGTGGCCAAGGTCAACATACTTATTCAGCCTGATGGAGAAAAAAACCTATGTCTAATTTCTCTATACTATGATACTTTAGGTGTTGCCAATAAAATTGAAATCAGCTAAACTGTATCCAGCTCTCCCACTCCACTTATATAATAAAAAAAGTTTTCCAGTTTTAAAAAGAAGAGTTATATAAATATTAGCTATATGTGTTTAATAATCAGTTCTCTGAAAAAAATATGCATGACATACTTTTTAAGTTTATTCTCCATTCTTAACATTTTCAGCATCACTTTCTTAAGTCTAGGTAATCAACAAAATAATAAATCAAGCCTTGATTTGTAATATTCATTAATTTTAAAGTTTTCAATTGTCACACAGACATTTGGGAGCTGGTTTGAGGTGGCTTCAGCACATTTCTAATTATACTATTTTACTTTTATCTTCTTGGGGCAGCTAAGTAGTCCTTTGCATAGCATGCTAGGCTCAGAATTCAAATATGACCTCAGATATTAACTAGTTGTGTGATGCTGCACTAATCACTTAACCTTTTTTAGCCCTTCCTTTTTAATCTGTTGTCTTTTCAATCTGTTGCCTTTTCTTTCTTTTTAATCTGTTGCCAACCATTGTGTATTTTACCTTCAAAACATCTCTTTTATGTGACTCATCTCCTTTTACCTTGTCACCACCCTGGTACGGGCCCTCATTAGCTTATTCTTAAACTATTTAAATTGCCTTCTAGTTGGTTTTCCTGTGTTATTCTAGGCTGTCCTCTCCTCAGTTGCCAAAATGATTCCCCCCCCTAAAACCTGGGCCTGAATAAGTCATCTCCCACCCACCCCCTCACCCCTGCTTATAAACTGCAATGGATCCCAGTTACCTCCAGGACCAAATATAAATTCTCTGTTTGCTTTTTAAAACTCTTCATAATCTGGGCTCTTCCCACCTTTTTTAGCCTTCTTGTACCTTACTTCTCTCCATGCATTCCACAATACAATTACACTGGCCTATTTATAAAGTTCTTTGAACTTTATATAACAGTATCTTTGTCTCCCTGTCTTGCACTAACATATCTCCCATACCTAGAATGCTCTCTCCCCTCATATCTATCTTTTAGTTTCCTGGTAGTTTAGCTCAAATTTCTTCCTCAAGAGAATTTCCCTGCTCTTTCCAGATGCTAATGCCATCTTCTTTCAGATTATCTTTATCTATTATATATATGCCTTACATGTATCTGTATCCTGTATGTTCAACTGATTCCCCTCCCTTCCTTTAGAATGTATGCTTTCTGAAAGCAGAGACAGGATTGGTTATTATTATTCACTTTTTTTTTTTTGCATATTTAGCACTTAACATAATGCCTAATACAGACTAATAGTCTAATAATTTCTTGTTGACTAACTTATAAAACAGTTTCTGATAATTTCCTCTATTTCACTTTCAATTGTGAACTTACCTTTCTCATTTTTGATTCAATTTGGTTTAACTTTTTCATTTTAAAAGATAGGTTCACTTCACTTTTTTAAATTAGTTTTTTAACTGCTTGTCTTATTAAATAATTTAATAGTTTTTTGTTTTAAAATATTTTCTTTGGTTTTCAAATGTTTTATTGGAATTTTTGTTACTTTTCTAGTTTTTTTAATTAAATGCCAAATTTCTTGGCTTATTCTTTCTCTTTTTTTGTTGCTTTTAGAGCTATTAAATTTCTCCTTAACACCTTAACTTCATCATTTAAGTTTTGATACATTGTCTCATTGTTGTCATTTGGGGAAAAATTGTCTTTTATCTCTATTATTTGGACTCGAACTACCATTTTATTTAATTTTAAACTAATTTTTAATTCTTTCTTCATTTCAATTTTATTGAATGTAACTTTTTATTGCCTTCCAGTGAGTAAAAGATGTATTTTGTATTTCTGTTTTTCTGCATTCATGAGGTTTATATGCTTCCATACATAATCATTTTTTTAGGTATCAAGGATAGGTGAGAAATTTATTTCTTTATGTTCTCATTTAGCAATCACCAAAGATCTAACATCTCTGAATTTTAAAAAGTTATACTTTTATCTTTAACTTCTCTCTGTCTTTCTTTTTGTTTATATTTGTTTAGGTCTGAAGGAGGTATAATGTGGTCTTCCACTATTATGCTTTTAGTTTCTCTTTCTTCCTGAAATACTATTAACTTTGCCTTTAAGTATTTAAATACATTTGATACATACATATTAAGTATCAATAGTGATTTGTATTCTGTGGTCCTTTTAAGTATAATGTAATTTCCTTACTTGTCATTTTTTATTTTATTTATTTTTATTGTTACCTTTTTTTGAAATCATTATTACTATCCATGATTTTGGGGGGGTTAATTTGAAGAAAAATAAATTTTGTTCTGCTCCTAATTTTAACTTTCTATGAATCTTTATGTTTCTAGTGTTTCATAATAATATTATTAAATTCTTCTTTCTATTCTATTATCTTTTCCCATTTTATAAGTGTATCCATTCATATTCATAGTTATTATTGTTAATTATGTGCTTCCTTCTCTCTCATCCTCTTGTACTTTTTCCTCTCTTTTTCCTAGCCCACATCCCTCTCTTTATAAAGAAGTTAGTTGAAAAGAAGTTTATTTAACATTAGTAATATATAATTAAGGTAGTCATTTCCCACTGTGTTGCCCTTCTTCCTCTTGCCTCAACCCCAAACATTGTTTTGTTTTTGTTTTTTACTTTCTTTCTTTCCTTTTAATCCTCCTTATGCTCTACCCTCTTATGCTGAAATTTGTTTTGCTTATAACTTTTCTCTCCCCTATCCTGTCTTCCCTTTGTAACTTTCCTGAGCCCTTTCCCTGGCCCAGGGTATTTCCTTATTGCTCTTTCTGTTCTGGCCATAATTTCCTTTAATATTACATTTTGTATCTTTTGTTTAATATTTTCTAGGCATTCTGCTAGGCCTTGTGGCCAGAGCATTATTTCTCTCAAGTTTTATTTGAACATATTGTGGAGTTGCTCCCTTCTGTGTTGTATCTTGGGCTTCCCTCAATCCATAGTGTATTTTCATTATTTTCCGCCTTGTACAGTAAAATGGGAAGAGAAGAGGGAACTGAAAAACAAATTGCTGAACTAAATTGAATTTATTTACATTAAATAAATTGGAAATCAGATTGTAGATTTGAGATTAATATACTAATGGGTTGGAAGAATCCTGTGCATAGAACGTACCTTAGTTTGAGCAAGACATTTGACAATTTCTCATGATATCCTTCTGGATGAGATGGAGAATATAGGCTAGATAATAATACATATAGGAAGAATCATTTTCAGTTGAAAAACTGCACTCAAAAAGTGTTGATTAATGGATCATTGTCAGCTTGGAAGGAGATCTCCAGTGAAATGTCACAGGACATTGAAGGAACATTTTAGCATTTTTATATGATTTGGATGAAGTCATGCTCATCATATTTTCAGATGATACAAAGCTTCTAGGAATGCATTACTAATAAGTCAGATGACAGAATTAGGATTCATAAAAGTCTTGATAGACTGGAAGTATGAGCCCAAACCAACAAAATTCAATTCAGCAATTACAATAAATTATAAAGTACTATACTCAGAAGTAAAGTATCAGTTGCTTAAGCACAGGATGGGGAAAATCACATTTAATAGCAGGGGTGTGTGTGTGTGTGTGTGTGTGTGTGTGTGTGTGTGTGTAAAGACCTGAGGGTGGGGGAGAAGAGATGAAAAAATACATTTCTCTTCATTAGTAGGAAAGATGGGTAACTGGTTGAAGAATATGTTATCAGTTGTGATAAGTATGTTGGTAGATTTTGATGAACTGTTTTCTTCTTTTAAAAACAATCTTGGAGGGATAGTTAGGTAGCATAATAGAGCACCAGCCCTGAAATTAGGAGGACCTGAGTTCAAATGTGACCTCAGACACTTAACACTGCATTGTCAAGATTAGTAGGGAAGCAACAAACTGGGAAAACATCTTTACAATTAAAGGTTCTGATAAAGACCTCATTTCCAAAATATATAGAGAACTGACTCAAATTTATAAAAAAATCAAGCCATTCTCCAATTGATAAATGGTCAAAGGATATGAACAGACAATTTTCAGATGAAGAAATTGAAACTATTACCACTCACATGAAAGAGTGTTCCAAATCACTATTGATCAGAGAAATGCAAATTAAGACAACTCTGAGATATCACTACACACCTGTCAGATTGGCTAAGATGACAGGAAATAATAATGATGAATGTTGGAGGGATGCGGGAAAACGGGGACACTGATGCATTGTTGGTGGAGTTGTGAACGAATCCAGCCATTCTGGAGAGCAATCTGGAATTATGCCCAAAAAGTTATCAAACTGTGCATACCCTTTGATCCAGCAGTGTTTCTATTGGGCTTATACCCCAAAGAGATACTAAAAAAGGGAAAGGGACCTGTATGTGCCAAAATGTTTGTAGCAGCCCTGTTTGTAGTGGCTAGAAACTGGAAAATGAATGGATGCCCATCAATTGGAGAATGGCTGGGTAAATTGTGGTATATGAATGTTATGGAATATTATTGCTCTGTAAGGAATGACCAGCAGGATGAATACAGAGAGGCTTGGAGAGACCTACATGGACTGATGCTAAGTGAGATGAGCAGAACCAGGAGATCATTATACACTTCGACAACGATATTGTATGAGGATGTATTCTGATGGAAGTGGATTTCTCTGACAAAGAGACTTAACTGAGTTTCATTGGATAAATGATGGACAGAAACAGCTACACCCAAAAAAGGAATACTGGGAAATGAATGTGAACTATTTGATTTTTGATTTTCTTCCCGAGTTATTTTTACCTTCTGAATCCAATTCTCCCTGTGCAGCGGGAGAACTGTTCGGTTCTGCAAATATGTATTGTATCTAGGATATACTGCAACATATTTAACATATATAGGACTGCTTGCCATCTTGGGGGGGGGAGGAGGGAGGGAGGGGAAAAAACGAAACATAAGTGATTGCAAGGGATAATGCTGTGTAAAAATTATCCTGGCATGGATTCTGTCAATACAAAGTTATTATTAAATAAAATTAAATTAAAAAAAAACAAAAAAAAAAAACCACTGCATTGTCACTTAACCCCAATTGCCTCGGGGGAAAGAGAGGGTGGTGTAGAGTAGGGGGAAACAATGTTTTAAAAAAAACATACAATCTTGGTTATAATGGAGAACTCAAAGGAAGGAATCTGAGGAAGAACATATTAGGAAATAAGTGCATTGCAAAAAAAAAGGCATAAATAAAACTTCAAAAATAAAAAAGATGTGGGAATCTGGTTCACTTTAAGCCCAATATTAGTCAATATTGTAAGACATTTGCTAACAATGCCAATGAAAACTTAGGTTGGATGAAAGTACAGGATCACAAATTTAGAACTGAAAGGGACCATAGAAGTCATCAGTGTCCAACACTTTCATTTTACAAGTAAAACATGGAGGTCCAGAGAGGTCAAATTATTTCATACAGTTACTATCTAAGGCATATTCAAATCCAAGTCTTACAGAGTTCTATCTGCTATACTACATGGATTCTCTGCCTCTTACTCCCATTCCTCATTATAGTGCAGAGTCTCCCCGGAGTACTCAAATGCTATCCCAGTCTATCACACATTCTGGCAAGGCCTATTAACTTGGAAAGGCTTCAAACACAGTCCTGGCAGGAGTTTATGTCTGTTATCCCAGGAACATCTCAGGGAAATTCAAAGAGGCTCACCATAAGAAAGCTGGTCCCTGGGCAATGAATGCCCTTATTTGGCCCCAACAACTCCTAAAGATGGCTACCTACAGATTGGAATGGTACAAGATGGGAGGAACCAAATTCCTACTTCTATGGAAGAATCTTCAGACTAATAAAAGCATGGATTCACATCCAGAGAAATTAGAAGTCCATTTTCCTCTGCATTGATATGGTCCCATCTAAAATAGTATGTTGATTTTGCAGTATCATATTTTAAACGGAACAGTGATTAAAATATAGAGTATGTCTTAGAGAGGTCCAGCAATATGAGTGAGGGATCTGGAAACCAAGCCATATTGGGAAGATGGAAGGAGTTTGAGATATTTCTACTGGAGTTAAGGAAGGAAGAACATAAGAATAAACATAGTAGCATCTTTCAAATAATTGAAGGACTATCACGTGGAAAATGGGGAAGTCATTTTGCTTAATTCCAGTGAGTAAAATTCAGATAAGTGGGTAGAAATTACTAGGAAAAACTTTTTTTTTCTTTTTTTCTTTTTTTTTTTTAAACAGAACTTTTTAACAGTGGAGTTCCTTGTCATTGGAAGTGTTCAGGCAGAGGCTTTCCAGGATTTATAGAAATGGCTGCTGGTTAGGATGATAGGTTAAGCTAGATGGCTTCCAATATTATTTTAAGATTTAAATTCTATGACTCTCACTTCTTTATAAGTTTGCAACTTGAATGATGAAATCTTCATATGAAAGAGCTTGTCAATAATGTTTTCTTTAAAAAAAATTTTATGAATACATTCATCAATGCAAATGTTTTAATATACAAAGAACAAAGAGTATATAAAGAACTCTTCAATAGAGGGAGAGGGGAAGGTAAGAAGAGAATTTGGAAATGAAAAATTGAATTTAAAAAAGAATTCTATAAAATTTCTGTTTTTTGATCAACAAACATTTATTAAATATATTCTTCTTGATACCATCTTTTCTGTATGTTTTGATAACATTGTTTTCTCCTGGTCTTCTCCCCACCCATCTATCTGTTCTTTTCCAGTCTCCTCTGCTGGAATTAATCTGCTTTGGTGACCAGTAAGTCTCTGTCCTGAGTCCTCTTCTCTCTTAATAGTATTTCTGTAAGTGATAATTTCTGATGCATTCAATTATTACCTCCATGCTGATGATTCTCAAATATACTTAAGCAGCCTTCACCTCTCTGTTGACCTTTAATCTTAAATCTCCAGCTCCCCATGAGACAGTCAAAGATGATTGGATGTCCTGTTGAAACTCAACATGTCCAAAACGGAAGTTATTATCCCCCCCCCCCCCCGACAAATCTTTCCTTCTTCTTAACTTTCCCATTATTGTTAAGGGTAAAACCATTTTTCCCAGTCACCTAGGCTCTTCCTGTAAGTGTCTTCCTTGACTTCTTACTCACTCTTATCCCCTATCCAGCGTTTCCAAGTTCTGTCAATTCTGTCTTCACAATATCTCTTTGTATTTCCCCTTTGCTCCTCAGGCACTGCCACCACCTAGCATAGGTATGCATTATTTCAGTAGTCGACTGGCTCTTTTCTATGCCACAAGCCTCTCCATACTTCAGTCTATCCTTCACCCTGCTAACTAACTGATCTTCCTAAAGCACAGATCTGACCAGGTTCTGCTGGTATTTAATAAGCTCCAGTAATTCCCTATTGCCTCTAGCCAAAATCATCAGAGGTTTGACTATTAATATCCTTCTTAACCTGGTCCCTTCCTACTTTTCCAATCTTACACCTTAATCTCCTCCATGTATTATACAACCCAGTGATACTGTCCTTCTTGCTATTTCTTGTACAAAACTATTCCAGTGTCCTGAGTGTGAATTTTGATGAGGTGTTGACCAAGCCTGAAATATTCTTTCTCTGTGTCTTGGCTTCCTAGCTTCCCTGACTTTCTTCAAATCTCAGCTAAAAGTTTGTAAGAAGCTTTCCTAATCTCCTTTAATGCTAATACTTTCACTTTGAGATAATCTCCGGTTTATCTTGTATTTATATTGTTTGAACACAAAGGTTTTCATGTTATTTCCCCCGATTAGATTTTCAACCCCTTGAGGGCAAGGACTCTCCTTTTATATCTTTTTTTCCCCCCTAATCCCCAGAATTTAGAGTATTGTTTGGTGCATGTAGGTATTTAATAAACGCTTGTTAACTTGAGTTAACTTGTCCTAGTATGTACCAGGAATTATACTAGTTCCTGGGGAATACACATACAAAGATTGAAACAATCACTGCTCTTGAATAGCTTGCATTTTAATATGGAAACAACAATTACATAAGAATAAATCTAAGGAAAAATACAATATCTACAAAATAGTTTGGGAAGGAGGACACTACAAATTCAGGGCATGTAAATAAGAAGAACAATCAAGCAAAAAAAAAAAATAGTACTTGAGTTGCATATTGAAGCTATAGAGGGGTCCTCTGAGGCAGGTAGGAAATTCATTCCAGGTATGGAGTAAGGCCAGTACAAAGAAAAGTAGTAGAGGGAAGATGGTTAGGCTTAAGATGCAGTGAAAAGGCTCAATTTGATTGGATCACAGAATAAAGGAGGGGAGTAATGTATAACAAGGCGCAGAAGTTAAATTAGGGCCAGGTCATGTAGGGCTTTAAAAAATAAACAGAGGAATTTCCAAATTATCCTAAAGGCAATAGAGAGCTACTAGAGTTTATCTCAGGTGGGGGAGAAAGTGACATAGAAAATTACTTAAGAAATAAATTGTGTGGAAGCTAGACTACAGTGGAAAGAGACTTGAGGCTTCAGACGGAGATCAATTAGGAGACTCTAGGTGAAAGATGATGAGTGCTTGAATTAAAATGATGTCCGTGTGAGTATAGAAAAGTCGTTTGATGTGGAAAATGTAGAGGTTGAAATAGCAAGATTTGGCAACAGTTGGATATGTGGAATGAAGGAAAATGAGGAGTCAGGAATAATGCCAAGGCTAGCAACCTGAGAGATTGGAAGGATGGTACCTTTGATAGAAAGAGGGAAGTTTGTAAGAAAGGTGGGTTGTGAAGGGAAAGATTAGTTATATTTTGAGCATGTTGAGTTAGAGATGTATTCACAACATTCAGTTTGAAAATATCCAATAAATTTGTAATGTGGGACTAAAGCTCAGTGGAGAGACTGAAATTGGTTATTTGTCTACATATAATGTATACATCTATCTGTATATCTATAGCTATATATTATATCCATATCAACATATAATCTCTATATCTAACTATATCCACATCTACCATAATATATATATTCATATATCTATATCTACATATAATCTATATGTACATATCTACATATAAACTATATTCACATATCTTTATATAATCTAAATATCTATATATATATCTCTCTTTGAGTCTTCTGTCTAAAGTTGATAAGTTCATTAAGGGATTGTGGAGAGAGAAAAAAAAGAGGATCCAGAACAAAGCCTCTGAGAACATTCATAGTTAGGGGCATATTATAAGTGACAAGCCAGTAGAGACTGAGAAGTAATGAGACAGGAAGGTAGAAGAGAGGAAAAAAACATCTTGCATTCCCAGAAAGATTAGAGCATCTAGGTGAAGAAGGTAGTCAGCAGTGGCAAATGCAGTAAAGAGATCAAATAAAAGGAGGATGAGGAAAAACAAACATCTAATTTGGAAATGAAGAGAGCAGTTACAGTTTTGAAGAGAGCAATTTTAGTTAAATGATAGTCAGGGGGCAAATTGCAAAAAACTGAGGATTCAGTGAAAGAAGAAGAAGGACAAGGAGAGTGTAGAAAACTTTTTCAAGATGTTTGACCAAGAAAGTAAAGTTATAAAGTAAGAGGCAAGGAAAGTCCATCAACTGAGAGCTTTTAAAAAATAGATGTTTGAGATAGCTAGATGATACAGTAGATAGAGCATTGGCATTGGAATTAAGAGGACCTGAGTTCAAATTCAGCCTCAGATACTTTACTAATAGTGTGACCTTAGGTAAGTCACTTAACCCCAATTGCCTCCCCTTGTATGTGTTAAATTGAATAAGATAGCACAAAATAGTAATATATGGTTTATTAGCATTGGATTTAATGAAATAGTAACAAAATTTCTTGTTTATGATCTCTTAAATTTTTTTCTTTATTTTTTTTAACATCTCCCACTACTCACTAATTCATGCAGCCTCCAAATAGAAACCTTTTTTAAAAATAAAATATAATTAAGTAAAATGAATTAGCTTATTGGCCATGATTAAAGATGTATGCAGATATGCTGGTAAATATTTAGCAATTGACTCTTTTTAGTATATTAATAAGAATTCTAAAGGTTTTAAAGCAATCTTAAAGGAGGGAAAGGGACCTACATGTGCAAAAATGTTTGTGGCAGTCCTTTTTGTAGTGGCAAAGAATTGGAAATTGAGTGGATACCCAGTTGGAGATAAGTTATGAATGTTATGAATATTATGTATATGAATGTTATGAAATATTATTGGTCTATAAGAAATGATTAGCAGGATGATTTCAGAGAGGCCTGAAGAGACTTACGAACGCCTGCTAAGTGAAATGAGCAGAACCAGGAAATCATTACACACAGCAACAACAAGATTATATGATGCTCAATTCTGATGTACATGTTTGTTTTCAACAATGAGATAATCCAGGCCAGTTTCAATGATCTTGTGATGAAGAGAGCCATCTACACTCAGAGAGAGGACTGTGGGAACTGAGTATGGATCACAACATAGTATTTTCATTCTTTTTGTTGTTGTTTGTTTGCATTTCATTTTCTTTCTGATTTGATTTTTGTAAGATGCTTGTATGAATTTGTGTGCACATATTGAATTTAACATATATTTTTACCATGTTTAACATATATTGGATTACTTGACATCTAAGGGAGGGGGTAGAGGGAATGGGGGAAAATTGAAACACAAGGTTTTGCAAGGGTTAATGTTGAAAAATTATCCATGCGTGTATTTTGAAAATTAAAAAAACTTTAATAAAAAAATTAAATAAAATAATTCTAAAGATTTTTTTTTGGGGGGGGTCCTTTTAAATGACCATGCTCATTTGTGTAAATTCTTCTGTTTCTGTTCATTTCACTCTGAGTTAGTTCATGTAAGGCTTCCTAAATTTTTAAAAATTCTACTTTTTTGCTGTTTTTTGTAGTATAGAAATAGTCCATTGTACTCCCATGTCCCAAGTTGTCCAGCCATCCCCCAATATATGGGTACTTTTTTCCTAATTCCTTCCTAGAGTCTAGAGGCTAGTGACAGTGCTGAGTCTGAAATCAGGATAATCCCAATTCAAATTGAGATTCAGACACTTTCTGGATGGGTGATCATGGGCACAAAGTCTCTAACCTCTATTTGACTCAAATTCCTGTAAATTAGGAATTTATATGGCTGTAAAATAGGAATCTGTAAAACAGGAATAAATAATAACACCTACCTCCTAGAGTTGTCCTGAGGATCAAATGAGGTAATATTTGTGTAACATGCTCAGTGCTGTCTTTGGCACATAGTAGGTGATGAAGTCCTGAACTGGAGTTGGCAGAGAAAGAATAAAATATTGATGGAATTGCTCTCTGGGGCAGGCAGGGAAGGGCCATGAGAGGAATCAGTTTAGCCTCATGGAGCAACTTGGAACTATGCTTAAAGGGCTATAAAATTGTGCATATCCTTTGATCTAGCAGTGCCATTACTGGGTCTATATCCCAAAGAAATAAAAAAAGTAAAATGTTTATAGCAGCTCTTTCTGTGGTGGCAAAAGAACTGGAAAATGAATAGATGCCAATCAATTGGGGAATGGTAGAATAAGTTATGATATATGAAAGTAATGGGATATTATTGTTCTATAAAAAATGACGAACAAGCTGATTTTACAAAGACCTAGAAAGATGTACATGAACTGATGCTGAATGAAACAAGCAGAACTAGAAATTCATTATACACAATAACATCAAGTTTGTACAATGATTAGCTATGACAAACTTGGTTCCTCTCAGAGGTTCAGTGATCCAAGGCAGTCCCAATAAACTTTGGAGAGAAAACACACGTCCACATCCAGAGAGAACTGTGGAGACTGAATGTAAATGATTTCCCCCTTTTTCTTCTGTTTTTTTTTTCTCTTGTTTCCCCTGTTATTCTGACTTTTCTTTCTTTATTCTTTTATAAATGATTTATAAAGAAATATGTAAAAAAATAAATGTACAATTTAGCCTCATGGTCCCATCTCTGTGGAAGTCATGGGTGGCCCCATCTTGCTGTGTCCAGCCAAGAAATCAAAGTTATATCAAACTCCTGAGGTTAAATTTCCCCTATAAATCTGTCTATGGCTCATGCCATCTTTGCTGAATCCCTCTTGGGATTTATCTGTCTCTTCTTTCATCCCTCACCATGGCTCATGGTGTCTTTCCCCTTATTACTAAATCCTTATAGCTAGATAGGGTGTTAGATACCTTTTAGAATTTAGCCTGCTAACCAAGGACATACTCCTCCCTCATGGGAAGTTCCCTTTCTCCTAGTTAACTGTGAGTTCCACTAGGGAACTTGTCTTTCTATCATTAATTGTTAAAACCCCTTTCCTTGCTAAGGTAGATGCTCTCCCAACTCTATTCCTGATATCTGTTATATCTCTTCATTTTGTCCATAACTTATCTCTTCTAAATAAACCTAACTTTTGCCCAAGAGAATAGCCATTGTTATTTCTCCCCATGACTGAACTTCAACATTTGGTGCCTGAATCTCAACATTTGGTATTAAACCCCAAACACTTCATTTGGAACCAGCAAATGCTCTCCTATAATACATCATTTGGTACTTGAACCACATCAGTAGGTGCTTAATAAATGCTTATTCCCTTTCTTCTTGCCTCCCTTGCTATAAATACAAAGTACTACTATAAACATTTTTTTGCATATTACATATATTTGTATATATATATTATATACACATTTATTTCTTTTCTTTCTAACTTGATCTTTTTTAGGAGTATATACTTGGTAATGGCGTTACTGGATAAATGAGTATGTACAGTTTAGTGAGTTGGGTTTTTTTTTTTTCCAACATGGTTGAAATAATTCACACCCCCAGCAATTGATTTACTCTTATGTGATATACACTTGTGACATAAATATTATATTTGCATGTGTAATCAACAGATAGTGATATGATTGGCTGGGCATTTTATCTTTTTTTTTTTTTTTTTCAATTTCCTCACTTAGGAATTTGGAGAGGAGCCAATTTTACCATGATCACACCTTTATCCTCCCCCTGGGCACTCTAAAAGTGTGACCTTTCCTTTTTTTCTCATTCTGCTCTTCAGAAGCTAGAATTTCTCTTAGATTTCCTTTTTAGTTCTCTGTATCTCATCTTATCACTAGCATTCTGTATTTTCCTTGAAATAAAACATATAGATATGCAGCACATAGCATTCCTAATTGATCATGGATTTGATATGAAGCAAAATCAGGATAAAAAAAAAAAAAGCTTAATGGAATGGGGTGAGGATTGGGGGGGGGGGGAAGCCTCGAAGGAATCATATAAAACTACCTATTAGCAAACAGAAATTGGAGGGAGTGTTGGAGAGAGTAGTAAAATCTCTTGTAGCTTTCCTTAGATCTTAATGGGTTCATTATAGCAGACAGGCTCCATTTGAATTCTTTGTTCCATAAAGCTGTATCTTACCTAGTCAGCCCTATTATACTTAGCCTCTGGTCCTGGAACACACTCTGAAAGGTACCCGGCCAGGGATCAGATAGCCAAGCTGCCCCTGCTGCCCTCCTATCAGCTTTGAGCTTCTCTTGCAAGCTTACTGCTTTCCTTTACAGCTCAGTGCAGATTCATTCATTCATTCATTCAAAAGCTGCCCTGCTGTGGGAAAGCCATCCCTCTCTTAAACTTCATAATAGATCCAGCCTTTTATAGAGCTATGAAAACTACAACTCCCAGACTTCTCAGGTATGGCTTAGCTCCTTAACCTTCCTGGGAGGCAGTCCAAAATACAATGCAAATACCTTGTAAAACACACACACACACACAAAATCTATTTGCACCTTCTTGGGTTTTTTCCTCCCAACCTCTTTCTCACATACAAAGTTGCACTATATACTCAGTAAAAATGATTTTTTGTCTTGGAATTGATTTCCTTGATCTTTAAGGTGATTGTGTTGTTCAATTGTGTTCAGTCACCGCCAACTTTTCATGACCCCATTTGGGGTTTTCTTGGCAAAGATAACTGTAGTGGTTTGCCATTTTCTTCTCTGGCTCATTTTACAGATGAGGAACCGAGGCAAACAGGATCAGTATAATAATAATAAATAATAATACTTGCCCAGGTTCATATAGCCAGTGTCTGAGCCCAGATTTGAACTCACAAATAAATGATGTCTTCCTGATTCCAAGCCCAGTTGCCCCATTAAGCTGATAGTATTTTACACACACACACACACACACACACACACACACACACACACCCGCTTCTCTGCAGCCAGATATTAACTTTCCATAGACTTTAGAAGAGAAACAGATGATTTGCTTATGGAACACACTTTCACCTTTTACTTTTGTTTTACATTAGAGATACTGGGCTTAAATCTAGACATTTCGACAAGTATTCTTCACTTGAGGTATTTGGACTAAGAATACTGACACAGCAATCACAATGTGATAGCATTTGGGTTGCTTAGTATTTGGCCTTTGTACCAAAGTGGTATATTTGGCTTGGTTTCTAGGGTTACCGAAGCATCTTTGGTCTATTTCAGTGACTGAACATCCAACTGAAATATATGTCCATAGTTCTGTCCCCAGAGCTTCAGTAAAACTGTGGTGTGACTCAAGTCAACTAGCATTTATTAAGCAATTGCTACGTGCCAGAAAGTGTGCTAAGAGCTGGGAATAGACATAAGCAAAAAGAGAGACAGTCCTTGGTTTTGGAAACTTTCGTTCATTCTAAAGGGAAAAAAAAAAAAACATAAAAGGAAGTTGAAGAGGATGAGGAAGGAAAAGGAATGAAAGAAGAGAAAGAGAAAGAAAAGAATACAGAGTTTAGCCTGGAGAAGAATGAAGTTGTGTCTAGTCTGGGCATGTCTTTAAATAGAAGTTCTCTCATCTATAAGAGGAAAAAGCTGAAGGGACAGAGGATATTTCCAATATGCGAAGGCCAGGGGTAGAAGGAGATTCTGGGGTGAAGAGGTTTCTATGGCACAGCAGAGGATGTCCCAGAGCCTGAAGAGGAATGAAGTTGAGAGTTTCAGACGTTGATTGTCATGAGATATAATTAAATATTGTTTCTTAACTCATGCTGATTATATTATAGATACCAATTGTATGATAGCAATCGACAAACAATCATTAAATATTTATTATGTGCCAGACACAGTGTTAGACACTGGGAATACAAAGACAAAAGTCAAATAAATTCCTGCCTTCCAGGAGTCTACATTCTACCGAAGGAGTCAACATACGTATATTTTTATATATAGGTAAATAGATAACAAGGTGATTTTAGGCAGGGATAGTAATAGAAGCTAGAGAATTAGGAGAAGTCTCATGCAGAAAATACCTGAATTGAATCTTTAGGGGAATTAGACAATTTAAGAGGCAGAGATGAGAAAGGAGTTTATATCATGCATGGGGATAATCAATAAAAGGCAAAGACAGAGAATGTAGAATATCAGGTAAAAGAAGGCTAGTCTGACTGTTTCATAGAGTATTTGAGTGGAAGTAATATGAAATAAGACTGGAGGCATAGATTGGGGGTCATGTTGTAAAGAGACAAATATAGTTTTTTTGTATAATTTTAAGTTATAATTAATATTAAAATATTATATAATATCACATATTGCTATGTTTATTATAAACATAAACAATAATCATATAATTAAATTTTTATTATATTTATATTCAAATATAATATATTTATTATACTATTATATTATAATTATGATTAATATAATTTAAATATAATTATTATTTGCATATCTTTTTGTATGACTTGGAGTCTTTCCCAAAGAAGGCCTTGGAGTTTTTCCACTGATAGTATCACAGTTGAAGTAGGATTAAGTTAATTTTTTAACCCATTTGATAGTGCTTATTTTAACCAATATGGTAGATATTTAAAGTCATATTTAATAAATCATTCTCCATTAAACTTAATCTTAAAAACTTAATCATGACTCCCAGTCATACAACATTACTGGAAGAATGGTATTTTTAAAAAAAGACAAAAAAATTGTTTTTAGTAAAATAGATATCTACCAAGAGAAGGAATTTAAAACCTATCCTTATTTTTGGTGCTTTTAAATATTAATAAATACTTAACAAACATATGTCATGTACAACTAACACAGATTGCATATTTTATATTATTTCCCATTTGGAATCTGCATTTATCCTTATAGGATTAGCTTAATATTAGAAATTGAACAGGATATGCTTAAACTTCAATAAATATTAACCAGAACTTTTGTAGAGAGGTTCAGCTACAAATGAGAAATAAGCCTGTGAAACACAAGGTGAGTTAAATGTCTGATGTCTTCAGTTTGTATGCACTATACCAGCACTAATCACAAAGTGTGGAGTCATTTGGAATCTTAATGTCCAACTCTAACTCCTAAATTAAAGGGAAATTCAAACATTTACCACAGTAGTAGAAGAGCAAACACTACACAGTTTAATTAGTTAAGACAGGACAATGAGGCAGATCCAAAGTGGGTGTTACATGTGCTTTCAACTCATTGTACTGCCCCAAGTCAGGAAAAATGTTTAGAGTTCACAATTATGGCAACTGGCTCTGTGTGTATGTGTGTGTGTGTGTGTGTGTGTGTGTGTGTGTGTGTGTTTTGTCTAAAACTGCATTTCTCCTTCTTTGTTGGAGCTAATATAAATCCTCTTCCTTGAAGTTATCCATGGTGGAAGATTCCATGTTTAGATCCTGAAAGGGCGGGGAGGGTGTGGAGAAAGAAATGAATTGAAGCAAAAGGTATCTTTTGCCTTCAATATATGATATAGTCCAGGGAAAAAGAATGTTTGACATTATTTTAAGTGAAGGTTTTGTTTTTTTCTCTTTTCTCTTCCCAGAAGTCTGAGCAGCCAAAGATTTTTCCTCTTCTATTTGATTTTCTGCAAAATGCTTTAGGCACCTTTTGCTCTTTCTAGTCTTGAAATGGACTGTTGGAATGCATTCTTTTTATAAACGGAGTCAAATAGCTTCTCTGGACTTTTGGAGCTTTATTGGTGGCTCCACTGGGCCACTCTTTGCTTCCCACCAACTTCTGCTGAGTGGATGGATTGTGTGGTGTTTTCAACACAAAAATATCAGCATTTTTATTTGAGGTTAACACTTTTCCAGCTAGATATTTTAAAGTCCATGCCCAGCACAGCAATACATTCCCATTCTTGAAACCCCAGCCATTTCCACTCTAATAGGATTAGAACAAGGCAATGGGGAAAAGTCCCAGCCATGATGCTTTTGAATTTCTTAAATGTTCTGTGTTGAGAAAGTAGGCTGGTTATGTTCTGGATTATGGGAAGATGTTGTAAGAAGTGTTTTCCCTAGAGTCGCTGAAGTCTCTCAAGAGAAATAGGAGAAACCAGAAGTTATATAATACAAGGGAAGGAAGGAGTCTAGAGAGAGATTCAAAACCACCTCAATCAAATGAGACTCAGTCCTGGTATTAAGGAACTCCCAAGGAGATGATTACACAGTCTCCTTTGATCACCCAGTCCAGAGCTTAACAACCCCCACTGAGAGGAAATCCTTCTCTCCAGCCTTAGTTTAAAGCCCATTTCCTCTTGTCTTGCTCTGAAGATAGAGAACAGCTGGTCCCCCTCTTCTGTGTAATAGCCTTTTATTTCTGTACTTGAAGTTTGTTACTAAGTTGGGCCTCTTAGCCTTCTCTTTTTTCCAGTTTCTTTCTTCTTTTTTCTTGCATGTCAAAGAATTACAGAATCTCACATTTGGAAGGGTTAATAGACTATTTCATTCTACTTACTGTCTTGGACTTTCTTGGTGATTTTTGTTAACGCTATAGTTTTATCTAGATTGCTACCCTATAGCTTCACCTATCACCTCTATTTGGTGATTTCTACATCAATAAAAAATCAGATTGATTCTTGATTTTGAATCCCTATCCCATATCACCAACTACCTGTATGATATCTCCAACTATGCTAGTGGAGTAGTTAGAGAAATAACATGGAGGAAAGGAGCCAGAGTGGCCCCAAACTATCTCTGTTATGTTCCTATAGACATTTCACTTCAAATTCTTAAAAAATCATGGTTTATGGAGAATATTGATGTCAAAATTGGGAAACTGGGATCTATTTGAATCTGCCTCAGATACTAGGAATGTGATACTAGGAGAACAAATAACTTAAAACTCTCTAGTCCTTAATGTCCTCATTTGTAAAATGAGGGGGTTGGCTTAGATACACTCTAAGATTCCTTTTGGTTCTAAATTTCTGATCCTATATTCTAATTAAACCTGACAGTTTGATACTGTGGAAAGAGTGTTGGATTTGAATTCAGATCTATATTGAAATTCCAATCCTGCCATTTAGTAATTGTATGACACTGGGTAAAGTCACTTTATTTTTCTGTATCTCAATTTCTCCACCTGTAAAATGTGGAAGTTGGGCTAGATGACTACTAAGACTCCTTCTAGATCTAATTGCTGTAACTCTATGTCACATTTCTACAAACTTTCCTTCCTCTCTATCTTTGCTGTGGCTGTCTCCCATTCTTTGAATGTGGGGCTCTGACTTCACTCCCTTACCTTATTGAATTTCAATTTTTGAAGCATTTCTATGGATTTTTAAAAATATCTCCACAAGTTTTTCATGTGCTTAGTTTATATCTGGATTGAAGATATTTGCAGAAGGCAACTATTGCACCATCTTTCCAGCAGATCTTCTTATTCTTATTTATGAAGTTCAGAACCAGCCAATAGGGATCTGCCTCATGCTAGACACAGGCCACTTAGATTATCATCTAGGGGACTAGAGTCTGTCCAATTTGCATTTCTTGCCACCCACTTTAACTTTTTTGTCTCTAGCACTTTTTTTTTCCCCTCAAGATCAACTGTCTTACTTCAAAGAGTATTTTCTGTGGCATTCTGCCTCTCCCCTCCCCCCATTCTTTTTTTTTTTTTTTTTTTTTGTATGAGGTGATTGGGGTTAAATGACTTGCCCAGAGTCACACAGCTAGGAAATGTGTCTGAGATCACATTTGAATTCAGTTCCTCCAGACTTCAGAGCTGCTGCTCTAGCAGGTGCTCCAGCGGGTGTACCATCTATCTGCCTTCCTTCCCCCCATTCACAAGGAGGCATGGTGCAGTAGTAGCTAGAAAGCTTGTCTCTAGGTTAAGGAAGAGGGCTCAAATTAGGCAGTAGTCTGCCTGGGCAAATCCTTTAAGCTCTAAGTGTCCCAGGCAACTCTCTAATGCTATAAATAAGCTGCTGACCAGATGCTAACCTCCATTGGCCAATAGATTTTCTTCATTAGCAGTCTCCTAGAGCAGGAAATGTGTATAACCAGGAAGCAGTTGTATTTGGCCAAAAGAATGTAATTTGATGACCCTTGCCCTAAATCAATGAAATCAAAGATCTGATCTAAAATATCTTTCTCTGTGCTTGTCCTTATCAAAAGCTATGCTATTTATTACTGAGAAGATTTCCAGATTACCAATGTCATTTTTGACTCTATATTGGTATATGATCAGAAGAGAAAGTGATTGAGTTTTGTTGGAGAAAGAATTATGAGCATAGATGGGGCAGGAAGAGACTAAGAGTCATCCTGCCATTCCTCTGAATTGAGTATGTAAATCTCTGGTGTGAAGAATCACATATATCTATATTTAACTTGATTTTTTAAATGTTTATTCTTAGGTAACTGAAAAAGGAAGGAAGAATACGTTCTAATTGTTCAAGTAATTTTAATAGAACAAATACATTTCTTACTCATTAGATCCTAGAGTGTTATATGAATCGATTAATCTCTACTCTGATTAGAAATTTGGCTTGTGAATGTCATTTTGCTGTAGAATTCAAGGGAGAAGCCTCTTCTTGCTTGGTATGGCAAGATTTAGAGTCTAAGCTGGAAAAGATCTAAGAGACCATCTGGTTCAATCCTTTTATTTTTACAGATGAAAAAACCAAGTCTAGGGAGGCTATAAATGACTTGATTTGCCCACCATCACATAGGCTGATAAATATCAGAAGTCATATTTAAACTTTGGTTCTCTAATTTCAAAGTCTGTATCTTTCCACTGTGACCTTGGACAGACCACTCCACTTCTTTGATGATACTTCAGTTTTTTTTATCTGTAAAATGGGGTAATGCTCTTCAAACTGCCTAAATAAAAATGTGTGGAAGTGCCTTTTAACTCTCTAATACTTATATTCATCTATCCATTTAATTTTCCTAAGTTAAGATGTTATGGGTAGGGGTGGGCAATGGAAGAAATGTGTTTAAGGATTTATTACTCCAGCTCCAATTGAACAATGGTGCAACTTGGAGACAACCACAACTTACAGTAAATGACTTCCAGGCATGGGAATCCACAGTATTCCTGCTCATGGACAAATTGGAGAAAGATTAGGAAACAAATGAGAAACTTATATTCTTAAATTAGCTCTAGGTAACTGGTAACAATTGGAAGGAAATGTGTATCATCTCATCTTACTTTTTTTTCCTTCCTTTCTTTCTTTCTTCTCTCCCTCCTTCTCTCCTTCCTTTCCTCCTTCCCTAGTCCCTCTTTCCCTATTCCTTCCTTCCTCCCTCCCTCCCTTCCTTCTTTTCTTTCTTCCTTCCTTCCTTCTTCCTTCCTTCCTTCCTTCCTTCCTTCCTTCCTTCCTTCCTTCCTTCTTTCCTTCCTTCCTCCCTTTCTTCTTTCCACTTTCCCTTCCTCTCTTCTGTTCCCTCCCTCCCTTCTCTCCTTCCTTCCTTCTTTCCTTCCTTCCTTCTTTCCTTCCTTCCTTCCTTCCTTCCTTCCTTCCTTCCTTCCTTCCCTTCCTCTTTTTTCCTTTCTTGTTTGTTTATTATCTTCTTGTTGTCCTCCTCCTTCTTTTTGTTTTTAATGGTAAGATGAATGCTATAGATAGAGTTTGCTTAGATTTTGATACAATATTTGATAAAAGTATTATTTCATGCTATTCTCGTGGAAAAGACAGAGATGTGGATTGCCTAACAATATAATTAGATGGATTTGGAATTGGTTGAAAGGCTGATTTTTAGGAGCATTCTCTTAAATGTTATAATGCCATCTTGATGAAAGGTCTCTATTGGAGTGCCCCAGGGATCTGTATTTGGTTCTATGCACTATAGAATTTTATCAGTGGCTTAAAGGAAGGCTTAGATAGTGTGATCATTAAATTTGCAGATGACACAAAGCTGGGAGGGATAGCTAAAACTGGATGGCATTTAGGACCTGAAAATATCTTGAAAAGATAAGAGCTTGGACTAAACCTAATAAGATGAAATTTAAAAGAAATAAATGTAGTCTTACACATGCAATTTTGTCTAAAAAAGACTGAAGGATTTCAGTAGATGGCAGTTCAATATGATTCAACGTTATAATGTGAATGTCAAAAAATCTTAAGTGATTTCAGACTGCTTTATGAGAGGCATACCTTCTAGGAATAAAGCAGTTATCCTTCTATACTCCATTCTGGTCAGAATATATCTGAGATATTATATTCAGTTCAAAGATCTCCCAATTGAAGGAGAATTGGAATGAATTAGAAGGTAGTCAAAGTAAAATGACAGGATGTCAAAGAAAGTCCATGTTTTCTTTTAAGGATCTGTTGAAGGAACTAGGGCTGTTAACTTAGAGAACAGATATAGCAGAGACATTTAAAAGATCATCATACAAAGAAGAGTTAGTTTTGTTCTATTTCTTAATACAAAAGAACCATGAATAATGAATGACAGTTTTAAAGAAACAGTTTTTTTTAATAGCTTTTTATTTACAAGATATATGCATGGGTAATTTTTCAGCATTGACAATTGCAAAAACCTTTGTTCCAATTTTTCCCTTCCTTCCCTCCACTCCCTCCCCCAGATGGCAGGTGGACCAATACATGTTAAACATGTTAAAACATAAGTTAAATACAATATATGTATACATGTCCATACAGTTATTTTGCTGTACAAAAAGAATCTGACTTTAAAATAGTGTACAATTAGCCTGTGAAGGAAATCAAAAATGTAGGTGGACAAAAATAGAGAGATTGGAAATTCTATGTAGTGGTTCATAGTCATCTCCCGAAGTTCTTTCCCTGGGTGTAGTTGGTTCAGTTCATTACTGCTCCATTGGAACTGATTTGGGTTCATCTCATCGCCAAAGAGTGCCAGACCCATCAGAAGTGATCATCATATCATGTTGTTAAAGAAATAGTTTTAAAGGTGATTATATATATATTACATACACACACACGCATACATACATATATTTATTTTGTTTATTTTTTTTTTTTTTTGCTGAGACAATTGGGGTTGTATCTTGCCCAGAGTCATACAATCAGGAAGTATTAAGTGTCTGAAGTGCTCTATCCACTAAGCCACCTAGTTGCCACTAACACAACCTTTTTTGCTTTTGATCTTTTTGGGTAAACTCCCTGCTCCTTATCACTCCTGAATCTATACTATCCTCCTCCAAAAAACCCTTCAAATGCTTTACCCTTTCTTTGCCTCCTCCAAATAACCACCCCCCACACACAAAACAGAGAAATGTATGGATACAAAAGGTGAAAGTGAAACAAAGATGATTTGTTAAATGTGTTCTGCATAAATCAAAAATTTTGACATTTTAAATTAATCTTATTTCTGGACCTTAAGATCCCATTAATCAAGCTCCTGAGTGGTTCCTCTTTTCTATGCTGTGAAATTCTCATGATATTGGTGTTTTAATTTCCAGTGGCAATGTGCATTTAGATTCTATGAACTTCTAACTTCAAATCATTCATTCATTCAATCACTCATCTAATATAGATTAATATAGTTAGCATTTACTATGTATATTATAAAATATTAGGTGCTGTGGTGAGGCAAAGGCATATGTATAGTGACAATAATAATTATATCTGTTGATATAACTATTCACAGAGACATATATATAAATATTTATCATTTTGAGGTTTGCAAATCACTTTATAAATATTATCTAATTTTATCCTTATAAGAACCCTGAGGAGTAAGTACTATTATATTCTGGGAAACTGAGGCAGGCAGAGATTAAGTGATTTATCTGGAATTACACAGTTAGTGTTTGAGATCAGTTTTGAATTCATGTCTTCCTGACACCAGGCTCAATGCTCTATCCATTGCACCATTTAGAGCTATCTCTAAAAAGAGGGATATTAGTCCTTTAAGTGAATTGCAAGACCTTTTAGGAACATTCTATCTTAGATGTCTTTATATATTCACTATCCTGTTAGACTGTGAGCAGATCGAGAGCAGGGACTTTATTTTTTGCCTTTCTTCCCCCCCCCCTTTTTTTTTAATAATAGCTTTTTCTTTTCAAAATACACGCAAAGATAGTTTTCAACATTCACTCTTGCAAAACCCTGTGTTCCAAGTTTTTCTCCCTCCCTTTTCCCCACCCTTCTCCCCTAAGCAGCTTTTGCCTTTCTTTGTATGACCAGCACTTAGCACACAGCTCCTAGTAGGCTCTTAATAAGTGTTTGTTGACTTTCTTAGGTAAAGGCACCAAATATTTCTTCGTGGTGATGGTAGTTATGATACAGTGTTTCTACTTTCAAGGAACTTACTATATAGTCTAGGATATAAGACAGACATAAAAAGTGAAGCAAGAATAAAGAATAAGAATGCATGAAGGATCACAAGGCAGTACAGGATTAAGAAACTGAGGGTGATCCAGATATTAAAGTCTATGAATTTTAATTCAGAGGAGGAAGAAATGTTTGAGGGCTGGTGTAGTCAGCTAAGGATTCATGTAGGAGAAAAGAACTTGAAATAGACCTTGAAAGATTGTGAGAATTTGGATAAATAGTTTGGGGCTCCTCTCACTGTTTCTGTGTTAAAAAAACCACAAAGCTGAAAAGCTGCACTGAGTGGAAAGGGTTTGGGTGGAGAGTTGTAAAAGGTGGCAAGGGGAAGAAGTGGTTGCACAACTGCAGTGCTTGAGGCCAAAGAGAAGGATGTCCCAAGTTTACAAACTCTGGGCTAAGCCAAAATCCTGAGTCCAGAATTTCTCCATTGTGTGTGTGTGTGTGTGTGTGTGTGTGTGTGTGTGTGTGTGTGTGTGACTAGCCTTACTGTATGCATGAGCCAACTCCCTATAGAAACTGTGATTTCTACTTTCGTTCTCATTTGCAGGGGCACAAAAATGGGAAACTAAATTATCCCAGATTGTATATTACCCAGAATTTCAGCAACTGTGTGCTTTCTAGTTGATTTGGGGAGACTATATCACAGTGTGCTTGGTAGATATTCAGTATATATTACTTGTTCACTTGTTTTCAGTTGTGTTCATGATCCCATTTGGGGTTTTCTATCCAAGGATACTGGAGTGATTTGCCATTTCCTTCTCCAGCTTCTTTTACAGATTAGGAAACTGAGGCAGAATTAAATGACTTGCCAGTCACACAGGTAGTAAATGTCTGAGGACAGATTTTAAGTCAGGAAAATGAGTTTTCCTGATTCCAGGCCCAGCACTCTCTCCACTGCATTTTGTTATTATGTATTATTTATTAGTTTGCCCAGTTTGTGCTAAAGGTAAAAACAACAGCATGCAACAGTAAGTATCTTAGCACATATTTGCTACTGTGGAGAATTAATTCCATTTTGACAAGATCACATAACTCTGCCTCATTGAAACATAAAGTTCTAACTGGAGGTAGGGCTTGGTCAGTGTGTGGGAGCTTAGAATTGATTCTTGATTGGGCAAATTTTTAAATCCCACAGCTCTTGGAAATAAGTGGGATTTGTCTCATGGAGAGAAATTGATGACTTTCCTAAAACCAGAACTTATTCCTTATTTCTCTTCAGTGGAGAGCACACACACACACACACACACACACACACACACACACACCCCAGAAGGTTGAATTTAGGCTAAGCCCAGTTCCTGATTCTCCCAGTTAAACAGAACTATGATAGTAGTTACCAAACACCATCTGTTGGTTCAAGGAGAGCCTTCCAGGTTGGGGAAAACATGGTGGAATTGTGTATTCAGGGAAGAATGAATAAGTAGATCAGTCTGGTTAAACTGGAAGATTCTCATAATGTAATACTGAGGAGTAAGAGAAAGGTGGATTGGAGCCAGATTGCAAAGGGCGTCACTAGTAGTTTTTATGTCTGCATAGTTCACTCAAACATGTTGATTGAATTTCTCTGTATATGAGACACTCAACAATGTAAACTGCAATGACGTACTCTCCAATTAAATCTATTTTCTAACAACATGTGTTTGTTTATTACAAGAGCACTGCGATAACTGGAGGGTGTCATGTCAACCTTGCCTTCTGCACCAGCTGAACTTAGTGCCATCAGCATCCTAACTCCTAACAGATTGAAAGTGTTATTGCTGAGCTACCAGAGAGGTTTCCTGGTGTGAGAGTTGCATATAAGATGGAATGTTCCTGGATGTGCTTCATTCAGGGTGGGAGGGCTTGAAGAAGAAGAGTAGGAGAAGCAGAAGGACTTGAAATGTAATCTCACTGCTGACATGGATCCACTCTGTAGTTATGTCACATAATTTCTCTCTAGCTCCTTCTTCTGCACAACAGCCTGGAGGATTAATTGAGGACTCTGAAGCACTCTGGAGAGAAAAACACTGTGTGAATGAAATATTCTTACACTGAGGTTCTAGTACAAATTGGCTGACAATTGGAGGGTTAACTGTTTAGTGAGTCTGAGTCCTTAGGGATTCCTTTACTAATAGACTGAATTCCTATAGGACTACCATTGATAATAGAAATTGGCTGTTCAGTTTTTATTATCAGAGACATATGCACTTCTGGCCCACCTGAGTAAAAGATATGGTCCAGGACAAAGTGATGGGAAAAGAAGTTGGGGAATTATTAGTCAGTGGAGCACATAGTAATACATGCTTTTTTAATAAGGTCACTGAAAAAAAGGAAACAGTTTTCTACCTAAATGGAATCAGTTTTAGCAGAGGAGATGGCCTCAGTGAAAGAAAAATGCAAGATGGAGATCCCTTCCCAAATTGCAATGATACATTAATCTGTGGGTTTTTTTTAAGATGGCATTTCCCATGTTATATATTTTCTAACTCTTCCCCAACATTTTTGATTCCCCCCTCCCAGGCAATTGGGGTTAAGTGACTTGCCTAGGGTCACACAGCTAGGAAGTGTTCAGTGTCTGAGGCCAGATTTGAACTCAGGTCCTTCTGACTTCAGGGCTGGTGCTCTATTCATTGCACCACCTAGCTGCTCCATTTTTGATCATTATTAAAAACTAGTAACTTCTTCCTGATTGATTTGTAGTCAGAAGATCTATATTCAATTTCCAGCTCAGACAAGGAATTTAACCCCTCTGGGCTAGATGAAATGACCACTAAAGCCCTTTCAATTTTTCTAGGACCGTGGGATCAGACATTTTGATTTGGAAGAAACCTTTTAATTATTTTGCAAATGAAGAACTAGGGCTTCTAGAAGTAAAATAACTTGGCCAAGATCATAATAATGGTAAATAACAGACCCAATATTCAAGCTTAGGTTCTCTGACTCCAAATCCAGTTCTTTTATCCTGAAAATTTTCAGGGGAAAAAGGAAGAACAGTCCTGCTGAGTTTCTTAACTTCATGGGCCTTTTCTTGTGCCACAAGTGGAAAGGATCATTCTTGCCTTCTACTTAAGTGAGGCCCTACCCAGGACCTTCTCTGGTACCCAAGCTGCTTTTTGAACAAGCCCTCTTCTACCTGCTGACTCCAAGGCCTTCCCTAGAACAAGCAATCTCCTGCCTTTTTACTGGGCTCCCAGGTCTCTGCCTGTTCTTTTTTGAGTGAGGTGAGTCTCCTTGAATCTTGCAGGATACAAAACACTATTTGCCTAGAAACTGAACCTCAAGATGGGGGGAATGATCTTGAACAGTCTAATCTCATGCCTACCTCAATAAATTTCTCTCTAATTACCAATACATTGCCTGGATTTGTTGTTCAATGGTTAGCATACTCCCATTCTATTCTATTCACTAATTTCAGGATTCTTAAACCCCATTACCCATCCTCATGACTTTCTATTTACTTTATGTTTATTTTCCTGAATGTCCCATTACTGATATGGGTGCCTTATCCACTGTGTCTTCTGGAATTTCCGTTCTGTATTTTTAAAATTTCATTTCTTTTTAAATCTTTTTCAGCTTCCTTTTTCTGGCCTTCATTGAAAAGTGGTTCTCTCTTGACAACTTCCCTTATCACTCTTTCCGGTATTGGCTACATTTTCCTTCCAATCCTCTCCCTTCCCACTTTTTGATTATAGTGTGGGAATCAGGATACTCCTTATTTCCCATTGCTACTTTCATTAAACATCCCTGACTGCTTACATTAAAGAATCTCTCTTCTTTTGAGATTCATGTTATCCAAATGTATAATCCAATCCAGTCAAGTATGAGGACATTGTCCTTTCTTCTTCAATGAGTTCAGTGCCTAGTTCCAGTGTTTTTCTTTTATGCATCTCCTGTCCTTATACTTGGGTTCCTCAATTACATAGTGGTATCCTTTTTACACATAACATTATTTCAGATATTTGAAAATAGCTTTTATTTCTTCTTTTCTAGGATAGGCATTTGCAAATTCTTATACTATTCTTCATGAGATATAATTTCTGGAAATTATAAGCAGCCTGGAAAAAGGCTCCAGACTATACTGGTGGACTTCTTTAGTATGCTCTAGGGTTTGTCAATATTTTTCTTAAAATAATATGCCACATTTTCATTAATGCAGTTTAATATTGTATTGTCATTTTGAACAATTAGATTGCATGTTAATTACTCTTACGGCAGGATTGTGTGAAGGTATTCAGGAGGGACTGTCACCTTTGCTGTGAGGGTTTGTTGAGACTTTTTCCAGGGTACTTATTCACTTTTGGTGTCCATCTGTCTGTCATCTGTGACAGTCACCTGTGACTTAAGGAAGCTAAAGCATTCACAATAGCCATATCTCAGTAAAACCAACTCCTTATATAAACTAAAACTAGTTGAGGGTAACTCCATCCTTTGGTGAAGACTTCCCCTGGCAGAATGGACAGATGAGAAAAATGTGTTTTCACTGGCTATGAAGGCAGCGGAAGCAAATGCTGTGGAACATAGAACTTGGTCAGGCATGGAAGACACCAAAGCCATCCACTGAATTCCAGGTCATTTTCAGCCATCCTGATTTTCATTTTGCTACTGGACTTTGATGACGTTGGAAAAAAGAATGAGGCTGAGATCTTTGTGTAACTGCCTCAGTTAAATCCAAATCATGTGCAAGAGTCATCACCCCATGTTGTCATTGCTCCTCTTCAAAAACAAGAAAACACAATAACTTTTAAGCTAAATATTTTAAAATTTGAATTTGGTTCTATCACCAGTTTATTAGCTACTCCTCCTCACTTTGTGTTCTCTGCAAATTTGAAGAGTTTGACTTTCCAAGTCATTAATTAAAATGGCAAATAGATATGGTCAAAAAAGAAAATCCTTTGGATCATACTATTGAAGACCTCCTTTCCAATTCTCCCACATCAATCCATTAATTAGATGATTTCTGGGTATAGTTGCCTGCCTACCTCTTAATTCACCTTATCGGCTCTGCTGCCCTAACACTCATATCCATTAACATCGTACTGTTGTCAATCACACTCATTATCCTTTTCCTTTTCACAGTCCTAGAACTGGCCATATCTATGATTCTAGCAAGCCTGTACTCTATCATTTATCCCATATTTTTCTGATATATCCACAAGAATTTCACAAATGACTTTGTTAAATGATTCGTGGAAATAAAGATATACTGTGTTAATGCCATTCTTGTGATTTTATACATATATATATATGAAATGTATGTATTTATACACATATACTCATCTGTGTATAAAAGTAATAATATTAATAATATTAATTTTATTCTTAGTAAACCCCATACTGGCTCCTAGAGAGTAGCATTTTGCAGATGTTATAAGCGATTGGTTTATTAATTCATTCTGGGATTTTGCCAGAAATCTATGTCAAGTTGATTGGTTTGTAGTTTCTGGGAGTAATCTTTTTAAAAGGAATTGGGGCAGCAATCTGTTTCTAATTTGTTTGTACTTCTAATATTTACAAAAAGTGCCCCTAAAAGTTATTTCCAAAATTTTCCTTGTTGGACATTCAAAACTATTCAAAATAATGCTTGGAGATTTTACCCACTGAGCCTGCTTTGGAGCAGTTAGGATTTGTCCCAAGACCTCATATTGTAAATTAGAATAATTTACTTAAAATAGAAAGCATTGTTGCATAAAGGAAATACATTAACAGCAAAAATTCCCTGTGTCTAAGAATTTAAACAAACCTTCTCACCTATCATTTTGCAAATATCCACAAAGTCTTCTAGTAATTTGATCTATAATTCTTCTGGAACTGGAAAGAGGTCTAGCCTGGTTCTCTCTATGCATGATGCACAGCCATACAACACCATTAGAATGTTACTGGTATTAAAAGATGGGCTTTTATTTCAGGGGAAAAACTTTTATTAAAAGAACATTGCATAGTTTCAAAGGTAATACAGTCTGTTGTCCTCCTCCTGCTTCTTCCTGGGCATCTCATTATCTTGTAATATGATGTACATATTATATAACCAAGATAACCAAGATATAACCAAGATTGTTGAGTAAATCTATAGGTTGCACCACCACCTATTTATCATAGTCTGGACAATTGGTACGTTAAATTTCAAAACAAACAAACAAAGAAATTCAGCAAATACATCTTTCAAAAAGTCAATTATCCAGGAAACAACTCTTTGGACCAGAGCCAAGATCTAGGAAATAAGTCTTTGAACAGTTAAAAAAAAAATGTAAAAATCCACCTCCCACTAAAACTTATGCACTTTGCTCACAGAGGAGTCTCCACTTTTTTGACCTTTAGTCAAAACCAATTTACTGTTAAGACCTGATTCTAATAAGGTTGGTTATCTAGTTTCTCAGGCCTAAGCAGATTAGAGCAGCAAAAATGTTGGCATTTTATCCTATGGACAGATTATAGGTTTGCAGTAGATGGGATGGTGTGGTCATACCTGTAAATAAGGAAGATTACTTTGGCAGCAATATGAAAGGTGATTTGGAGCAGGGAATCCAGGTAGGAAGGTATTAAAATAGAACTGATGAATGATAATGATAATCTGAATTAAAGTGGTATCAGAATCAAAGAAATGAAAATGGAAAAAATGGAAACCCCAAATATGTAGGGTTGAAGTCAGGAATGAAACCAGCAGTTCTTGACACTGGATTGAATATGGAAGTTGAAAGAGATGACTACAAGCTTTTGAGCCTCAGTGACAGAAATAAGCAAATTAGGAGGAAAAGAAAGATTTGGGTGTGTTTATATTTTGGATATGTTTAATTTGAAGCATTGATTAGCTATCAGGAGTTGTTTAGCAGGAAGTTAGAAATATGGAATTAGATCTTAGGGGAAAGGTCAGAACTGGATATATAGCTTTAAGAAATTTCAACATATATGTTATGAAAGTAGATGGGCTAATTTTCCAAAGAGATAAATAATTAAGTGATATGAACAAATAGTTCTTAAGAGAATAACACACAATATTTATAATCATATAAAATACTAGAAATCTCTAATAATAAGAGAAATACAAATCAAAATTGAGGTTTCATCTCACACCTTGAAAATTAGTAAAAATAACAAAAACAACAACAACAAAAAAAAAAACCCAACAGTTAATATTGGAAGATTTGTGGAAGGATCAGCACACTAATACATTGTTGGTAGAGCTATAAAATGATACAGCCATTTGGAATTATGCAAATAAAATGACTGAACTCTTCATACCTTTTGAACCAAGAGCCATTCCTGGGCTTACATGCCAAGGAAGCCATTGATAAGAAGAAAGTCCCATATACTCCAAAATATTTATTTATTTTTTTTGGGGAAAAACAAAGTAAGAAAAAAAGTAAAACAGAAAAGAAATACAAAACAAAATAAAGCAAAACTAAAGAGAACATTGTCATGTGCTCAGCAGAATATCAGGGAGGATTCAAAATATATAACCACAAATTACCAGTTCAAGAAAGTATATGTATTAGTAGGAAAAATTATATTCATGAATGACTATTTTTTCTTTACTTCCTTGTAAATTCCTCGTTGGTTCTCTGCTGTTCACCTTATTTACTTTATTCTTTTTTTTTTTTCTTTTATCCCCACCACCACTCCCAAGCAAGCTACATTTAAGAAAAGATGTATTTATGTATGTATATATAGATACATAGATTCATATACACACTCACACAGTTATCCACCCCACATAAACACATATGTCTTTCCTATCCTTGATGCCTCTTTAATTAAAGTCTGCTTCATAACTTGCCTTACTATTATTTAATCTCTCCACACCCAAGGATCCCTCCCTTGTCTTCTTCCTTCACTCTTTGCTTACCTAATAGCCCATCTCTCCCTTTATTTCTTTATAGACTTTGGAAAGTGCTATACCCTTCATAGTATATGTGTATTATTACCTAGTAAACTATTCCCGATGTGAGTAGGTTTTCAGAATTATGAGCCCTCCTTCCACCTCTAATGCCTCTGTGTCTATTCTTCCTCTGCACCTCAGTTGTATAACATGATTCTTATTTTTACCTTAACTCTGCCAGTCTTTCTTTTGAGCTATCCTATTGTTGATGTGAATCTTATATATCTATATCTATATATAAAACCATAAATAATTTGTCCATGTTTAAACTGTTTGTCCATGTTGAGTTTCTTAAAATTGATCTTTCACATTGACTCATATATTAAATTTTCTGTTAAGTTTGGATTTGGTTGATAGAAAGTCCTGAAAATCTGCAAGTTCATTGAATGACCATTTTTTCTTGTTCAACATTATAGATAGTTTTGCTGGATATGATATTTTTGGTCAGAGATTTTTGATTGTCAGTAATTTTATTGTAGCTATTGGCATCTCACACAATTCTAATTGTAGCTCTAGCATATTTGAAATTTTTTTCTTGTTTTTTGCAAAAATTTTTCTTTGATCTTGGGGTTTCAAAATTTGGCAATAATATTCCTATATGTTTTCCACATAGAATCTCTGTGAGATGGTGATCACTGGATTTTTTCTATTTCTACTTTCTTCTCATGTTCTATCACTCCACGATAATTTTCTTGGAGTATTTCCTTCATTATTTTGTTGTTTTCTTTTTGGTCAGAACTTTTTGGCAGTCCAATTATTCTTATATTTTCTCTTCTTGATCTGTTCTCTAGATCTGTCACTTTTCTTATAAAATATTTTATATTCTGTTCTATTTTCTCATTCTTTATATTCTGTTTTGTTATTTCTTGTTCTCATAGCTTCACTGGCTTGTCCTTGCCCAATTCTAATTTTCTTTTAAAAATTATTATTAAAGCTTTTTATGCATAAAAACATATGCATGAGTAATTTTTCAACATTGACCTTTGCAAAACCTTCTGTTCCAAATTATATTCTCCTTCTTTTTACCCCCTATCCTAGATGGCAGGTAGTCCAATACATGTTAAATATGTTAAAACATATGTTAAATCAAATATATGCATACATATTTATAAAATTATCTTGCTGCATAACAAAAATTGGATCAAGAAGGAAGGAAAACAACTGAGAAAGAAAAGAAAATGAAAGCATACAACAACAAAAAGAATGAAAATGCTGTGTCGTGTTCCACATTCTCAGTTCCCACAGTCCTCTCTCTGGGAGTAGATGGCTCTCTTCATCATTGAACAATTGGAACTGGTTTGAATCATTTCATTGTTGAAGAGAGCCATGTTGATCAGAATTGTTCATCATATAGTCTTTTTGTTGCCATGTATAATGATCTTCTGGTTTTGTTCATTTCACTTAGCATCAGGCCTCTCTGAAATCATCCTGCTGCTCGTTTCTTACAGAACAATAATATTCCATAAGATTCATACTCCATAATTTATTCAGCCATTCTCCATTTGATGGACATCCACTCAGTTTCCAGTTTCTTGCCACTATATAAAGGGCTTCCACAAACATTGTTGCACATGTGGATCTCTTTCTCTCCTTTAAGATCTCTTTGGGATATAATCCCAGTAGAAACACTGCTGGGTCAATGGGTATGCACAGTTTGATAACTTTTTGAGCATAGTTCCAAATTGCTTTCCAGAATGGTTGGGTCCATTCACAGTTCCACCAGTAATGTATTGGTGTCCCAGTTTTCCCACATCCCCTCCAACATTCGTCATTATATTTTCCTGTCATCTTAGCCTATCTGACCAAGCATTATTTTCATCTTTGACACTCTGTACCTCTTTTTGTAGTTGGTCAACCTTTTTTATTTTCAATAAGCTTGTTTTTTCTTGGATGATTTTAATTTTTTAAATTTAATTTAATTTTTAATTTAATTTAAATGTCTCATTTGATTTCTGAATTCTTTTTTGAAGTTTTCTATAAATTTTCTCTAGGTAGGGAGCCATTTCACATTATTCTTTGGGGTAGAAGCTTTTTTTTTTTTTTAATTTAACTAAAGTGTCCTCTGAAGATGAATCCTGGTCTTTCCTATTCAATGGTGGGGTTCTTCTTTGCTGGTTCATTTTTTTTAAAAATAAGAGGTATTAGCGTAAACACCTCTAACAATGTGATAAGGGGGTGATGCCTCAAGCTTCTCTTCATCTCTCCCTTCATATCAGGAACCCTCCTGCAAATGCCTACAGCCAGCAGTACCCCTATCCGGCTGCTTCTGCACTCACTGGGTGCTACTTCCTTCCCGCCCAGGGTTGTGTCTAGCAGCACAGCGTGGCTCAGCATTTCCAATCAATGGAGGTTCGAGGTTCGCTGTTTTCCAGGACTCAAACCTCAACTCCGCAAACAGTTCAGGGAAGGGAAAGTCTCTGTGGTTCCTGCTGTGGCTTCAGCCACACCCAATTAACCCTAGGGGGTCTATGTTTGATGTTTCTGCAAAGCTAGCCTGGAGGTGTTTGCACTTTCTTCAGATCTTCTCTGATTGTAATCAGGAGGATCCTAATTTATACCCTAAATCTTCTTGATTTTTCAGGAGTCTATCTTTGCCCCACGTGCAAATTTGTTCTATTTATAAGGAAAATCAGAAGAGTTTGAAATTTACCAACCTATTCCACCCATCTTCCCAGAATCCTTCCCCTACTTCAAAATATTTATAGCAGCACTTTTTGTGATAGTTAAGAATTAAAAACAAAGTAGATGCCCATCAGCTGAAGAACCGCTAAATAAATAGTGTTACATGAATGTAATATAATATTACTCTGCATAAGGAATGATGTATGTGACTAAATATAGAGAAGCATGGAAAAAAATCTCTTCAAACTGATGTAGTCAAGTAAGCAGAGCGGAGAAAACAATATACAAAATAACTAAAATGATATAAATGGAAAGAGCAACTACACATCAAAATATCAAAAGTAAATATTACAAAATTATAAGGGTCAAGCAAGACTTAAATGAAAAGATATGAGACCTACCTACACTTTTGTGGAAGCAGGTTTCACAGGTTCCAATACATTATATTTTTTTCAGACTTTTTCATTGTATTGATAAGCTGTCCTGATTTTTTCCTTGATAAAAAAAGATACTATTTGTTATATAGGATGGTGCTTTTGGAGAAGGAATATCTTGGATATCTATGATGATGTAAGAAACAGAAAAAGTGAATCAACATTTGTTTAAAAAATAGATCAACTAGCCAAGGAGAAGTTGTAGCAACAAAAGAGATGAGGTTAGAAGACAAAGACTTAGCAACACCCATATATAGGGAGTAGGAAAAGGAAGAAGATCTAGAGACTGAAAAATCAGAGATATGGGAAGAGGACTAAGAGAATAAAATACCATAAAAGCCAAGAGAGGAGAGAATATCAATAAGGAACTTATGGTCCCTAGTGTCAAATTCTTTATTTCAATAGCTCAAGGAAGATGAAGATTGAAGAAAGACTATTAACTTTGTTGATAAGGGGGTCAATGGTGGCCTCGAGAATGAGCATTTTCAGTCAAATGTGGGAATGAAAACTAAATTATAGGGATTGAAGAGTAAATGTATAGGAAGGAGGTAGAAGCAACTCTTTTTAAACTTTATTTTTCTTGAAGGTGTTTTTTTTTTTAGGGGGAAGATCTGTGTTTTCTTTCACAACATGGCTTCTTAAAGAGGGGTGGGGTAGGAAGGAAGGGAGAGAATCTGGAATTCAGTTTTAAAAACAAATGTAAAAATTTTTTTCACATAACTAGTAAAAATAAAATTATTAAATATAATAAGCCTAATATAGAAGATTACTCTTTTTAGAAGTTTATTAGTGAAGGGGAGGGAGAAGCAGAGATAATGATAACTGGAAAATAGCAGGGTCCAGGAAAGTTTATTTTTGTTTTTGGGTAGTATGGCTTGTGACTCATGGACATAGAAAATTGTTGGACTTCAAAACCCTCAGGAATTATTGGATTCTCTGAGAAATGATAAGATTGTTGTAGGACTTGAAAACCCTCAGGAATCATTGGATCCTTTAAGACATAAAACTGGAAAGCCCTCAGGAGTCATTGGATTTTCTGAGAAATGATAAGACTCTTACAGGACTTCAAAATCTGCTGGAATCATTGGATTCCCTAACACATAAAAAGACTTTTGCAGGACTTCAAAAACTTGGGGGGATGATTGGATTCCCTGATATGTGAAGCAATGGACAATAGATTGGTTTGGACTATCTCTTGGCTGCTGAAGAAGGCATATGTGTGACTGCTGTTTACATACTCTCCTTCTAGGATTTCTGGCAATCTTTTACAACACCATGTTGATTTATATTGTTTGTTATACCATTACTTGGGTGTGCAATTCATGTTTGTTACACCACATCAAGCCTGCACTGACTGTGGGGAGAGTCATCACTAATAGCCTCTGCATTATTGCTATGTGCTTGTGTAATATCTCCCATGCTGATGGGTTTATGCATAATAAGACCTTCAGCCCAGAAACCTGCTAGCAACCCCCACTTCCCTTTGGTGCTTTTCATCTCCCTTCCTGAGATGTCAGGGAGGATGTGATTATCTCCTTTTTAGTGCTTTCACCTCCCTTCCTGAGAAGTCAGGGGGGTCGTGATCACCTCCTTTTCGGTGCTTTCACCTCCTTTCCTGAGAAATCAGGGAGGGTGTGATCACCTCCCCTTGGGGGCTCTGACCTCCCTGAGGAGTCAGGGATGGCAGGACCACCTGTGATCTAAAACAAAAGAAAGCGGGAGATGTAATGGGCTGAGGCTTGAGTTGATGCACTGAAGTCCCAAGCACATGAGGCTAAATAGTAATTGGACCATACTCTATTAATATATAAGCTTGGAGAAAGAATGGCCCCTGCCCACTCTTGGTGCAAGTCCTGATGTGTTGTATAGGAAATGATGATTTTGGGGGTGGAGGTAGGGGAGTGGAAAAAGAAGGGGAAGGAGAGACTGCTCGCATTGCTCAGGTCTCTCTCTGCTAGCTGGCTTCCTGTCGCAGCTGCCCATATTGCTATCACAATCCTTCTTGCCCATATTGCTATCACAATCTTTTTTCACCTCTTCACTTCAATAAAGATTGAAGATTTTTCCCTTAACCTGAATTCCTGACTCTGGCTGATTTTAAATATGCGGTCATTACAATTGTCAATTCATGTATTTCCAATTTCTTTCATTTTTTTTTTTTTTCTGCTGAAGCAATTGGGGTTAAGTGACTTGCTCAGGATCACACAGCTAGGTAGTATCTGAGCCCAGATTTGAACTCAGGTCCTCCTGACTTTAGGACTGGTGCTCTATCCACTGCACCATCTAGTAGGTCTCCATATTGTTATCACAATCCTTCTTGCCCATATTGCTATCGCAATCTTTTTTCACCTCTTCACTTCAATAAAGATTGAAGATTTCTCCCTTAACCTGAATTCCTGACTCTGGCTGATTTTAAATACGCGGTCATTACAGGGTAGAAGGGAAAGAACCAATGAAATGGGAGTACTTTATTTGATCTCATGATTTATGTTAGAGCAAATACATGGGTCTGAGAATTGACCACAAATTGGTACTTGAAAAGTTAGGGCAAACATATAGCAAGCAAGCAAAAACAAAGGATACATACACTCCTACCATATGTGTGCATATGTGTATATACACAAATATACATATGTGTATCATATACATACATATATACATACTTTCTCATCCATGCATCCATCTTTCTATCTATCTATCTATCTGTCAACAGATAGAGATTTGGCACTTGAGTTACTCACTTGAGAAGAGGAAGACATGCATAGAAACAAAAATTTCTGTGGAGTACATACTCACAAGGGGGTTTGAGCAGGGAAGTTTTATACCTTAGAGATGGGTTTGGTTGAGAACAGATAATTGAAGGCAGATATGAGAAGGGCCATTCCTAATCAGATCCAGATGTGATGGGGAAATTCCTTGGGTAATTTAGGGATACCATACTTTGTTGGGAAGTTACCATTTAGGAACCAGCATTTGGGTGAGGGTTTGAGATGGTAATGGGGGATCCTAAAAACATGGTGGCATGTAGCTTTTGAAGATGGCTGTGAGCCTTATCTAATCAGGATCGACAATCATATTTATATGCTTGTTATAGGGTCAGAATAGATCAGAACCCTGTAAAAGTGCAAATTATTTGTCATGTATGTGTTAATGATCATTATGCTCACTTAGCCTGTGACTCCATATTGAAATCATATCATTTATTACTATTACATCAAACAACATATTTTATTTTAATTTTTAAAAATACCTTTTTATTTTCAAAATATATACAAAGATAGTTTTCAACATTCACCTTTATAAAACTTTGTGTTCCAAATTTTTTCTACCTCCCTTCCTCCTACTTCTACCCTGTCTCCTAGACAGCATGTAGTCCAGTATATGTTAAATGTACAATTCTTCTATACATATTTCCACAATTATCATGTTGCATAAAAAAAATCAGATCAAAAGGAAAAAAATGAGAAAGAAAACAAAATGGAAGCAAACAACAATAAAAAATGTGAAAATACTATGTTGTGATCCACTCAGTTCTGCAAGTTACCAGCTTTGTAGTAAATTAATTCTTGAAATGTTTGACATTGGGTCTAGACTAGTTAAGGTGACAAATAAAAGTAGGGGTAATTGAGAGAAAGCAGAAAAGTTTAAGGCAAAGAGCTCATAATGAAGAGGATTTTATATGAGTGGAGAAACAAGAGAAACATAAGGTGAGGAGCCAAGTTTTAGAACTGTGGATTTTGGAGGTGTTTTATTTCTGATGGGGAAATGAAATGTGTGATTGAAGTGAAAAGTAAATAGAATTATTAGAGATATTTTTGATTTTAAGATTGCTTGTCTAGTTTTAGATAGAAGAAGTTGGATACCTAGAGTTATTAAGGACTTCCCCCCAAATTACATGACTGGGAGATAAGATCAAAATAGTTACCTGTTTTATACATAAAGGGGGATACCATAAGCAAATTGGAAGAGGATGGAATAGTTTACCTGACAGATTTGTGAAAAAGGGAAGAATTTATAACCAAACAAGAAATAAAGAACATTATAAAATACAGAATGGGTAATTTTGATTTATTAATTAAAAGTTTTGCACAAACAAAACCAATGCTACTAAGATTAAATAATATTGGCTAAAATAATAAAAAAGAAAAATATTAAATGTTGGGAAGGATGTGAGAAAACTGGGACACTAATGCAATGTTGATGGAGTTGTGAACTGATCCATCCATTCTGGAGAGTAATTTGGAACTAGCCCAAACTGCTATAAAACTGTACAAATGCTTTGATCCTTCCTTATTCCCTTCCTTCCTTCTATTTTGGACAATACTAACTACAAAAATAATCGGAGACTCTCGGAGTAAGAAAAAGCAAAAGGGGGTTATTATGATGTTGTGAGAAAGAGCATCTTCCACTTGGCAAGGTGTTTGCCAGTAAGGAGTGCAAAGTAAAAACTGCAAAGCACAAGATTAAATACCCTAAACACAGAAGCCTACCCCTGTCTGGTCTTTTCTCCCATTGTTTGAGAGAGTTTTGGATTACATTGTAATTGAGGAAATCTACCCGAGAAATAAAAGAATACAAGTCAATAATAATAAACTCTTAATTTAAATTTCCCTAGAAAACTGCTATATAAGCATCATCACCTTTAAAAAAGTATTAAAATTATAATTTAAGGTTATAGTCCCATGACAGTATCTTCACTCAGGTAATTCCACATACTTTCTACCTCCCTCCCTCCCTCATTTCACCTTTGTATCAAAACTTTTGTAACAAAATGTTTTAATAATTATGATAATGGCAGCTAGAATATATAAAGAATTTTAAATTTTGCTATACAAATATATACGATATCCTATTTGATCTTCAACAATTTTGGGAGGTGGATGATGGTTTTTTTTCCCAGGGTCATGCAGCTATTATGTGTCTCAGGCCATATTTAAACTCAGGCCTATTTTTACCACAGTGCTCAAATGCTCTAGCCACTGTGCCACTTAGTTGGCATCTAATAGCTACTTATGATTTGTACAGGAAATATGGGGTATGATATTCAACAGTGACCTTGAATGATCCAGAAAAGGTTAAATCATTTCATCTAAGAAGTAAAGAATGGTTATGTTTTAGAAAGATTTCCATCCAAAAATCAATTTAATTCAACAAATATTTATTAAATGTCTATTATATGCCAGACACTAGGGATACAAAGAAAGAAACAAAACAGTTTCTGTCTTCAAAAAGATTTCATTCTATTGAGAGAATCAACAAGGTTAAAATAAAAATGTTTGGACATTTAAGAGAGTAAAGTGCAGGAATCAAGAAAATCACTTCCATTTAAAAATGGCATATTTCCTGATACTGCTAAATAGAGTAATAGAAAATTACTGAAAACAGTGGTTGAGGCAGAACTTAGGTACTGCCCCTCATATAATCTTACCTTTGTTCCATTTTTGAAAATCAGACAGGAAAGTCATGATGAGATATAGAACTACTCTTCTTATAGTATAAATCTTTGTATCTTGTGTCAACTAGAACTATCTCTCCCATTTGGTCTCTTTCCAAATACAGTAAGTCAGTTTTCTTGTATTGCATTATTCAATATATATATTACTGTCTGGTTTGACATTTATTAAGTGCCTACTATATGCCAGGCACTAAGCTACTTCAAGGTCTTTTTATACTCAATGGCCAGTTGGTGTATGCTCAAGGAATGCAAATTCATTTTGTCTTTGCTCTAAGATCAACCTAAATCTATTACTTAGTATTATAATTGCTTAAATAAAATGATCTAGAAAAATAGATCTAAAAATCTAAAAATTGATTAAATTTTAAAAAAAACTCATGCACATCTCCTTCAGGATGTCTACAAGTCGAGGTAACTTTCACCTTCCATGCTGCAAATGGTTCTATGGAGTTAAGAACAAGAGTGTTGAATCAGAAATGCAATGGTGATGGACTGTTTTATCACTTGAGAATCTTAGCACTCACTCCACACTCCAAGCGCTCACCTCATACCTCTAACTCCTCAGTCTCTGTGGGAGAAGTTAGTCAAATTTTGAACAGCTTGAACCTTGTCCACTTTGAGTTTCTAATCTCTTAGAATTTAGTTTGGCTTTGACAAGAGGTTGTTTGAAAAAGGAGGTGATTATAATAACAAGATAATGGATGGAAATCTAGCTTTGGTCTCAGGGAGATGTGATTTCAAATCCTGCCTCTGAAACATGCTAGCTTCAGGACCACATTCAAACCAATTAATCTCTTGGTTCTCCAGACAATTTTGTAAAGTTTTAAGATATAGAAATACCTTTTCACTCATTGATACATCTGTTAGTGATGTGCTTAGATCGTTCACTGAGGAAATTTCAGTTTTGAACCAAAAAGGAAAAAAAAAACCTTTCCTTACCATTATGATTATTCATGGATTTTTTTTTGTTTTTGTTTTTGTATTACCTTCCTTTCTGAATATATCTCCCTTCTCCCTAACTAGTGAGTATAGAATAAAAGAGAAGGGAAAAAAAATTCAGAAAAATAATAAACTAGATTGACTACATATTATAGTTATAATAATAATAGCATGCATATAGCACTTTTAAGGATTACAAAGAATATATATGCTATTTTATTTGATCCTTATGGTGAGGTAGGTGCTAGTATTATCAACCGCATTTTATAGATGAGAAAATTGAAGCTAAAAGAGTTTAACTAACTTGTTCTGGATCATAGCTAGTATGTTTGAGGTAAGATGTGAATTTAACTCTTTCTGATTCCAAGCCCAGCATACTCTCCACTAGAGCACTTTAGCTTCCTCAAAATATTCAAAATTCTCCACCTATAGTCCCTTGCCTCTGCAAAAATGACCTGCAAAAAGGTCATTGTATTGGTAGACATTGTTCCTTATTACATGTGATATTATAGGACTTATATTAGGAGAATAAGAAGGATTTTAAAATGATTTTAATAGTGACCATTATATTGAATGTTCAGTTCCTGAATCATTCAAATGCAAGACCTAGGATTAGCTTACAGTCAAATCTGGCAGAATTTCAAAGTCTGCTTTCAAAAGGAAGAATTTACTGAAAGAAAAGACAAGTCTGGAAGTGGCAGAGCTGTCCAGCCTCTTCCCAATCCTCTTTATAGAGAATGTCCTAGATGTAATCTTTATGCCTAATCATGAATTAACATAGTGATCAGTTCATCTAAAACCAAAACTCTTTGTACAGGTGATAAAATCTGCCATTCTTTCAAGTCCAAAGGAATCTCAGAAAGTGCTTCACTTAAAAAATGACCCTTTCAAGTTTTGAAACTTGCTATTCCCCAGGCTCTGCAAGCTTGAAGGACATGATTCTTTTTAACTGAAGGATGAGTTCAGAGTAAATGACTCAGGAACATATGGATGAAATTTCCCTTAAACTACTCAGGGGATTAGAAATTAGGGAAAGAGTACTTGGCAAAATGCACTTGGGATTTTGCCAAACCTAAACCATCTGAAAAATACTTGAGACACAAGGCAGCTCTCTCATGCTGCCAGAATTACCCATCTTGGAGAGACCAGAGTTTATAATTAGAAATACTTGGGAAATCATTGACACATGTCAAGGAAGGGACAGAGAGGTCCCCCTGGCTTGAGCTTCTTGTGTTTGCTTCTGTATTACAGATAGACCCTTTATAAATTTACTTAATCTTGTCAAGCTTAAGGGACCAGAAATAAAAATAAACAATACTATGTAAGCAAAGCAGTGTTGCCATTCTCCTATATTAAACCCAACACTTAAGACAGTGCCTGCCACATGGTCGGCACTTAATAAATGCTTGTTTATGTGGTGACTTGAAATCTGAAGCTATTTCTTGACCTTTTCTATCAAGTAAATTCCCTGCAGAAAGAGAAAATTGTAATGGGCAGATATAACCAAATCAGCTTCCTTTGGTATCTATCTCCTTTCTGCCAGTCCTCTTATGAGGAGTATACCTTAATTCTCTCTCTTCTTTCTCTGTGGCAAATCTTACTGTTTCTCAGCAGTTTTTTTTTTTTTTTTAATAAACTGAAAGTGACAGGATAGGAACATAAGACTATATATTTGAAACTGGAAAGAAATTTAGAGGCCATTTAGTCCAAGCCCCTTTATTTTATGAATGAGAAAAACGGGGCTCTAAGGTGTTTGTAACCTTGAATGTTCGAACTGGGATTCCAATCCACAGAGCCTTCTGACTCTAAGTCTAATGCTTTTTCCAAAATGATCCCTGAAACTTTTTATATCCTTATTCCCACCAGAAAATCTAACATATTATAGTCCTAAGATGGTTTCTTCTGGGCTTCTAATATCTTTGGCCCTGGGATAAAAATTAGTCTGAGGCACAGGGCTTGGTCAACTATATGATGTGATTTAAAGGGTGTTATAAATTTCCTTTTCCTTCCCTATCGTCCTCAAAAGACTTCTATTCTGTCCCAGTATCTGAAATTTCTGATATTAGAAACCCCTACGGTGTTGGAGGCCACTGAAAGCCCTGGTTAAAGTACATCTATTATGATGGAGAAATGGATTCATTAAGCATTTGTATAGATTAGTTTCTCAGATGAGCTAGTTATCACTTTGAAAAGCACATGTGGAGCCTTAGGTGAATGGGACATGGGAAAAGAAAGACGTTCCCCACTGAAACTTTGTGACCAATCCTTGTGTGAAGGGGGAAAAGGGGAAGGAGATGGAGGGCAAGTGGGTGAGATTGTAACAATTAGCTGTCCAGAAATTCAGAATTTTGTCTCAGGAAGTATAGGCAACTAGGTGGTATAGTCAATAGCAAAGTGGACTGCTAGACTTGGAATCATGAAGGCTTGATATCAGATCTGCCTTCTTAAATATATTAGATGTACGATTCTAAAAATATCACAACTTCTCCTCAATTTTCTCATTTATAAAATGAAGATGATATTAGCCTTTATCTTCCATTGTTGTTGTGAGAATTAAATGAGGTATTTTAAAGCACTTTAATGCTAGCTATTATTATTGTATTCTTCCCAACACTAGAATTCTTAAATTAGAGGTTGGTTGACTACTTATGAACTATCAGACAATGGGTTCTAGTTGAAAGTGTCCTAGATTTAAATCAGAGGACCTGGATTCAAATCCTGGCTCTGATACTACTTTGGTTAGTTGGGCAAGTTATTTAACTTTTATTTGTTTCAGTTTCCTCATCTGTAAAGAGAGAAGGGTGGATTAGTAGTTCCTTAGACTTCTGGATCTTTTATCTTCACTTTGCAGGTGGATGTGACTGATTAGAGATTGATAAAAGAAAAGGTAAGCAAAAGAAGAAAGAGATAAAAGAGACAAAAGGGAGAACCCAGAAAAGGGTAGAGATTTACTGAGAGAAGTTTGGGTTTAATCATTGACCAATAGAGTTCTCCTTCTTTATGTATGAAAATCCAGGACATTCATCATTTGGGAAATGATCAAACAAGCTCTATCACCTTAGCATAATGGAATATTGCTCTGCTATAAGGCAGAATGAATATAGATATGGAGGCTGTGTTGCCCATCTGAGATGTATATGTCCAATCATTGTCTAACAATGTGCTCATAAGAGGCACGGATTGATACTTCTGGAATTTTACCCAAATGAAATTTTTTGTTCCTGCCTAGAAGGGAATAGGAAAAACATCACACTCCTGACTACTTTCTTTTCCTCTGAGGGAGACTAAGACTATATTTTTCTGCCCCCCCCCAATATTGTTGTCTTAGATATATAGCTTCCCTAATTCCTGTCCCATAAATGGGAAGGAGTAATCTGACAGCAAGCATGATTTCTTCTCTCCAAATACAAAAACCATCACAAGTGAATCATGAATAAGTTGTTTATCCAAGCCAATAGAAATCTAAGTTATACAGATTAGAATATGCCAGAAAATACACAGAGTGAAGAAGCCTTCTCACTGGGAGTGATATATCCAAGCTCAACCAAGAAAAGTCCCAATTTCACCCAATGGGAAAATCCTTGAAATCTTCATATAGGCAAATTGGAAATCACGTCTGTTGCTTCCCAAAGCCCTTTATCTCTCTTAATAGGTCTTTTTCTCTGAAGAGGGCCTATAATAATATATGGGTTTGTTTTTTTTGAAGAAGGAAAGAAAAATGTTTCTTCTTTCCAAAGTTCTTGAACCAATTCCTTCCCTCACACAGGTACATGATTATAGTCATTGTTCTTTTTTTATCAATTAGGGATCCCATTTAAGCAGCAGTTCACAAAATGTCCCAAACCTGAAACCTAGGTTACACAAACAAATATTTAAAGACAAATGAAGTAAGTGGAAAATGCAAAGTGAAGAAAGTGGAATCAAGAAAATATTCATGAGTGTTGTAGTATAAATGGAAAAAAAAAAACAATACTAACAAAACAATCAAAACTGAAGGCTATGGAATTATAATAACCATGTTTGTTCCAAATAAGAAGTATAAGAATATACCTTTCCTTCTTTTCAGCAGTGGAAGTGGTGGGGAACTATGAGTGTGAAATACTGAATATTCAGAAAGGACTGATATTTTTGAGGTGTTTTTGTTAGTTTAACTTATCTGGTTTTTCTTGAATCTCATTTAAAATTTTTTGTTAGAAAGTTTGTTCTTTGTTTGGCTGTGTAGTAGAGGGGAGAGGGATACATTGGAAAATTCAGATGATACAAAAAATGATATCACTTAAAATTTTAAAGTAGTTTTTCATTTCCTTTTTAAAGAATCTTAACTTAAAATAATTTAATAATTTTAACTGGTAAGCTTAGATGGGTGCACAGTTAGGTTTTAGGGGAACAGCAGTAAAGTCTAGAGAATGGGTGCCAACATAGACTTCACTCACTTCACCACTTTGCCTAATTGATAGTACTTCTTTCTCAAAATCATCATCATCTTTCCTCATAGTGCCTATATTTTGCTTCATTGTCAGTCACTCTTTTTTGATAAGTTTTTGGAAAAGAAATGAAAAAGTGGCTAGTTTGAAATATCTTTCTGATAGTCTCTATATAAGTGATAATAATGTAAACAATCTACCTAGCTGGACCAGCAATGAACATGCTTTCCTGTTTAAAGTTAGAACTTCTGCATGACACTAGGTGGCAGAATTCCCCCAAATCTGAAATCAGCAGAGATTGGACATTGGTTGACAGCTGGTCAACTTCCCTCCAGAGTTTTATATAGTATTCTAAATGAACAAAGACATTTGTAGAAATGACCAAGAATAGATTCGGAACTGCATGAGAATATCTTTGGAATCTGAACCAATGCAATTTCCCCTATTTCCTTATTACATATTACTATTGTTCATTGCCATTGAAAAATAATTTCTAATTAAAAACAAAACAGATTGGGAGGAGAACAGTCTGAGATAGAAAAACTAGAATTATTCAAATCAGAATGTTTAAAGTACCTATTATTTCCTCACTTTCAAAAAACATTCAATAACTGAAACTAGATCAATAGACTATTGCCTTATAGAATTTCTGAGATAGTGATTATACTTCATCAGTTATTTGTAGGTAACTGGATATCTCCTAAAAGTTTTAAAATAGCTTGCTTTCATCAAGAATGTTAAGGGAAATATTGGGGGAGAGAAAGATAAGAAGTGAGAAGGAAGATGGCCTATGAATATCAAATCTCAAACTATGCTACAAAGTAATATTTATCAAGACAATTTGTTGCTGATTAAGAAACAGACTACACAGCACACAGAAACAAATTAACATTAACCCCTACCCCCAATTACTGGAATAAAAACTCACTATGTGACAAAAAACTATTGGTAAATTAAAAGCAATCGCAGATAATAGATATAGATCAATATCTCATATTTAATGCTAAGATAAACCTGAAATGGGTACATGACAAACATAAAGGAATATATATTAAATAAATTAGAGGAACAAGTTAAAAATTACCTGTCATCTATGAAGAGAGGAAGAGTTTATGACTAAATAAGGAATAGAGAGGACAAATGGACTCTGAATAGTTTTAATTACATAAAATGAAGAAGTTTTTGTACAAACAAAACCAATTCAGCTCAGACTAGAAGATAAGCAGGTAACTTGGAGGGAAAATCTTCACAGCAGATTTCACTGATAAAGATCTCATTTTCAAGATCTGTAAAGAACTGACTCAAATGTATAAGAATAAGAGCCATTCCCCAATCAATAAATGATCAAATGATATGTACAATGCAAACTTTCAGTAGCTGTATTTTGAAAAATGTTCCATAATCACTAAGAATTTGAGAAATACAAATTAATATAACTTTGAGGTTCTGCAAACTACATTGGATAAGGAAAATGTAAATGGTAGAGCAACTATTTGAGAGATTTGAGAGGCAGACATCTTAATGAACCATTGAAGGAGTTGTGAATTGGGACAGTCATTCCAGAAAACAATTTGGATCTATGCCTCTAAAGTCATTAAACACTAAATACTCTTTAACCTAGCTATCTTACTATTAGACTTATGCCTCAAAGAAATCAAAGAAAAGGGAAAAGATTATATAAACACAAGTATTTATAGCGGCACTTTTTGTGGTATCTAAGAAATGAAAACTATTTCTTGTCAGTTGGGAAATATATGAACAAATTATGTGAATGTAATAGAATCTATTGTGCTGAAACAAATGATGAAATGATTTTGGTGAAATCTGGGGAGATCTTCATATGAAATGATGCACAGTTGGGGAATAAGAACAAGGAGAATTATTTAAATGTTAACAGTAATACTAGGGGGGCAGCTAGGTGATACAGTGGGTAGAGCACTGGCTGTGGAGTCAGGAGGACCTGAGTTCAAATCCAGCCTCAGACATTTGACACTTACTAGCTGTGTGATCCTGGGCAAGTCACTTTTTTCTTCAAAAAATACTATAGTAGGAGGAGCTTAATTGACATAGTGAATAGAGTGCCAGCCATGAAATCAGGAGAATCTGAGTTCAAATCCAGCCTCAGACACTTAATACTTCCTAGCTGTGTGACTCTGAGCAAGTCACTTAAGCTCAATTGCCTCAGCCAAAAAAAAAAAAAAAAAAAAGAAAGAAAAGAAAAAAAGAAAAAATATATATTTCTATGTATGCTATTCTAAATATTATATATATAGTACTAAATGCCATAATATTTCTTTTTTAAAAAAATATTATAGTATTTTACTTTGATGGTGAAAAAATACTATAAAAATAAATCACTTTAAAATCTAATCATTGCAAATACCAAGCATGACTCTTGAGATTTTATGATAAAGCGTGCTTCCTTTGTCTTGACAAAGGAATGATGGATTCAAAGGGGAGAATTATACATAGCCAAGTTAGGATATTGTTTTGTTTACGCAATAAGATTGCTAGTTTGGCTGGTGAGTGAGTAATGTCCAATGAGACTAGAAAAGAAGGTTAAGGCCAAATTGTGAAGTGATTTAATTGTAAGCTGATGATTCTATATTTTATCCTAGAGGCAATAGGGAGCCACCAATTTTCCATTAGATCTGCATTTTTAAAAATATCACTTTGGCAGCAGCGTGTAGGATATAAATGAGTGGAGAGAGATTTGTGGCAATGATATGAATTAGGAGGTTATTGCAGTGTCTAGGTTAGAGGTGATTTGGGCAGAAACTAAGGTGGTAGCTGGATAAGTGGGCAGAACTAGTCACATGGGAAAGATTTCTTGGAGAAAATGACAAGAGTCGACAACTGACTGGATATGTGGGGTAATCAAGAGTGTAAAGTCAAGATTAATGCTAAGGTTAGGAACCTGAGATACTGAAAGGATTTGGTGGTGCTTTCCACAGAAATCGGGAAATTTGCAAGAGGGAGGTGTTTTAGTGACAAAGAGTTCACGTTTCGACATATTTGAATTTTAGGTAGAAACAAAATTTAATCATCTTATTTAGAAATATCAGGATACTTCAACTCTTTGAAGCATCTAAAGAAATATCTTGATATTTCAGGGTTTCTGTCTCAACACAACACATCTAAATAATTTCTAAACGATTTACTTGTCTAGGAGATAATTTCCTTTTCCTACCACTTCATCAGGAAAATTGGCCAAAATATGTACTTTGCAATGTCTTTAGAGCTATGAAGTTTGAAACTTTGTTGAGTTGCAAAATAACATAAAAAATAAAGAGTACCAAAGCATATAGACCAGATGATGAAAATATCTCAGAATCTAATGTCAGCTTCTGAAATTTGAATCTATAGGAACTTTAAGTATTCCCATTACTTTTAAGGACTAAGAGCTGCAATGATGTCATTAATGAATGAGTCCCTCACTCATTAAACTAACTTGCTCTACCAATGCAACCTGGCACCTTCTCTGCAATGAGGAAGCTGCCAAGAGCACTAAGAGATGAAATGATATGACTTTCCCAGGGTGACATAGACAATATGTGTCAGAGACGGGATTTGAATTCAAGTCACCCTGACTCTAATAGAGGCCAGTTCTCTATTCATTACATTAACAAAAATGAATTTATGTTATTAAGTACTGTGTTTACCCACTTTTCCATGGTACTTTTAAACTTTAAATCAATGATTCTATGATCTATGAATCTTCCTGGAAGAGGGGCCATCTATCTTATGACTGTTGTGAGGACTGTTGTGAGGATCAAAGGAGTTAAGACTAAGTTTTTAATAATATTGTTTTTAGCTATTACATCTTTAAAAATTCACTAAGTCTTTTGGGATACTTGGGCATATATAAAATGTTTTGCAATTCTTCAAGCTCTATGTCAAGGTAATCTGTTATTTTTATCATAGACATTATTAAAGGTAGACATGTGGCTCAGTAGATGGACCTAGAGTCAGGAAAAACTGAGTTCAAATCTACCTCAGACACATTCTGTCTGTGTGATCAGGATCACACTCAGGAGTAAATCCATTAGCCTCTTTACCTCAGTTGTCTAAATGGTAATAAGAGGATAATAACAGCCCCTGTTTTGTAGGTTTATTGTAAGGATCAAATGAGATAGTATTTTAAAACTACTTGGCACATAGTCCCCCCACTTCCCACTCTCATCTTTGTCTGTTATCATCTTCATTGAGTTTTTGAGTTCTTCTCTGTTACCTTCCCCTACTTAAATTCAAATGATAAGTGACCACGATATTCCATCAGAATCTTTTTAGACAAACCTAAAATACAATCTGAGAACCCAGAGAAAAGTGCGAATGTTCTACATTTGATATTCAAATGTATTTATAGAGTGACTCACCTGGATCAAATAATTGAAGGAAGAATAAATGTCTTGATACACTTCTCTGTACTCATGGATTGTAGATGCCATTTTGCTAGTTGCACAAGTCTGATTTTCTTTCATCAGCATCAATATCTACATTCTCTGGGTACTTGAAATGGAAGAGAATGTGTGACAGTGTGTTTCTCCTTCATAGAGCTTGTGTTGTAAAGATTTGAGACTTGGGTAGATCCTGATTTATAGCTTTCTCAGAAAGCCCTAGCCACAGCCTTCCTCTGCTCCAGTAATTCCTAAGTTCAGGACACATATATATTAAATTATTATTATTTTTTGAGGTAATCCTAGTTAAGTGACTTGTCTAGTCATACAACTAGTAAGTGTCTGAGGCAGAATTTGAACTCAGGTCCTCCTGGCTCCAGAACTAATGCTCCATCAATACCACCTGGCTGCCCCCATATATTATACTCTTCAAGAGAATAAGGCAATGCTTCTTTTGGTGTACATAGAAAACCATATCGTCTGTTCCTATAATTCTTTTTGTAACATTTCACATTTGTTATCAATTGAAAGTTGAGGGAGAAAAATGCCTTAACATAGCTAAAGAATTGGGCTTTGGCTTAGGAAGCCTTGTGTTCAAATCCTGCCTGAGATATTTACTAGATCCGTGGCTCTGGGCTAATCACTTAACTTCTCTCAGTCTCAGTTTTATCATCTACAAAATGGGGAATATAATAATACCTACCTCCCAGGGTTATTATGAGGATAAGATGAAATAATATTTGTAAGGTGCTTTGGCAACCTTAAAGAAGCATGTATGTGTTAGCTAGTGCTAGCTTTTTGATTCCTGGGAAAGTTTGTCTATTAATTAAAATTAAAATAATAAAAATAGTTAATATTTACATGATGGTTACTATGTGCTAGATATTGTGCTAAGACCTGTTACCTCACAACAGCCCTAAGAGGTAGATGCTATTATGATCTTGTTTTACAGATGAGGAAACTGAGGCAAGGAAGGTTAAGTTACTTTTCCATGCTCTAATTAGCTATGTGACCATGGGCAAGTTATTTAACCCTTGTTTGCCTCAGTTTTCTCATCTGTAGAATGGGGAATAATACCACTTATTTCCCAGGATTGTTGTAAGGATCAAATGATATAAGGAATAGGACAGGTGTAGACTACCTTTGATGCCCTTTCACTAACATTTTTTATCTTCAGGCCAGGCAGGGTCTCATTCCAGGGCTTATCCAAGGGAACTGGACTGAATTGACTCTTAGTGCTCCCCTGAGGATGGGGAGAGTGAACTATTGGATGTGTGAGTCTGGGACAAAGACCCTGGTTTCTGATGCTCTGGGGAACTGAAATGAATTCCTCCCAATTATCTGAAATTCCTCTAATTGAAGGGGAGAAAGAGGAGGAAGGGAAAATAAAGGAAAAGAGAAAAGAAGGTTTTCCTTACTTGATTAGAAACAGGATTGTAAAAATGTACACCTTTATGGGATATCTGAAAAATATATAAAAGTTTGGGAGAAAGCAAAAACATTTTAAGAAAGAAAAAATATACTCTTTTCCTTCTTATTTAATTTTTTTTTGCCTCAGGAAAAGAAACCAACTCTAGTCAAAATCACTTTTTCTTCCCCTTCTCATTTTATTTTCCTCCAGTTTTCCCAACTTGAAGTAATATGCTCACAAATGTACAAATAGAAGAAAACAACTCATTTCAGATCCTTCTCGAAGTTCACAATCCATTGGAAAATGGTAGGAGAAAACAGTCTACAAAGGTACCTTGGAAGAAGAGAGGTAGCTCAGTGGATAGAATTCTGGATCTGGAGATAGGAAGATATGAGTTCAAATCCAACCTCAGATATTTAGTAGCTGTGGCAAGTCACTTAAACCTGTTTGCTTAAGTTTCTTTGTCTATATAATGGAGATAATAAATTTGCCCATCTCCTAGCATTATTGTGAATATAAAATAATATTTGTAAAGTGCTTTGCAAACCATGAAGTGCTATGTAGATGATGATGGTGATGGTGATGATTACCACTTTGCAGGTAATGCAAAGGCACTGACTAACTTTACAATTCTGCCTGGAGCCAGCCCTTCCTGGGAAGCATTTTTGAAGTATCTTCATCAACAAAGAATCTTTGGATGAAGTCAAAGCAATCTGTAAGCATTTGAACATTTCCTGGTGGTGAGAGGAGATCCCTTGGCTAGGTTTAGGAGCTGGAGATATCCCTCATCCCAGTGTTATAGCCTAGTGTGACAGTCAGGAAGCTCCACGTTTTGCCTGTCTTGCTTTTTTGGCCTTGCCTCAGAGAGCCAGGCAGTGACTGTTGTTATAACGACTTCCCCAGAGGAGAAAATTACAGACAGTCTCTGTTTTTAGATGCAATGCAATCCCAGAGATGATCTGAAAGAGGATTATTGTAAGGCAATGCACTGGCTGCACATGCTGTTGTGTGATAGCTCCTGTGCTCTTGTCTGGGTCTGGAAACCATGAAATAACTGGGGGAAGGGAGCCAGGAATGAAGCTTCAGTTTTAATTAGGTATCCCCTGGGGAGCTGAGTGACAAAAGGTGGGGATTGTCTAGATATTGACTGCCTGTCCCTTGGTCACTGTACTTTCTCTCTCATCTCTCTCATTCATACATATCTTTTAAAAAAATTTTAATCACTTATAAGGTGTTCTGCAAACCCTGAAGCTTTCAAACCAGCAGCTATTCTTTTAAAATTTCTTTTCTTTACAATAGGGAGATTTCTTACAAGAGAAAGATGGAGAGAGGGAAAGACAGGAACATAAAAAAAGAGAACTATATTGAAGATGTAATTTCTTTTATGTGATTTAAAATTTCATTGGCATGAGGAATTTTGAGTGAGGAAACTCCCTTTACCTATACTACAACTTTTGAAGTTTTTAGAATTGTCTTTGCCCAGGGTCACAAACAGGTATATTATTGGGGGGATTTGAACATGGGTCTTCCTGATGGTGTCATTAGCATTCTAAACACTATCAATCAACCAATAAAAAAGTTATTTACATAACTCACTAAGTTTTATGGAATTCTTTACATATGCTATTTGATTCTCACAATGACCCTGGAAAGTAGATGCTGTTATGATGCCCTTGCTGCAGAGTGGATAAGTGAAACTGAAAGAGATTGAAAAACATGCCCAGCATCATACTGATATAATAAGAACTCTGTGTCTCCCTGATCTTTGTGGAGGGTGGGCCATTTGGCCTGGGGAAATTCCTAAAAATGATTCCCACCCACCTGAATCTCCTGGCTCTGGAAACCTGGTTCCCACAGGAAACTCCACTTCCCAAATGATCTGAGAATCACTTTGGTCTGGGAAACAATCACCATCCTTTATTGATTTGAAAATCAGCTCCTAATCGCTCCCTAGTCCCAAACCATAGAAGGCTAATAAAAAACAATTCTGTACCCCAAACCTTTGCTAATTCCTATCAGGAACTGGCCCACTAGGAAGTTCTTTCTCAGTATAATAAGCCTTTTTTTTTTTTTTTTTTTGCCAAAAACCTCACTTGCAAATTGGGACTACGAATTCGTTTGCAAAAACCTGTGACACCGGCCTGGGGACCCCATCACTGTTAGGGTATCTCTCATGCTGTATCTCTCACCCCTCAACAATATCCCTCAACAAACATATCTTAAACAGTATTTGATTTTTTTTTGGCAAGATAATTGGGATTAAGTGACTTGTTCAGGGTCACACAACTAGGAAGTGTTGTCTAAAACAAGATTTGAACTTGGGTCAGGTCTGGTGCTCTATTATTCACTGTGCCATCTAGCTGTTCACAGTATTTGAAATTTAGGTTTCTGATTTCAGGTCTAATACGCTATCCACTGAGACACCTAGATGCTTCTTTAAAAGTCTGGCATTTTAACTTAGTAACTTGAACCTGAGATTTTTATTTTGTTTTGTTTTGTTTTTTGTCTTTTTTGGTCCATTGGTTTGTCTGCCTTTTTTTGTGACCTTATTTGGGGTTTTCTTGGCAAATGAAAAGATTTGCCATTTTCTTCTCCAGTTCATTTTATGGATGAGTTACTGAGTCAACTGAAGTTACCCATGAGGCAATTCTCAAAGGTGGGTCAATATTTTCAGTTTGAGGAGATACATACACATCAGCTTTTAAATGAAACCTTACATTGTTGTTGCTCTTATTTAGGTATTTAGTTGTGTCTGACTCTTTTTGACCCCATAGATCATAGCATGTCAGGATCTTTTATCCTTCATTATCTCCCAAGCTTATTTTCATTGCATCTATAACATTGTCTATCCATCTTCTCCTCTGTTTTCTTAATAGTCAAATTCTCATAACCATAGCTTGCTATTGAGGGAAAAAAACAGCTTTGATTCTGCAGACCTGTCAGCAAGGTGATATCTCTGCTTTTTAGTATGCTGTCCATATTTTCCATAGCTTTCCTTCCAAGGAGCAAGTATCTTTTAATTTCATGGCTGTAGTCACCATCTGCAGTAATCTTTGAGCCCAAGAATATAAAATCTGACATTGCTTCCATTTTTTTCTCCCTCTCTTTGCCAGGAAACAATGGGATCACTTGCCAAGATCTTAGTTTTTTTGATGTTAAGCTTCAAGCCAGCTTTTACACTCTCCTCTTTCACCCTCATCAAGAGGCTTCTTAATTCCTCCTCACTTGCTGCCATCAGAGTGATATCATCTGCATATCTGGGATTGTTGATATTTCTCCCAGCAACCTTAATTCTGGCTTTTGATTCATCCAGCCTGGCATTTCTCATGATGTACTTCGCACATAAGTTAAATAAATTAGGTGACAATATATAGCCTAGTTGCACTGCTTTTCTAAACTTAAACTAATCAGTTGTTCTATGTTCGGTTCTAACTGTTGTCTCTTGGCCCACATACAGGTTCCTCACTTACTTTTTTCTGTTTTATGATATTTTATGCATATATTTTGTACAATTTTTAGCATTAAAGAGAACTGTGCTTTGTCAGAGGCTTTTTCTACATCTATTGAGATGTTCATGTGGTTTGGGGTATTTTAATTTTTAATTCTATTAAATATATTGATCATTTTCCTGATATTGGAACATCTCTGTGCCCCAATGTTTACCCCAACTTGGTCATTACAAATGATTTCTTGCATAAATAACTGTGGTCTGTTTGACAGGATTTCATTTAAAACTTTTGAGGTGATATTCATTAATGATATTGGGCTGTGGTTTTTTCCCTTTTGTGGTTTATCTTTTCCAAAGTTAGATATTAGGATAATATTTGGCTCCTTATATGGATTCTGATAAAGTTTTTATTATTTTTCAGTTTTTGAGAATAATATGTGAAGTATAACTATTAGTTCTTCTTTAAAAGTTTGAAAGTATTCTCCAGTGAACCTATCAGGGAAAGGAGTTTTTTTTCCTTTAATAGTTTATTTATAATTAGATCTATATTCTTTTCTGTGGTTGGCTTAAGATAGTTTCCTGCCCTTCTGATTGTTTGGGTATTTTATATTTTTTCATAGTATTCCTCTATTTTTTTGTTTTGTTATTATACAACTGTACAAAAGATTGTCTGGTGTTTCTTCTAGTTTTGTCATTATTTCACCTTGCTCATTTGCTATTTTATTGATTTGATTTTTTTTTGGCTCTTCTTTTTAATCAGACTAACATCAATTTAATTGATATTTAGTCCATCAGTTTTATTAGTCTTTTCAAAGACTTTTAGTTTTATTTTTCATTTCTCTTGGTTTCTAATTTACCTATTTCTTCTTTAATTGTTTAATATCTCTTATTTTGTGCTTATTTTAGGTTTGTCTATTTGTTGACTCCCAAATTTTTAAAAAATGTATATTCAGTTCATTAATCCTATCTTTTTAATTTTGTTAATATATGGTTGTAGGGATATGATTTTCCCCCTCCCCCTGAAAACTATTTTAGATACATCTTAGAAATTTTGGTATATAGTTTCATCATTTTCATTTTCTTTCACATAATTTTTAATTGTTTCTGTAATTTGTTTTTTGATCCACTTGCTATTTAGGATTTCATAGCTATGTCTCCATTTGGACCTTTGTCTTTTGTTTCTGGTCATTGAACCAATGTTCAATGTTTTTATAGCATTATGGTGTGAAAAGGATGATTTACAACATTTTTACATTTATTTCTTTGCCCCCTTAATTTATGGTCAGTTTTCATTTGTGGCAAATATGTATGCTCTTCTGCATTTCTCCAGTAATATATTCAGTATCATATTTTTTTGTTTATTTTTCTGTTAGACATATCCAAAACTGAGAAAGAGATATTGAAGTTTCCTATTACTAATGTGTTATTGTCCATGTTTTCTAATAGCTCAGTTAATGTTTCCTTTATGAATTTGGATGAAAAATATTTGGAATGCATGTTATTATTGATCTTTTGAAGATATTGTAGTTTTCTCATTCATCCCTTTTTATTTTTTGAATGTTTTTACTTTGTCAGATAGATGTTTACAACTTCTGCTTTTTTGGACTCATTTGATGTGAGTAAATTTTTTCCATCCCTTCAGTATCCAATTTCTCATTTGTCTTCATCTTTTGGGGATTGTTTAATCAATTCAATTCTAAAAGTGTAAGGGTTTGTTTTATGTTTTTCTCTATTTGTCTCTAATATTTTAAAAAGTTATGATCCCATCTCTCCATTTTTTTGTTATAAATACAGTACTATGTTCTTTCAATTGCTTTAGCTAAACTTTTTAAAAAGCTGGCTTATTCCCACTAGCTCTTTTTCTCTCACTCTTGACTCCCCTCCAGTTTGACTGGGAACCCTCTTTCTCTTGGGATTTTGCTTATTAGTTCCTTTCCCTCACATACACTTTTATACGATTGTTTAATTCTTCCCTCCTTTTATTCCTAACAGTTAACCAAAGAGTTTTCTCTTTCCTTTCCTCTTCCTGAAAGGAATCCCCTTTCCCTTGAGGTTTTCCTTCTTAGTTCTTCTACCCCACACTGTTTTTATCAGGTTATTTAATCTTCCCGCCTTTTATTCCTTTTAATTAATTTTGTTTCTTTGGTGAGAATTGTCAGCATAGATTCCAGGGGGTTTGTTTGTTTATTTGTTTTGTTCTTGCCCATTATTTTTACTGTGCAGGCCATAAATTATACTCTCATAATTTTTATTTCCCTTTCAAATTATTCAGAAATAGCATGCTGTGGTTCCATGTATTCCTCATATTCCATAAGGTTCTTTGTCTCATCAATTGTTGAAATCTTTGTTTTGCAATATCAATTCATAGATAGTTGACTTCTTTTACTAAATATGAAGGCCATATTTCTTCTTTCTCTGTTGACTTATCTGCTTATGATCAAGGTCTCTAAGTTTTCTTCTTCCTGAGTTTTTCAGTAATTTCCCCTATTGCTCACTTTCTGATTACCTTTTCTCTGGTGGTGTTTTCCATGGGGGTGGAGGGAAGGGGCATGGTGTTAAATCTCAAAGTGTCTCAACCTCCTTTCATTCTGGGCAATGCAAAGTTCTCCAGGCCAGGTCTCTATTCTAAGTGACTTTTGATTGGTCAGAACTGGCTGTACTTAAATGTTGGTCCCTACCTCAGTCTTGGTGTACATAGTCCCCCTCATTACTCAGCATCTTGTCCCAGTATCCTATCTTCTCTTCTTCAGTTCTCTGACATGGCTCTGGCAGTCAAAGAGCTTCTTTGTTGGTGTTTATGGGGATTGATTTCTGTAGTTTGAGTCTTTGAGGCTCTAGGAAGAGGTGTTAGAATAGTAGGGGAAGTTCAGCTTTATTTCATCATAGATCCCGCCTCTTTCCCTTTTCTTCCCTTCTTCTGCATAGATCTTTTGTAGCATCCTGTAGCTTAAATTTTCCTGATACTGGAAAGAGAGTGTGGGGTTGGATTTTGTTGCAAATCTGTATATTGGGTCCTTGTGGTTGTTTGGAGCAGCCTTGCTTCCAGTATCATATTGAGTGGTGGAGGATGAGGGGGCACTGAGTGATCTTGGGTAGGTAGTTCATGGGTTTTTTATTTAATCTTCTTTTAGATTTCAGTGTCCTAAACCTTGGAAACAATCGAGGTTTCTTTATCTTTGATGAATAATTTATGTTTTGGAGACATTTGAGTAGTCATAGAGATTAAAAAAAAAATCCAGTCTGCCATCTTATTGATCAAATGAACTATCATTTGTTAAATTAGGAAAGTCCACAATGAGGATCTTTCCTCTCAGGCTATGACCATACATTTCTTCTATTCCAAGTCTCCTTTGTGAGGGAGAAGAGAGACATCTACCTTCTCCTTTGTTGCACTTTGGAAGAAGGCATTAGGAAGAAAGCTAGAAAACTCTTTTACAGACCATGGAGACATAGACTGTGGCTAATTCCCAATCAGCTAATCCTTAGGTTAACCCTAGTCTCTGAAATTCAGTCATAATGGACCTGCCCACATTCCATGGTGAGGTGTCCCTCAGTTGCCTCCAAACAATGGTTTATGTCAAACAGTCTCATCAGAATGATTGAAGAACTTCTCACACTGATCTGTGACTTCCTTATTTTAGTTCCCCTACCCATCCACTGACAAAAGAGATAAAAAACAAACAATTGAAGACTGGGAAGAAGATGGAGGTCTGTCCTTCTTCCTAGACCTAATTTACTATTTCTGAAGTATGGGAAAGTAACACTAAACAATGAAAAAGGTAGTGCATTATGTTTATCTCACTACCTCCTCTCTTCTCTGTTGTGGCTCTGGCCACAAGGGAGTTATAGATCTTTGGGCTGGCTCTATCTTTTCAGTTGGCGTGTGTGTGTGTGCCTATTGGCTTTAACTCATGAATGTCACTCCATGTTTTGTGTATGTTGGAGGCCACTTTAATGCCAACACACTCAGTTTATTAGATGAAACAAGGCATTTACAGTACATTGAATAGTTATCAAAAAGAGGTAACTTGCCCTAAAACAGCAAGAATATGCAATAAGATACAATAGCACTTACATTTTCCTCTGTCCTTGTAGAAAAGCATCTGATCATCAGGACAGGATATGGTGAAGGACATAGTCACTCTCATAGTCTTCAGAAATCCAATGAAAGCTCCATTGGCCTTTGGATGATACTTTTTATGCCTTAGGTGACTAGGAAGCTGAGACAGAGAAGCCAGTTAGTCAGACCCCAAGATAGCTTTGTAAAGATAATCCCCAATTAGGAAAGGAGCAGGGACTTGGGCTTCCCTATATTGTAGATAGGGCAAACATACTGCACCAAGGAAATGCTGGCAAATATCAGTTTTAACACAAGGTGACTTTTAAAGTTAGGAGTCCTCATGATTGAGAAAACTTTAAGAAAATCAAACAGATTTTGAAAAATATGCCAACATTGGACTCTAATGCTTATTGGCTATATGACTAAAGGCAAGTCACTTATTCTTTCAAAACAAGAGTTTCCTCATCTTTGAAATAGAGATAAATAATGTCTATCCTTGGTCCTCTCCTTTTCTCCTTTATTACTCTCCCCCTTAACAATCTTACTCTTATTATTTCAATTACTCTTTCTATGCAGATCTCTCTAAGGCCACAGGATGTGATTGATAGAGCCCTCAAATTAAAGATAAAATCCACAGAAAGACGGAAATAAACATTTATCAAACACCTTCTATGTGTACTAAGTTCTTTACAAATGTTATCTCATTTGATTTTGGGTTCAATTTCTAAGAGACATTTATTAGCTTTGTGACATTGGAAAAGGCACTCTCTTATTCTCTATTTCCTTTTTTTTGTGTATAATAGCCTATGGGGTTGTTTTGAGGATTAAATGAGACAATGGAGTAGTGCCATATAAATATCAGAAATTATTATCTGGACTCACATTTCCAACTTCCTACAAGATACTTTCACTTGAAGGCTCCATTGTCACCTCGAATGTAGCATGTCTCAAACTGAGTTCTTCTTTTGCTGTATACTTCCTTCTCTGACAACACAATTTATTTCAATGCTATCACCATTTACCTTCTCTCCATGTTAATAAATTTTGAATTATCTCTGACTTTTCCTTCTCTCTTAACTCTCAAATTCATGTAGTAACTTGTCAATTTCAGCTTTTCTAAGTCTCACACATAGATCCCCTGGTTCCTATTTCCATTACTTCAATCTAGTAAAAATCTTCCATTACCACCAACTTGAACTTTTTCAATAGCCTCTGTTTTTTGCCCACTCTAAATCATGCTACGTATTACTGCCAGTCTAAACTTCCTTATGATAGATCTTATCAAGTTATTCCATCTAAAAATCTTGCACAGTTCCCTAGTAAGTTCAATCTCTTCTGCCTGGCATTTAGGTTTCTCTATGATTGGACACTCTCTTAATTCTCAAAGCTTATTTCATATGAGGGAATTGTGAGAATTGAGTGAACCACGCTGATGCCATTTTGTGACTCAGTTCTGGATTTATCTCAGTTCCCTTTCTATTAAATTATGGGTCTAATCCAATTTCTGTTTTGTGCAATTGGCATTCATTGCTTAATAAATCGATATATTCAGAATCTCAAATGTGTTTCCTCAGTTATTTTACATTAAACCCTCATACATATTAATCTAGTCTGCACATTCTGGATCTCAGAACTCAAACTCCTGAGGCTTTGGCTTCCCAAGAACTCCTCCATCTCTCTCCAAAGTGCTAGGTCTTGGAATTCTCAGCCTATGAGAGATTGCTTGAGAGGTAACCTTGAGGAGTTGGTTCTGCCCAAGAAATCCCCTCCTATTTTTGAAAGGCTAATTAGATTTCAGAAACCTTCTCTACTTGGTGAAGTAATTTTCCTCTTCAGGGACCACGTAGTTTTTTCATTGCATTTCCAAGTCTGCTGGGAGAGGGATGTGTGGAATTAAATGGGAGGGGCTGTTACTCTCACTGTAGCATTCCAGTAACTAGACACCTTATACTCCCCACCCTCCAGTTCCATCAACTCCTTTATATCATTTAGTTTTTACAAAGGGAAATTTGTTTCAAAGATATAGCAAGAACAATGTACAATCATTTCTCCTCTCCCCTTGCTCCCCGAAACACACTTAAGGCCTTAGGACAGCAGTCTCACTCTTAGTTCTTACATTAACTCAAGGTAAATTTTGTATTGATCCTACCAACTTAAGGTTTTACCTTAAGTTTCCTAACATGGAAAAGATTAAGTGAAGAGGCCAAGGATTGAGAAGACTCCAACACATTTTCCCTTGCAGTAGGCCTTCAACCATAAGTGATGGAGTACATCCATGATCAAAACATTAATAACTGATTTGAAACAAGAGAGAGAATAGGGCCTTTTAAGTGTCTCTATATCCCCAGTCAAAAAGTCTCACATTCACTGTCTAGTCTGCTAACCAGAACCTTTGAAACAACATCTATGCATTGCTTTCCAAACATCATCATGACTCTCCTGGAAAAAGATTTTCCAACCTTTCTATATGGAAAGAAACCATTTATGATGCCCAGTGCATATGCCGTACCCTTGTGACATATATATGATATGTCTTTTTGTTATTTTATATTGTTTCATGCTAATATGATATATTTTCTTGATTTTTTTCCTCATGTTTTATCAGGCTTGAATTACAGAAAGAAACCCTACTTGATCATAGTGGATAAGTTTTCTCTTTTTTTCTACTCCCTTGTTTCAAGCCTTTTCCTTTTTTTAAGTTCTTTTTTTATTATTAACACTTTTTATTTTCAAGACATATGCATAATATGTTTAAAGTAACAGATAACTTTTCAACATTGATCCTTGCATAGCCTTATGTTCCAAATTTTCTTCTCCTTCCCCCCATCCCCTCCCCTAGAAGGCAAGTAATCCAATATATGTTATACATGTTAAAGTATATGTTAAATCCAATAATCTTGCTACATAAGAAAGATCAGGTCAAAAAGGAAAGAAAACAAAATGTAAGGGAACAACAACAAAGAGTGAGAATGTTATGTTGTGATCCACACTCAGTTCCTGCAGTCTTCTCTCTGGGCATAGATGGCTCTCTTCATCACAAGATCATTGAAACTGGCATCAATTATCTGATTGTTGGAAAGAGCCACATTCATCAGAATTAATCATCATATAATCTTGCTGTTGCCATGTACAATGATCTCCTGGTTTTGCTCACTTCACTTAGCATCAGTTCATGTAAGTCTCACTAGGTCTCTGAAATCATCCTCCTGATCATTTCTTATAGAACAATAATATTCCTTAACATTCATATAGCATGACTTATTCAGCCATTCTCCAATTGATGGGCATCCACTCAGTTTCCAGTTTCTGGCCACTACAAAGAGGGCTGCCACAAACATTTTTTGCACACGTGGGTCCCTTTTCCTCCTTTAAGATATCTTTGGGGTATAAGCCCAGTAGAAAGACTGTTGGATTAAAGGATATGCACAGTTTGATAACTTTTTGAACATAGTTCCAAATTGCTCTCCAGAACGGCTGGATCCATTCACAACTTCACCAACAATGTATTAGTGTTTCAGTTTCCCACATCCTCTCCAACATTTGTCATTATCTTTTCCTGTCATCTTTGCCAATCAGACAGGTGTGTAGTGGTATCTCAGAGTTGTCTTAATTTGCATTTCTCTGATCAATAGTGATTTAAAGCACCTTTTCATATGACTACAAGTGGTTTCAATATCTTCACCTGAAAATTGTTCATATCTTTTGACCATTTATCAATTGGAGAATGGCTTGAATTCTCATAAATTTGAGTCAATTCTCTATATATTTTAGAAATGAGGCCTTTATCAGAACCCTTAAATGTAAAAATGTTTCCCAATTTATTGCTTCCCTTCTAATCTAGTCTGCATTAGTTTTGTTTGTAAAAAAAAAAAACAAACAACTTTTTAACTTTATATAATCAAAATGATCTATTTGGTGTTCAATTATGAGTTCCAGTTCTTTTTGGTCACAAATTCCTTCCTTCTTCACAGATCTAAGAGGTAAACTAGTGGACAAGTTTTCAATTTTTTTTTTTGTTCTGTTTACTAACTTTTAATGTCTTTGTTAATAACTAAGATTTGCTACATGATATTCTTTCTTGGTTGAGTTCTAATCAGGCATAAATAGAATGATATTTGTCTCACCAAATGATCTGGAAAACAATATCCTTTTTATGTGTATTTTGAATAATTTATATAATTCTAGGACTTGAGAATTTGGAAAAATTCTGTATTAAATCTTATATAACTTGTATGTGTAGGTGTGTTTGTATTTTTGAAATTCTTTGATAGTTTTTCCTTTTTCTTCCTTAGGTACTGATTCACTATAATAGAATGTAAATTCTAGAGGGTAGGGACTGTTTCATTTTGTCTTTTGTACCTAGAATAGTGTTTTGTATGTCTTTATGCTTGCTGAATTGAATTGCTTATTGCATTAGTTGGAATTTTTTATATTATCCATTTCCATTTGGTTATCAAAATTGATTAGCATATATGCGATAATATTCTCAACTAAAACAATCTGTTTTTATCTTAATTACAGATCCATTCTGATTCCAAATTTTGCCATTTTGTACTCTCTAATTAATTGAATGGTTTATTGTCATAGACTAGTTAAAAAGACATTGAGTCTGGATTCTGGTCTGACCATATAATACTTACAATCTATATGAGATTGGATAAGTCACTTCTCTACGCCTTCATTTCCTTATCTGAAACTAGGGAAAATAATACCTGTTGACACTTCCATCACAAGGCTTCATATCGCAATGCTGAATGAAATTGCTAATTGCTAATCTATTATAGAAAAGAAATAGTAATGATGGCAATAAAATGTCTTTTTTTTTTCAGAGAACCAATTACTATTTTTATTTATGATTTGAATTGTATTTTTGCTTCTTGCTGTTCGTTAATCACCATTTCAACTTTTCCAACTGGAAAAGTTAGGTCAACTGCTTTGTTTCCAGATTTTTTTTAGGTAGAAACTTATTATATTTCTCTTTGAATTAAAAAAAAAACCAGTGTAAGCATTTAAACAAATAATTTCCCCCTTTTATTGTTCTTTGGCAGTGCACTATACATTTTAATAGATTGTATTTAGTTTTGCTGTTTCTTTTTTATAGAATCTTTTGTGCTTCAAATTTTCTCCCTGACCCAGGCATTACTTAAGTATTCTAAAATTTTCACACGGTTGAAACTCATTTAATTTTGCTTTTGTAATTTATTTCTAATAGTATTGAATTTGTTAGAATGTGATATGTGAAATTTCTTTCTTTTTCTATTTGCTAAGAAGTCTTCATATTCTAACATATGACTTATTTTTGTGAACTACTGAACCTATTTGAAAAAAATGTATTCTCTTTTCTATTGAGTTCTCTCAACATACCAATTAGCCCTCTCGTATCTATTATATTGTTTAGCTCTTATAATTAATTCTTTATCTATTTGATCTCTTGTATGTTAACACTGGATCCTTGAGTTCTTTATTTACAATTATAATACTTGCTGCTTTTCATTTGTCATATTTTAATAGTAGATGTTTAGAACATAATTTTAATATTGTTGTTTTATTATATTTTCTATTTTGCAATGTACCTATTGCCTTTTTAAATCTTCCTGATATTATAATAGCAACTTTTGTTTTTTAAAAAATATATTTAGCAGCTTAATCAATAACTTAGATGAGGGCACAGAAGGCATGCTTCATGAAACTGGCAGTTAACTCAAAAAATAGAGATGGATCTCAGAGTCAGTATACTAAAATACTCTGACAGACTAAGATGATAAACCAAATTAATGAGATGAAATATTTTAGGGATAGATGTTAAATTTCTAAAAATCAATTACACAATTATAGGATATAGAAGGCATGACTGGAAAAAAAGTTCACATGAAAAAACTCTGGATTTTTAAGCTTAATGTGAGCAGGATTGTGACATGAAAATTAAAAAGAAATTGACTTTATCTTAAAAAGTATCAGGGGCATAGTATATAGAAAGAGGAGATGACAGCCTCACTGCATTCTGTCCTAGTCAGACCATATCCGGAACGTTATATTCAATTTTGAATTGGCACTTTTTAGGAAAGACACTGACAAACTGGAGAGGTTTTAGAATAAAAGAAGATGACTTTCCTGAGGGAAATGCCATATAAAAATCAGTTGAAGGAACTGGGTACATTGAACCTGGGGAACTGTCTTCATGTATAGGAAGGATTGGTGTGTAAAAGAGTAATTCTGAATAAATCTTGAGAGATCACAAATAAGAGCAATGATTGGAATTTGAAGGTGAAACTGATTTCATCTTAAAGAAAGAAACTTTTCAATATTCAGAATTTTCAAAAATGTTTTGGTTCCCCATAATTGTGGAGATATGAAGTTACTATCACTGGAGCAGTAGTCCTAAAACTTTTTGATCTCAAGATCCTTTGACATTCTTAAAATGAAGGCCCCCAAAGAACCTATGTTTATGTGATATTTATTTGATGTTTATGGTGGTTATTTTTAGTACAGTATTGATATCTGCTGTATTATAAATTATATATTGTTGGAATCCTTACTAACTGCTAACTAATTAGAGTTGATCTAATCTTACAAGAAGATGTTTTGGGCAGAACCTGAAACAAGGTACTAAGTAAAACTACCCATAATCCCTCTCTCTGGGAGGAGCATAAATAGGCCAATGGGCCAGTCGGAGAGTTCTAAAGAGGAAGATGCTACAAGTCGAGATTTCACCGGAATGACATGAAGACTGGAGCTGGGGAGGCTGAAGAAAGCAGAGGCAGAGGCTGAAGGACCAGACCTTTGGATTTAAAGACATTCGGAGAGAGCTCTTGGAACCAAGCAGAGAGATAGGCCTCTAAGCTAACCGGGCTATATTGGGATAATAAAAGATCTGAACTTTTATCACCTGGCTGTGTTTTGAGAAGAAAAAGCTCACCACATTTTGGCGCCCTGAACGTGGGACAAACAGACCCCTCAGTGGATTTCAGTGGAAAAGCTACGATCCTGATTCAAGTGGAAAAGCCTCTGATCCTAATCCAGTGGAAAAGACTTCAACCCAGAAATTAGGGTGAGTGCAACAAAGAAATTTTGTTAGAAGAGTTAAAGTAGAATTTCATCTAAGATGGGACAGATATTTAGAAAACAGCCTGTTTCTGTTCAAGGAAAATGTTTAGAGAGCATTGTCAAAGTTATGGAAAGCCAAGGTTTAATTATAAGTTTACAGCAAATCACTGAACTTTTACAAACTATAAAGGACATATGTCCTTGTTTCTCTCTTGATAAGGAATTAGATCTAAATGAATGGAAATTGGTTGGAGAGGATCTTTGTCAATTCTATAATAAAAATGGACCTAACTCAATAATTAATACATATAATGTAATACAATTGGCTATAAGAAGTTATTTAAGTGATAGAATGATGAAAAGGAAAGTACAGGAGGAAGTGCCAACTTTACTAGGTGAAAAGGAGGACAAATCAGATGAGAATGGAGTTAATTACAATTCTGAGTATGATACTTCACAGCAGGAGGAATTAGGTGATTCCACATCTCATGACCCTCCCTCCGCAATTAACCCTTCATGGGTGGAACAAGGGGGAGGGAGAGAGACAGAAACACAGTCAGCTTCTCCTGTAAAGCAGAATTTGACAAGATTAGAAAAAGCATTAATTAAAGCAAAAAATGAAGGAGAAGATATATCTGATTTTATAAATGCATATCCTGTGATTGAAGAGCTCAACTCCTCAGGTCAAAAAGAGAGAAAATACACTGCTTTTAATTTGGGAAAAATTAAAGATTTGAAAAAGGGTTGCACTCTTTATGGGGCTACATCATCTTATGTGAAGATGTTACTGAATAATTTGTCTTATGAAATCTTAACCCCGAATGACTGGAAATCCATCACTAAAACATGTCTTGAACCGGGACAAAATTTATTGTGGCTTTCAGAGTTTCATGAATTATGTAGGATTCAAGCCCAATGCAATAGGCAAACAGGAGCTATTGTACAAGTTGCTTTTGACCAACTAACTGGAGAAGGTCAGTATGCAGAGAGTTCAGAACAGATTTATTATCCCATAACAGTGTATGAGCAAATTTCTAAGGCTGCAATAAAAGCTTGGAATTCTCTCCCTGGACAGAAAGATGGAAATAATGCTTTCACAAAAATAGAGCAAGGTCCCAATGAACCTTTTGCAGATTTTGTGGGACGTTTACAAACAGCTGTAATAAGAACCATTGGAGACAATGCAGCAACAGAAATAATGACTAGACATTTGGCTAAGGAAAATGCCAATGAGATTTGCAAAAGAATTATATGGGGGCTAGACAAAGATGCTCCTTTAGAGGAAATCATAAGACGCTGTGCCACAGTGGCACAAATGCTTATTATGCCCAGACTATGATGAACATGGAAAGACAAGGTCCTTCTTGGCAGAGGAATTCTAGAGAAACTCGTCGATGTTTTCAGTGCGGAAAAATTGGACATTTGAGAGCTCATTGTAGATATGGAGATAGAGTGAGAAGACAGGGTGAGAGAAAACCCAAAACCCCATGTCCAAAATGTAACCAAGGCTTTCACTGGGCCTCTAAATGTATATTGACCCAGAGGAAGGAGAGGCAAGGCCCAGCTCCAAAGTATCAATCAAAGGACAGGTGGGGCATGATAGCAGCTGAGGTTACACCCAGAGAGACTTTAGAAATTCAGTGTTCTGATGTCATCAACCAACAGAAAAGCAATCAGGATTACAGTTGGGGAGAATACAGGCCTTTTAAGACAACAAGTGGTTTCAATGTCTTCACCTGAAAATTGTTCATATCTTTTGACCATTTGTCAATTGGAGAATGGCTTGAATTCTCATAAATTTGAGTCAATTCTCTATATATTTTAGAAATGAGGCCTTTATCAGAACCCTTAAATGTAAAAATGTTTCCCAATTTATTGCTTCCCTTCTAATCTAGTCTGCATTAGTTTTGTTTGTAAAAAAAACCAAACAACTTTTTAACTTTATATAATCAAAATGATCTATTTGGTGTTCAATTATGAGTTCCAGTTCTTTTTGGTCACAAATTCCTTCCTTCTTCACAGATCTAAGAGGTAAACTAGTGGACAAGTTTTCAATTTTTTTTTTGTTCTGTTTACTAACTTTTAATGTCTTTGTTAATAACTAAGATTTGCTACATGATATTCTTTCTTGGTTGAGTTCTAATCAGGCATAAATAGAAGAATGATATTTGTCTCACCAAATGATCTGGAAAACAATATCCTTTTTATGTGTATTTTGAATAATTTATATAATTCTAGGACTTGAGAATTTGGAAAAATTCTGTATTAAATCTTATATAACTTGTATGTGTAGGTGTGTTTGTATTTTTGAAATTCTTTGATAGTTTTTCCTTTTTCTTCCTTAGGTACTGATTCACTATAATAGAATGTAAATTCTAGAGGGTAGGGACTGTTTCATTTTGTCTTTTGTGCCTAGAACAGTGTTTTGTATGTCTTTATGCTTGCTGAATTGAATTGCTTATTGCATTCGTTGGAATTTTTTATATTATCCATTTCCATTTGGTTATCAAAATTGATTAGCATATATGCGATAATATTCTCAACTAAAACAATCTGTTTTTATCTTAATTACAGATCCATTCTGATTCCAAATTTTGCCATTTTGTACTCTCTAATTAATTGAATGGTTTATTGTCATAGACTAGTTAAAAAGACATTGAGTCTGGATTCTGGTCTGACCATATAATACTTACAATCTATATGAGATTGGATAAGTCACTTCTCTACGCCTTCATTTCCTTATCTGAAACTAGGGAAAATAATACCTGTTGACACTTCCATCACAAGGCTTCATATCGCAATGCTGAATGAAATTGCTAATTGCTAATCTATTATAGAAAAGAAATAGTAATGATGGCAATAAAATGTCTTTTTTTTTCAGAGAACCAATTACTATTTTTATTTATGATTTGAATTGTATTTTTGCTTCTTGCTGTTCGTTAATCACCATTTCAACTTTTCCAACTGGAAAAGTTAGGTCAACTGCTTTATTTCCAGATTTTTTTTAGGTAGAAACTTATTATATTTCTCTTTGAATTAAAAAAAAAAACCAGTGTAAGCAATTTAAACAAATAATTTCCCCCTTTTATTGTTCTTTGGCAGTGCACTATACATTTTAATAGATTGTATTTAGTTTTGCTGTTTCTTTTTTATAGAATCTTTTGTGCTTCAAATTTTCTCCCTGATCCAGGCATTACTTAAGTATTCTAAAATTTTCACACGGTTGAAACTCATTTAATTTTGCTTTTGTAATTTATTTCTAATAGTATTGAATTTGTTAGAATGTGATATGTGAAATTTCTTTCTTTTTCTATTTGCTAAGAAGTCTTCATATTCTAACATATGACTTATTTTTGTGAACTACTGAACCTATTTGAAAAAAATGTATTCTCTTTTCTATTGAGTTCTCTCAACATACCAATTAGCCCTCTCGTATCTCGTTTAGCTCTTATAATTAATTCTTTATCTATTTGATCTCTTGTATGTTAACACTGGATCCTTGAGTTCTTTATTTATAATTATAATACTTGCTGCTTTTCATTTGTCATTTTTCTTTGACATATTTTAATAGTAGATGTTTAGAACATAATTTTAATATTGTTGTTTTATTATATTTTCTATTTTGCAATGTACCTATTGCCTTTTTAAATCTTCCTGATATTATAATAGCAACTTTTGTTTTTTAAAAAATATATTTAGCAGCTTAATCAATAACTTAGATGAGGGCACAGAAGGCATGCTTCATGAAACTGGCAGTTAACTCAAAAGATAGAGATGGATCTCAGAGTCAGTATACTAAAATAAATTCAAATTTCTCCCTGACCCAGGCATTACTTAAATATTCTAAAATGACAGACTAAGATGATAAACCAAATTAATGAGATGAAATATTTTAGGGATAGATGTTAAATTTCTAAAAATCAATTACACAATTATAGGATATAGAAGGCATGACTGGAAAAAAAGTTCACATGAAAAAACTGGATTTTTAAGCTTAATGTGAGCAGGATTGTGACATGAAAATTAAAAAGAAATTGACTTTATCTTAAAAAGTATCAGGGGCATAGTATATAGAAAGAGGAGATGACAGCCTCACTGCATTCTGTCCTAGTCAGACCATATCCGGAACGTTATATTCAATTTTGAATTGGCACTTTTTAGGAAAGACACTGACAAACTGGAGAGGTTTTAGAATAAAAGAAGATGACTTTCCTGAGGGAAATGCCATATAAAAATCAGTTGAAGGAACTGGGTACATTGAACCTGGGGAACTGTCTTCATGTATAGGAAGGATTGGTGTGTAAAAGAGTAATTCTGAATAAATCTTGAGAGATCACAAATAAGAGCAATGATTGGAATTTGAAGGTGAAACTGATTTCATCTTAAAGAAAGAAACTTTTCAATATTCAGAATTTTCAAAAATGCTTTGGTTCCCCATAATTGTGGAGATATGAAGTTACTATCACTGGAGCAGTAGTCCTAAAACTTTTTGATCTCAAGATCCTTTGACATTCTTAAAATGAAGGCCCCCAAAGAACCTATGTTTATGTGATATTTATTTGATGTTTATGGTGGTTATTTTTAGTACAGTATTGGTATCTGCTGTATTATAAATTATATATTGATGACTAATATTTACTGCATATAAATTAAAGTAAAGAGTTTTTAAAAGCATTCACTTATTTTAAAATAATAACACAATACATGTTTACATAAATAACATTTTTATGAAAAATATTTGTTTTGTGGCTCTTTTCAAAAATGAGATGATTCAGAGAAGTTCCAATGATGAAGAGAGTTAAATATACCCAGAGAGAGGACTGTGGAAACTGTTTCACAACATAGCATTTTTATTTGCTTGTTTTTTATTTTCTTTCTCATTTTTTCCTTTTTGATTTGATTTTTCTTGTTTAGCAAGATAATTATATAAATATATATATATATCTATTAGATTTAACATATAGTTTAACATATATTGGATTACTTGCTATCTAGAGGAGGGGTAGGGGGAAGGGGAAAAGGGGAAATTGGAACACAAGGTTTTGCAAGGGTTAATGTTGTAATATTATCCATGCATAGGTTTTGAAAATAAAAACTTTAATAAAAAAGAAAAATATCTGTTTTCCAAAACAAAAAAAAATTGTGAAAGAGTGACATTTAAAAAAAATATGTTATTGGGGCAGCTAGATGGTACAGTATAAACAGTACCATCCCTGAAGTCAGGAGTTCAAATCTGGCCTTAGACACTTAACACTTCCTAGCTATGGGATCCTGGGCAAGTCACTTAATCCCAGTTGCCTCTGGAATAAATAAATAAAAATTTTTAAAAATAAAAATTAATATTATTGTATATCTCTTTAATGGTTCGCAGAATAGAAGACAACTGGCATCTAATAAACCACAGGTTACCATGTGGAGTTGGGGGTACATTTCAAATTAAATAAGATACTTCCAACACTGCCTATTTACCTACCATCTCTTCTGAATTTCTTTTTGCTCTTAAAAAAGTGATTCATTTATTCTATTTTCTTTCTTTTCAAAACATTTGCACTATTACTAATTTCCCATTATTCTCCCACCCCAAATCAAAATTTTACCTTAAATCAAGTATAGCCATTTCTATTTGTCAGAGGCAGCTTTAAACTCAGGTCTTCCTGAGTCCAAGACCATAGCTACAATCTCTTATAATATTCTGACTCTCAATATTGGTATACCAATTTTCTAGATATGTGAAAAGAAGCAACTTGCTAATATCTTCTACCTGTTAACTGGCTGCCTAGCACTTTCTTCAAATATTTGGTGTGTATATTAGAGTCAAACACTCATGCTACATAAATCCTTCCTGTAGTTCCTTTGGAAAATCTTTTGCATAGGTAGGAATATATTTCACAATTGTTAATGTACATCCCATTGACCTGGAAGTTATGTAGGTAAGTGTATGACTCACATTTAATAATTTTGGGAGTGATCAATATGACTTTCCCAGAAATAGTGCTCAATTTACCACAGCTTGGGGCATACAACCTTTCCTTTGATTTGTGTTGAGGTCAGACTCCTCTCTGGAATTTGGCCCAAGGAACAGGGTTTCAGTCCATTCCAAGATTCCACTGCCAAAAGCCTGGAGTCAAGGTAACCTGGAGAAAGAGTCAACTGACAGCCCACAGGCTGAGAGCATGATAGACATGGGGATGTGGAAATGTCCAACATTGACAAGTGTGATGAATGAAAAACCTGAAAGAACAGAGTTTCTGGATAATTAATAATCATTTAGGTTAACTAATAATAAATTGATGGTCAGTGGTTTCAGTAACCAAATATACCCAATGGAGATACTGAATGTGTTAATTTTTTTTTTGGAAAGAGAATGCCCCTGACAGGAGGAATCAACCCTGGTTGATGGACATTTAATAAGGAGGCAGGTCTTTAGTTCCTCCTGATGAGAACAGGGTTTGATCTTGAGGTTCAGCAGCCTCCAGCAATCTGGAGAGGGGAATCCATTTCTACTTAGATTCCTCTGGTTGATTTTTTCCTTCATGGACTGAGTCACTCTAAATTCCAGTGGAGGGGTGCAAAGGCATGGCCTCATTGTTTTGGGGCAGGAATTTACCTAGATTAGTAAAGTTTCCTAGCTGGATAGGGTCCTGCCCAAGTTCAAGGAAGATGTATCCCAAAGATTATAGCAATCTCCTCTCTCAGCCATACCCTTTAGAAACCGGCTTACTGGTCCCTGAATAAGAAAATTAAAAAGCTTGGATCCTAATTAAAATGGGTTATTCATATAATAGAAAATAATAATTTATCTCATTAGTGCATAATGGAAGAAGAATACTCATGCCCTTGACAGTATGAGTCACTGTTCCCCTAGTATATATAGTAGCTAATTAGCAATTATATAGTGCTTTAAAATTTTCAAAGCACTTTACTTATTTTGTTCTTGCAACCTTGGAAGGTAGGTTAGCATCTACCCCTGTATTTTACATTTTACTTTACATTTTATTATCCCTATTTTACAGATGAGGAAACTGAGGTAGATGAATGAATTGATTAGACTTCATATTGCTAGTGTCTAAGATAGTTTTTGAACTCAGGTCTTCCTGCCAGAGAGTGCTCTGTCTCTTTCATTACTTGCTGCCTGTGTAACACATAGAGAAGCTAATGATCTCATATACCCCAAAAGGGTGGCAAAGGGAAAAGAGAATTCTTAGGAAGGAAGATATTGTTAAAAGTGTTATGAGAATAGAGTCAGCACCTCCAGGTAGGACAACAATGCAGTAATTAGCTGGTTGTTTCAGCTCTGAAGTAGCAGATGGTAGGTGACTACATAGTCCCTTCTAGACATATAGTTATATCAGTTATAGTCACTTACAGAAGCAGCATTAATTGGGATATTCGAGAAGAAGAAGGGTGTGCATCTGATTTAATTACCCTGGACAGCCTTTTGTTTTCTGTTGGTTCAGTTGTTCACAGAGTGAAAATGACTGGGAGAACTAAGGTTGTTGCTGCATTATAATAATATTAACAACTCACATTTCTCTAGCACCCTAAGGTTTTAAATGCACTTTCCTCACCATAATCCTGTGAAGCATGTGGTGAAAACTTCTTATTCCTAATTTAAAGAGAAAGAAATACACTTTTTTGAAGAGGTTAATTTACTTGCCTTTGGCCATATGAGCAAGAAGTTTCTTAGGTGAAATTCAATACTGATTCTAAATTCAGGATTATTTCAATGTATATACCACATTATCTTGTTAAAAAAAAAAAAAAGGTGGGAGGCACTTTATACTCATTATACCAAAAGGCAGGTATTATGGGTAATATAATTTTTATTTTGCAGATTAGGCAATTGGGACTTGCTTGTAGTCACTTAGCTAGTGGTAAAAACTGGGATTAAAATTCTAAATCTAGAGTTCTTTCCAATAAACCTCATTGCCTGCATTCTCTGAGGGAGGATCTTCCTTGATGTGGCAGCCAAGTGGTACAGTGGATGGAGCAAATCAAGAAGACTTGAGTTTAAATTCTGCCTAAGACACTAGTTAAGTGATCCTGGTTAAGTCATTTAACCTTTGTCTACCTCAGTTTCATTTCCTGTAAAATGGGGAGTATTATTCCCATTCCCAGAATTGTTGTGACTATGAAATGAGATAATATTTGTAAAGTGTTGCAAATGTTAGTGATGATGAGGAGGAGGAGGAGGAGGAGAAAGAAGAGGAGGAGGAGGATGTTCCTCTCCATCTGTCTCTTTTCCAGGGTAATGGCCACCTTGGAAAAGTGTATGCATCTGTATATCCTTCCCCAGAAGTGTTTTGCGGTAGTGCTTAGAACTCTTTCTTTGTGACAAGGGCATTGTTCCAATAATGGTTGAAGATGTGAAGAGAGGACCTTTCAGAAATTGCTTTCTCTTTATTTCTGAAATAGTGTTTGGCCTGAAACTGTGTCTCATTACCCTAAGGGTCTGTAATGCTTAACACAGTGTCTTGCCCATAGAAAACACTTAATAAATGCTTGATAAATTGAATTGAATTGAATAAGAGTGCATCCTCTAGGCAATAAATTATTGAAGTCTTTTAAATCTAGTAAAAGATACTTCTTTATGTAGAGAAATTTACATTTAATAGAATAATTGATACATTTGCACCTCTGATGCTGAGTAAATTTATTTTTATTGCTATTACTCTTTGCTTAAAAAAAAAAATTAACATAGGTTTCTATAGGTCTCTTTAAACTTGATCCTTAGAAAACTTTATATAAATTACGCATTCTCATATTATTAGCATCAACATTTTTAATATGACTGTTTCTTTTATTTCTTTTTATTAACTTCTGTTTGAATAGAGATAGGCACTGACCCTGTCATTTCAATGGTAGAGAGAACTGCCAGAGAGGTAACTCCCTTTTCTAATGCAGGATGCAATATCTACATTTCCACTTTAGGGTCTTTAGTAGATTGTTTAGGGCACTTGCAGGTTAAGTGACTGTGGTGATCCAGCTAGAATGTGTCAGAGGGAGACTTGAAAACTGCCCACCATTCCCTAGGCCAAACTATCTCTCTAGTTTCTATTATATAAAAATAAATAAATAAATAAATGAAATCTTGGGCTCCCTTCTAGAAGGGATATGAAATTAGCTTCTGAGATTAGCTCTCCCCTCTCCAGGCTCACATGTGTTATTATATCTGTCTACTGCAACTTTGAATGAAATTTTGCCTTTATTGCCTACAATTCTAACACTGTTGTCAATTTGCTGATAAACTTTACTACATATCATTAAATGGACTTAATGTTCTTTGTTCATGATCTAATCCACTTACTGAATCTTCTTAAAATTTTCTTCTTCTTGTGTCAGATCTCCTTAGCTCTTTGTAGTTGTGGGAATTTATTGACAAATTGTTTCCAGTCCTCTATTTTTGAAGATATTCTTTCTTCAAAGGTTAAAGTAAGCTCGTTGTTATTGTATTTGCAGTTTTTTTGGTTCCCTTTTTTTTGGCTTTGTAGATTTTCTTCTAAATCCTTCTTCAGAAGTTTAAAGGGGAAGTAGATTTGAAATAATTTTATCCTTATCTACAAATTTTCTCTCTCTCTCTCTCTCTCTCTCTCTCTCTCTCTCTCTCTCTCTCTCTCGATTTTTGTGTCTGTCTCTGTCTCTCTTTCTGTGTCTCTCTTTTTCTTTCTCTCCTTTTTGTCTTTTAAGTCTAGCTCTCATCCTCCATTCTTACCCCCTGTAGGATCCCAGAAATTGATTCCAGGTTTAAGGCATGTTATTGGTTAACATCCATTCAAAGCCATAGATCATGAGCCTCCACTGATGTGTTTGTTTTGCTAGGCCAACCAGGGGATGAATTAATTCAAAATACATTTAATTATACTTCAAAGAAAAATAAATGATAAGAAAGATTTCCCCTTATAAACATAGTAGTGCATTTTCTTATAGATTACCCCTGGGGAAAGGAGCACACACAAAACTATCCATGAAGAAAGAGCATGTAGGGAGAGACACCCACATAAGGCACATATTTGGTAAGACACATGTTTGACCATAATTACTCATGCCTCCTATGTTCCAAAAAATTGTCCACTGATGTTACTAGATAAGCTATCTTCTTAGCCATATTGGGGACTTCTGCTGCTCCATTTTCTCTGCCATGTTGTTTTCTGCTGGGAATCTCCATTGCTTTTGATACTAGTGCCTATCATCTGCTGTATAACAGCTTCTATGTGGTTTCTTCCCCATAATGACAAGGGCCACAAACTCTTAAGTTATAGTTCTCTGGTTATCTAACTCTTTCATGATATAGACCTCAGCCAGTATCCTCAGCCAAATATAAAGAAAGCCCTTAGATATTCCTAAGTCTGATCTTTGAATTCTTTTTTTCCTTGCTGTTGTTTTCTTTGATTTAAATTCATTAGTTATGGTCCACAATTTCTTTTCTCTCTTGTCATATTCCTGAATCTGGAGAAGGTGACTCTTCAACAATCATTCTGGGGTTTTCACTTAGTAAAACTTCAAAGGAAAAGTGAAGAACAGAAGTAAAGAGATTCTTTCCATCTTCTGAAATGCCACTGGTTGCCAGATCCATCAACTCAAGAGCAAGACTGAAAAAAAAAAATGACCAGGTAGAGTTCATGAAGCTGGTGAGCTTTGACCTATTTCCCGTAAGCAACAAAGATCACTAAATTCCCTCTACAAATTTAAAGTCAATCAGTCAGTAAACATTTGTTAAATATACCTACTATGTGCCATGCACATAAGATTCTGCAAGTGCATGTAGGTATCTGGGATAATATTATTTAAATATACATTTAAATGAACTTAGGGTAACCTTTGACAATTTTTTATGGATATTTTATATTTCTTTTTTTATGTGTTTTTCTCACAGCTTCAAAGACACCTCACTCTTTTAATTTCCTTATTTCTCTGACTCCCTTTCTGCCAATCTCATGCAAATGAGCTTTGTTTTTGTTTCCTGTTTAATTTTTGTATTTTGTATTTTTTTGCTTTTGCATTTTTGCATATTACTTTTGCAGTAAAAATCCTTTATATATTGTATGCAATACACTTTGTATTTTCATATGTGATATAATCCTTTGTATATTTAATACAATTATTTTTTTAGTTTTTGCCTTTTGCATTTTAAACCAGGCATTTCTCAAGTCATCCTATGCCATCAAACCTTTCCTTGCAACAAATAAAACAGTAAAAAAAATTGATTGACAAAATAATTGTATCTGACAGTAGCAACATTGTAGACTCACAGCTCCTGGAAAAAAGAGTGCTTCAAAAATAAAATAAATTTGAAGAGGTATATGGGAATCCTAATCTGTAATAGAATTTGGGAGGGTGGAAAATTGTGATGCAAAGAAGGGAAGAGAAAGAATGGCTCCTGAAAAATTTAAGCTACATCATGACTATGAGCTTTTGAAGTATTCAGCTATGCCCCCTATAGGAGTAGAACTGTATACTTCAAAGAAGCAGCAGCATTGTACTCCAAGGAATATTGGGAATCCACATGTGCCACAAGGAATCAGGGAATATTCAGAGAAAGACAAGAAGATCAATCCTTTTTAGTTACTCCCTGCTGATGGGTAGTGAGGCAGCTATTTGTTGACCTAACAATAGGAAATTTTCTGTCTTCCTGGGGCAGGTTTCCAGGATGTGACAAAAGAATTTCCCAAGATTTGTCAGTGATTCACATGGCTAAAAAATGGTTCCCAGATGTAACCTATATCATAGAACATCTGAACATAAATGAGGAAATAGATGAGGAATTCAGGAAACAAATCACAAATCTGGTATAGAGATTGTGATCTACTGGGAATGGTCAATTACATTATTTGGTTGTTGTCCTTCATTCTCGAAGAGAACCAAAATGATATTATTATGTTAGAATCAAGTTAATGCACTCAGAATGCTCTGCTTCATATTGGGCACAATAATCCCTTTGGACATTTAGGATTGATTCTCTAACTTGTACATCTCAAGTTTATTGATGATGAGCAGAATCACTTTTGCACAAGTTTTTGTACATTCTTTGGTGTTTTGGCAGGATGGGATCCCCACCTACCACCGTAATCAGGCCAGAGTTGGAAAAGCAGATAATTTTTAGGGTATCTTTTCTAGACCCTTCCTCGTGCCCAGAAGTGAGCAGTGCAATCATTGAAAGGCTGCTCAGATACCCAAGGCACTACTGAATCCCACTCCTACTTCCAGCTAGAAGACTACTCTATAGTCTGGGCTGCCTGTGTGCAAGATTGTGACTATAGCTCCCAGTGTATCTGCAACTGCTGCTTTGTCACTTGCTCCATAGAACTTTGAAATAGGTAGAAATGGTAAAATTGTATGGTGATTTCTTTTGATTCATAGATAAATTGTTTTTAAATGAATTAGAATTGCATGAAGTCGCTGGCCTAATTCTCTCTTCAGAGTCATCCAGTGGCAACAGAGTCGGGATGACCAGTGATGATTTGAGATACAGTGAAAGATCTTGACATATTTAATATCTATCCATGCTCTAAATGCTTCATAGCACCTGCTCATTTGCTTTCATGGCCATTGGAACAAATTGTTCTCATCTGCCCACTCCACCAGGGAAAGTTTTCACATGTTTGGGGTAGATACCCTCCAAATTCACCACAGAGTTTAAGATTCCTCAACCAATTTAGCCTGCCTGCTGAAATGAGTGTGTTCAAGAGAGACTTTAACCCTGCAGAGCCCTTTAAGAGCTGCTTTCCACCTTTGGGGTCCACTTGACCCACCTAACTCTCACTTATGGCTCCAAGAAGTTGTAGCATGCACAGTGATCAAGCCCCTATAAACATTATTTGAAACATTATTTGGAATTCTTTTTGCTCCAGATTGTAAATGCTTGTCTTACCTATGTAATAATTTCATTCTTCAAAAAGTAGATGAAGCAACAAGAAAACTATCTTTTGGACCTGGTTTGAGCAACAGATGGTAGTGGCTAAAGTAGAAATGATGAGAAAATTGAGAAGCAGTAGACATACCATCTTATTATCTCATAGAGTAGGATAGAAAATTTGGCCATGATTTGATATGTATCCTAGATTTTGAGTCAATGGATTTCAGAACTGGGATACTTAAGATCTCATAGTTTAAAATTCTATAAAAAGGAAATTTGAGCAAAAGTTATGGGAACTTCTCAAGAATGAAATTCAAGTATATAAAAAGCATATACAATAATAATAATTTTATTTTTGAGAAAGAAAATAAAATTCAAACAAACAACAACAAAAAAGAAATAGAAATGCTATGTTATAATCCAGATTCAATTCCCACAGTCCTTTTTTTGGGTGTAGATGGCTCTCCTCACTGCAAGATCATTGGAACTGGCCTGAATCACCTCATTATTGAGAAGAGTCATATCCATCAGAATTGATCATCGTATAATCTTCTTGTTGCCATGTACAATGATCTCCTGGTTTTGCTCATTTCATTCAGCATCAGTTCATGTAAGTTTCTCCAGGCCTCTCTAAAATCATCCTGCTGATCATTTCTTATAAAACAATGTTATTCCATAACATTCATATAGCATAACTTATTCAGCCATTCTCCAACTGATGGACATCCACTTATAAATTATTATTATTAAGGAAAAAAGGAATAAAATAGTTTAGCTGGAATTTAGGGTATAGGAATAGTGAGAAACAGGAAAAACAGATTGCAGCCATATCACGAACAACCTTGAATGTCAAACTGAGGCATCTGATTTTGATTCAGGAGTCAGCATAGAATCAGTAAAGATTTTTGAGCAAGAGAATGATATTACTAGAACTAGTTATCATCCAACTAGAACTAGAATTCTCAACCTAGCAGCAGTGTGGAACAAGGAAAGACAGATGAATTCATGAGGAAATCTAAGAGTTTGTGGCAGTTGATCAAGAAAAAAGTCACAACTATGATTTAGCCTTGCTCCCTGAGATGGCTGCAAGGAAAGAGAGGCTATGTCAAAGAGGATTGACTACTGAGCCAGGAAGAACTGCCCTCACAATAGATTTTATTTTATAATAATAGTTTTTTATTTTTCAAAATATGTGCAAAAATAGTTTTCAACATTCACCTCTGCAAAACCTCACACAATAGATTTTAAAGGGAGAAACAAGTTGTGTTCTCATTCACTTCTCTTTTTGTTTGTCAAAGATTAAGGGACTCTGGAAGCTCTCCTTGGACTTCTCAGAGCAAGAGGATGGGCGCATTTTTTCTGGCAGCTGAGGAAGTTGTTGGTACATGGAAGTGGCCACTGGTGCTTCCTAAGTATGCCAGAATCTACATTTTGAGGCTTTGGCTATCTCTTCTGCTTTCTTTCCCAGGCCAAGCTCTTTGAATAGTGATCCTAGGATGAGTATTTAGATGATGGTAACCTTTTTATGAATTGAAGGACCTGAGTTCAGTTTCTCAGCTGAAACTAATTAGGTGTAGGAGGAACTTTTTGTAGCTACAGCATTTTTGGAGGAATAACCAACGACAAGGGAATGAACCCAAGCCATGTCCTGTCTTGGCAGGACATGTGGACCTAAGGGCATGAAGGACCTGTCAATGAATAAGTGAGGTGAAAGTGAAATCATTATTTAGTTGTCCTGTAGAATGTTTCATGTTTTGGTGTCTTAAGTATTCACCACTAGAAAGTATAATAGGAATTATGGATTTCATGTTTTAATCTTTGCCAGTTCGTGCTTAGAAGATTTTTTGTGTTATAAACATTTCTTTTATGTGGAAGAAATAAATAGCTGCCCTAGCTTTTATTTACATCTTACATAGAAAATCTCTTTAGTCCTTTTTTGGGAAGATGCAGACTTGAGGTAAATCTTGGCTTTCTTTGAGTAATTTTGTCTAAATTCCGAGAAAGAGACAATGAAAAAAACAGCCCAATATTTGAACAGATTATTTGTCTACACATGAGTAAAAAGCTTTGGGCTCTTTATTGGAGAAAGTACTTTCTTCTGGAACTAGCTCAAGTTTTTGTTTCATGAGATTAATCACATGTTTTTTTTCACATATATTTTTTGATGGAAGGTCTAGACTGGTTCGTCAAAGGAAGGCAGATTTTGACTTTATGTAAGGAAACTTCAAGTTGCCTAAAGGGTCGTTTTGAGCAAAGCTGGTTTTTCCCTTTCAGTGGAAGTTTTCAGGCAAAGTGAGTTGTCTATTTATAGCATGTCATAGATAGTATTCCTGAGTAGGTATACGTTGGATTAGATGCCAGTTGAGCTTTTGTGACATTCTGTGAAAGAATTCTGCCCTCCCATTTCTAGGTTCCACCTCAAATTTTAAATATGATTTGTTAGGGAAGAAAGATACTGATTTTACTTCAGTACTTCTGATTAGGACTGTGTCTGGTTCAGCTCTATGTTTATGACATTTTGTGTCAAGGACTATATTCACGAATTAATCTGATATTCTGGCTGTTTCTATTTACATATCCTCCCCTTCTCCCTACTGGGGAAAGAACCCAGTGTAACTAGCCTGTATCACAAAGTGCTTAATATACTTTGTCTTATTTGCTGCCTATAGCAATATCTAAGATATGTAGTGCACTATTAATTTCCATGTTGTAGATGGAGAAAATTGAGACTCAGGATGGTGATGATGGAAGAAACTGGGCATATTTAGCCTAGAGCATACAAGTGGATGAAGGTGGGAAAGCTGACTTCAAGTATTTGAAAACAGAGATTTTAGACTTGTTCTGTCTAAAGAAGGTGGGAATTGCAAAAAAAAAAAAAAAAAAGACATCATGCAGTCCAGATGTAAAAAACCCCATAATAATTAGAGCTGTATATAAACACTATTGGTTGTATTGAAATGTGGTGGTTCTTCCTCCCTGGAGATCCTCAAACTGGATGATCACTTGTAGGGCATTTCACAGTAAGGATTTTTTTTTCATGTATGTGTTGTAATCAGGGATGACCTGGTACCAGATCAAACCAACTCCCTAGAACCAATAGTTAAATTTTCATTGTGAGTATTTATACCTTGGAAATCAGCAAATGTCACAAATCAGGGCTTGATTTATTGTTTTATTGATTGTGAAGATTTAAAACTGTTATGGAGAAAATATTAACAATGCAAGTTAAAGTTAAAAACATACAATATATACTTTTTTTTCTGAGAGTCAATTGTTAAACCTTTACCAACATAACACTGGTTGTATTGATTGTCACTGAAGTCCCTTCTAACTCTGAAATCCCACAATTCTGCCACTTGCCCAAGCCCACATGAATAATGAACCTACGAGCTGGGACTTGAGGGTCTTCTGATTTCAGATCTATTGATCTTTCTATTGGGTCATAATATCTCTTTATATCAGAACTCTATTTCTTAAATTCAGTCATCACTTATTATCTCTGAAACCAGTCATGCATAAATTTCTTGGCTTGCCTTATTCCCAGTACCCAACAGGAGATTAAGACATAGCAACACTTGCCACTGCTCTTGTGTCTCTGCTAGAGTCATGTTTATATTGTGGCTCTTGGAAGATTATCCACTTTGGCTTTGAATTGATGCAGCTCCCTTTCACTTCTTAGAAAAGTTCATAACTAAGGGTAAATGTGATTTGATAAAAATGCAGCTCATTCATTCATAGTCAGAGTAATGGACTCAATTTTCCACTGCCTATGTGAGCCCATGTTATATTAGGGTATAATATACTCTCAAGCAGGAAACTTCTGAAAGCCTATAACAATGCAAAAGGCTGGGGCGAGTGCCTAACTCATAAGGATGCTGCTCATAATATATTATAGAAAGATTTTATTAAAATAAAAGCAATGAATATTAAAAATTCTACTATCAGTAATGTGGACCAAGGGACAGTTCTAAAGATCCCAAGATGAGTTTCACTTATTGTCATTATTATATATTGCAGGTGTTGCTTCTGTGTCCTCAAAATGTTTTCTTTTAACCCGGGGATTTTTAATCTGGAATCGGTGAATTTATTTTTTAAAAATATTTTTATAACTTATTTCAATACAGCTATTTTCTTTGGGATTCTATGAATTTCATTTTATTCATTTTCAAGATATCATAGGTTTCATCATACTGTCAAAGGAGTTATTGAAACATAGTGAAAAGGTTAAGAACACCTATTCTACTCATTGTTTTTGTTCCATTATTAATGATGCCCACAGCTCTTCTGGGGACCCTGAATGTTAATATGGGAATCCTGAGAGTTCTTCTCTTAAAATGACCAGTGATTATAGATCTTTCTAATTCTATTGCTCTAATAGATGCCATCCCTGACTTCTCAGGAAAGGAGGTGAAAACACCGAAAAGGAGATGATCATGCTCCTCTGACTTCTCAGGGAGGTGAAAAACACCAAAGGGAAGTGGGAAGTCAAGCCAGATATTCTTAGGGGGTCTCTGGGCTGAAGGGTCTTACTAGAAATAGTTATGCAGAAACCTATCAGCATGGGAGGTATTACACAAGCACATAGCAATAATGCAGAGGCTATTAGTGATGACTCTCCCCACAGTCAGTGCAGGCTCAATGTGGTGTAACAAACATGAATTGTACACACAAGTAGTGGTATAACAAACAATATAAATCAACATTGTGTTGTAAAAGATTTCCAGAAGTCCTAGAAGGAGAGTATATAAATAATGATCACACATACACCTCCTTCAGCAGCCAAGAGATAGTCCAAACCCAATCTATTGTCCATTGCTTCATATGTCAGGGAATCCAATGATTCCTGCAGATTTTGAAGTCTTGCAACAGTCTTATCATATCTCAGAGAATTCGATGGTTCCTGAGGGTTTTCAAGTCCAACAATTTTTGATGTCCATAATTCAACAAATTTTGATGTCCATAACTGCCAGACTCTTTCAGTGGTGGGCCCAGTCAGCAATGGAATCACCCAATATTTCTTGGGCCTTCTCCTTCATTTCAAGGGCTGCTCCATCTCTCTGCGATGGACAAGGCGAATACGGCTCATTGGCTCCCATCTGATTCCTTCTCCACCTGTAGAAATATAAGCAAATCTTCTCCCCCAAGCAGTTAGCCTATCTGGTCCCTTCTATTCATCACTTTTGGGGTCTCTCCACATTACCTGGTGATTATCTAAAGATAGTGGAGCTGCTCACATTGGACACTGCCCTTCTGGTGGGTTATAAAACCTGTCTGCTGGAGCCAGTGCATCTTTGTCAAAAATCAAGAAGTTAATAGTAAAAAGGGTTAGATTTAGAAGTTCTCTAGGGTTACCTGTGGCTTCCCCTTTCTTTTACTTTTGGAGGAGCGTCTTAATGTCTCTGTTTCTCCTCTCTATTATTGCCTGTCCTTGAGCATTTATTTTGTGCGTATATATGTATGTATCTCTCTATCTCTCTATCCATTCATCCTTCTTCTCTCCCCCAATAGAATGTAAGCTGTTTAAGAGTAGGGATGATTTTACTTTTATATTGTAACCCCACATAGTGACTGGCACTTTTTAAAAGTTGGACCTAGGATTGTATAGGGAAGGGGACTTTGGATGAGGACCTCATTTACCAATCCAGATCAGCATCTTCTCTACAACCCATAGTCCTGGAAAGCTGCCTTGAGGTCCTGAAAAAGTAAGTGATTGCCCAGCATTATATGGGAAGTTATATATATATATATACATATATATATATATATATATATATATATACACACACACACACACACACACACACACACACCCATATATATGTGTATATATATATATATATACACACACCCACACACACACACAAGAAAAATGTATACACACACACACACACACACACACACATACACACGAGATAGAATTAGAATCTGGTCTTTTCTGACTCCAAGTTTCTCAATCATACCTCTCATCTGACACATAGTACGCATTTTAAGTACTTGTTGATTGCTTAAATAATCAATTGTCTACCAGTCATTGATTGGTTGGTATGGTACCTGTGCTCAAATCTCAACTCTGACATTCATTAATTAATAATCACGAATAAGTGATTTAATTGCACTGACCATGATTTTTCATCTGTGAAACAGTGATTACAATGTTTTACTACTTTATAATTCATATAAACATGATTTGCTATTTATTACAATCAGGGAATCATGCAGGGGTGGGATACCTTTGTTTCATGTTTGCAGAACATCACACCCTTGTTCCTAGGAGCTCCCTTTGATTACACAGGAAATCCCCAAGAGTTCTTTTTGTCACTCCTTCAGAGAAGCACAACCTTTATTTTTATGTAGTTTGACTCTTGAATTTCCATAAGGCTTGTTACTGAGTTAGGGGGTCACTAAATATAACTTTTTATTTGAGATGATCCATATCTCACCGCACCCCCCCCCCAACTTATTTGTCCTTCTAAACTTCCTTGTAAGATAATGAGGGATTCTGCCCCAAAGACCATATGCTATCTCTCCAGGGATTGCTAAATGATTTCAAATGATCTTCATTTCATTCCTAGACAGCACTGGGCATAGTACACAAATTGACCACAAGCCCAGGAAACAAAAAGTCTCTAGAAACCAGTATGGCTTTTATTTACAATACTGAATTAGAAGTATCTCATAAAAAGTTTAAATTTATAAATAATTTCCTAACATCACTTTAGACAAAAGTTTTAATTTCTTTTCCCCAAAAAACATTCTCCCATATCAGCAATGACTAAAACTGACTAGTTGATGCCTTACCCCTTCTTTACTGAGGGCCTATTTATAACAATTATTAGCATCTTCACCTACAATGAAAAATTCTGCCTCACTAGGTAGAGTATTTAACTTTAGGGGAAGGGGGAAGAAAAAAATAAACATTTATATAGTGCTTGCTGTGTGGCAGACACTAAACCCAAGTTTGATCCTTACAACCTTGCAAAGTAGGTGCAATTATTCCCATTTTGTAGTTGAGGGTTAGGGTTAGGGTTAACCCTAACCCTAACCCTAACCCTAAATGCAGACAAAAGAGGTTAAGTTTCTTGCCGTAGCCATTTGGCTAGCTATTAAGTATCTAAGAGGCTAAATATGAACACTGCTCATTTTTAATTACAAGTCTAGTACTCTATTCACTGTACCCCCCAAAATTGCGAAATCTTTTAATTTTCATCTGTGATTTTTCAGAGAAACATAGTAATCCACCTGGACAGTAAAAACATTTTCCTTTAGAAGCAATAGTTCTTTTGATGTAGCTACTCTATTCCCTGGACTTAATTGAGTCTCAGAAGCTCAGTAGATGTTTACCCTGAGTTGCCAGGGACAGTTAGGGAGTCAACCCAGCTCTTGACACAGCTCTTGTGAAAGCCAGTTGTTAAATATTTGGAAACAGCTATAATGTATTTACTCACCAAATCTTCTCTTCTATACACTATGTATCTTTAGTTCCTTTAATTGATAATTGTATTTATCTAATTAATTCTTGTTTTTCCCCAAGGATGAATAAAATGTGTTATATAGTTGGTGCTTAATGAGTGCTTGTTGAAGGAATGATTAACAGAAATGTTCCTACTGCTCAGTAAATGCTTTTAGATGAAATGTCTCTCATTTGCCCTTTCCTCTTCTTATTGTAGACAGGTTACAGTCATTATTTCCATCCAAGGCTATGTGACTTGTCTTATCAAAGGACAGAGAATTGTATGAAGAAAAAATGAAAGTGTTTTAGGTTTTCTTTTCCACAAACCTCACAAAAATCTCAGAATCCAGACCACATCTTACACTGAAAACCTGTCTCTCAAATAAAATAAAATCAACAAAAATTTATTAAGGGCTTACATTGTGCTGAGAAAAAAGAAAGGGAAAAAACCCCATGGTTCTCACCTTTAAAAAACTCATATTCTGATAGAGGAGATAACATGCAAACAGCCATGTATTATATATGGGCAGCTAGGTGACATAATCGAGCACTGAAGAAGGTAGTATAGTTATCATTATCCCCACTGGTGAGGAAGCTGAGATTTCAAGATATGAAATGATTTGCATCTAGTCAATCATCGAGTAAGGATCAGTGAAGATCCAGAGCTTAGCACAGTGCTTGGCACATAGTCAATGCTTAATGAGTATTTGTGAGATTGATTTGATTAAAACCCAGATCTTATTGATTCATACTAATATAGATTTTGGCTAGAAATACACTATAAGCTTCTTAGGGACAAGAACTATTTCATTTTTGTCTCTTGCCTGCCATTGTATCTTGCTCATAGTAGATGCATAATAAATACTTGAATTGGAAAGAGGTAATGACTTATAAGTAAAAGCCATTTATGTTCATCTTTTTCTTGTACCCCAAGAGATTTAGACATCACCTCTAAAAAGTAACCAACTCCTAATAAAACCCCATACAGAAGACTGTATGACTTTGTATGTATACTTTATAGATAATTTGAACTTTCATATATCCATCCTTTATATTCCACAGCAAACGTCACCTTTTCCATGAAACCTTTCCTAATTCCCAATCAGTAATGAATTTTCTCCTCAGATCTCACATGGCATTTGACTTGCAACTCTCTATGTGATTTTATATGTTATATGACTTTACATATTATGGCTACTTATGTTTTCAACTCTACAAAAGTTATATTCTGATGGCTCATGTGCTCTAGAGATGAAGAATCATTAAAGTGTACAGTAAAGTTAAAGGCTGTGCAGAATTTACTAAATCAGACAGAGTCTGAGTACTATTTTGGCACCATATTTCTTGCTGTCTGATGACTAGCCAATAAAGAACAGTGACCAAAAGGTAGGCTACTGAGAGATGCATTTTTTGATAATGGTCTCTCATGAAACAGCTACAACATCAAATGGCCATCAGTCCCATTGTATTCCCCTTCTTTCCACAGTAATGGTGACAGAGTGGTAGAAATGTCAGTGGATAGTGGTAAGAATGATACTGCTCTTAGTTTTCGATAAATGATGTAGCCACAGATACTTTTAATGTGAAATCTTTGTCCTATAACCAAGAAGATTATAAGAATGAGAAGAAAAATCAGATCTGTACTGACATTCTCAGTATAATTAAATTGGAAGACATAAAGAAGTTGAAATTAAATGGAAGGAGAGTTTTTTTTTTTTTTTAGAGAGGCAAGCAAAAGATTTGGCAGAGTTGGGTTCATCATGTGCCCAAAGAAAACAAGGAATGTTCTTTCATGAACATTTGGTCAGGTTGCCTTGCAGATGAGTATAAGTGAAAAGATCACCAATAGAATTTTTGCATTTTATAAAAGAACTCAGGATTGCTAGATTACTAGCCACAATTGCTCCTAGGGATTTACAAGTCCTCTAAACATAAACTATCACCCTAAAGTTCAGGTCCCCTCACTCCTTGCAAGAAATATACAGGTTTGCCAGAGAGTCTACCCTAGAGGCAAGGAGCATGCTGGACCTGGAATCAGGAAGACCTGAATTCAAATCATGCTTCGAATTATAAAATTACATAATTGTATAACTCTGAGTCTGTCTGCCTCAATTTCCTCAATAGTAATGACAGTAGCTCTTACTTCTCAGGGTTGTTGTGAGAACAAAGGTAGATAATATTTATAAAACCTCTTTTCAAATTTTAAAGTGCCATATAAATGTTAGATATTATTACTATTGTTATTATCTTTTCCCTACAGACCTACATAGACTATGTAACTCAAAGTACCAAAAAAGGACAAAGTTTGGGTTTCCTCCTCTACATCTGTCCCTCTCTGCTCCTCATTTCTGGCTCCTGATTGGTTGGCTCATTGTCTAATGATTCCTTCTTCATCCAAAAATCTGGTCTATGAATTCTCCTGCATGTCTGAGAATGCTTTCTTACGGCTTCCTATGTATGTAACTCAAAGTTTGGCACAGGATTTCTTGCACGTTCCACTGTTTTCTTCATCTGCTGCCATCCCTGGGGTCAGGAATTTCCTGAAGAGCTCAACAGATGAGCAGGTTCCCTTTCAGATGACCAAATCAAAATCTCTGTGTATATAGTTCATCTCTAATCTGAATCTTTTTTGGTACAGAACTCCTTCTACCTCTGTGCCTCTTTTTTGTTTGTTTGTTTTTATTTTCAAAATATATGCATGGATAACATTTCAACATTTAACCCTTGCAAAACTATGTGTTCCAATTTCCCTCTCCCATCCCCTCCCCTAGATGGCAATCAATCCAATATATGCTAAATATGTTTATATATATGTGTGTGTGTGTGTGTGTGTGTGTGTTTAATCCAATATATGCATAAATATTTATACAATTATCTTACTGCACAAGAAAAATCAGATCAGAAAGGGAAAAAACGAGAAAGAAAATACAATGCAAGTAAACAACAACAAAAAGAGTGAAAATGCTATGTTGTGATCCACACTCATTTCTCGCAGTCCTCCTGCTGGATAGAGATGGATCTTTTCCAGAATTGTCTCAATGTAGAAGAGAGCCTTTGTGCCTCTTTTTAAAGGCCAAAACATAGTCCAATGATAGAGACCAGCTATATAAACCATTTCCTTCATGTGGTGTTAAAGGAGGGAAGTGGAGCACACTCAGAACAATCCCTTATGGAAGAACTAATTTGTCAACGTGATTTATACCTTTTTAAAGAGATGCAAGACAGGTTCAAACTAGCGAATGACCTTTAAATTATAATGGATCAACAAACATAAAATTATATGATTAACAAATAAGGCAATTTCTTCATAACAAGCCTTTCAGGTAGGTATTCCTTATCTCCATTTTTATAGTTAAATAACCTGAACCTGAAGAAATTAAATAATTTATTCAACCTAAAGCTTAGTAGCAGAACTAGGGCTTAATCTCAGGTATGACAACTCTAAATTCATTTAATATAACTGAAATATTATATATTTACTGTGAAGACCAATAGAAAACATTATTTCCAGCATACATTATTTCCTTTATGTTGTGGATTATGTAGTCATTTTGGGGGTAGCTCAAGAACTTGACCATTATTTAAAGCTTTATTCAATGGGAATGTAATTACTGTGATACCTCGTCAGAGAGGAATATGAAGCTGATTAAATCTTTCTCCTATCATTTTCTATTGTATCCATTTGAAAGGACTGAGGGGCCTGAGGATACTGGAAAGTTAAAAGTTCAAATAAACTGAAGTTTAAAATCTCTAAGTAGAATCAGGTGGGAGATGGAGGGAACCAAATTCTTCCTCATTGCTCATAGCTTGGAAATACTATTTTTGCCTCCAATAAGTACGTCCTGAAACTTCTAGACCTTGTAATTCTTATTGGCCAGGCCCTGGGACTAACTGATGCTTGGGATATAGTGGTTCAGGGAAATCTATCCCAAAGAAGGAAATCCATCCCCCTTACATGAGTCCCCACACCCACAGCAGTGGCTTTAATCCTAACCCATTGGCTCCAAATGATCCTATGTATATGTGCCTGATGACTACTTGCCCCCTTCCTATGTTAAGAACGTTTTTGCAGGTTTGGGGAATTTGTACCTCCTGTCCAACTCTACTATCTTACCCTGTCATTATGTTGCCTAAAATGTGGAAAAAGGAAAATTGTGATTTGTAGGTTGCTTCTAACTCTTTAGAGCTCAGCATCCCATCCTTGGATCCACAGAGGCCAGCAATTCATGTATAAGGGATGTTTACAAGTCAAGATGCTGGAAGCTTTGCTAGTATCCCTGCCTGGCTCCAGGATTTAAGTGGGTCACTGAATAATACTAATAACAGACATTTTTTAAGACCTTAAGATTTGCAAAGTACTTTAATACACTATCTTATTTGACCCTCCCAACAATTCTGGGGAGTAGGTAGTGAAGGTATTATTATATTTACTTATTCTTTGTTAAAAGAGATGGGCTCCTGGTACACACACACAGACACATACATATACATGTATAGATATCTATAATCATACACACACATCCATATATATATATATCTATATATATCTGTCTAAAGAGAATTTTTTAAACCAATTTCCACATTAAAAAACCACAAAACGCCATTTACCAATGCAAGTCAGAACCTTCTTTGTAACATACCTTTTGAGAACTGCCTACAGTCATGAGGGGTTGAGTGGTCCATGTTTACATAACTAATATATATGAAAAATACAACTTGAATCAGGTCTTCCAGCTCTCTATCCACCCTATTCTCGAGACATTCAAAGTACTTCATAACTTATTCCCCTACTTCTTTTCCAGTCTTTTTATATCTTACTTCCCACTTCATACTCTTTAATCCTACTGGCCTCTTGGCTGTTCCTTGAACAAGATTTGCCATTGCTAGGCTTGGAGCATGTTTTTCTAGCTGTCCCTCATACTTGGAATATTCTCTCTTCTCCACTCTGATTGCTTATCTCCCTGGCTTCTTTTAAGTCAAACTAAAATCTCCCCTTCTACAGAAAGCTTTCCCTAATAGCTTTAAATTCAGATGATTTTAATTGCTTAATCATCTCCTATTTATTCTCTGTGTTGCTTCCCATGTATTTATTTGCATGTTGTCTTCCTCATTAGACCGTAAGCTCCTTGAGGTCAGGTATTATGATTTTTCCCTCTTTTTGCATCTTCTATGCTTAGCATAGTGCCTAGTGCCTGGCACATAGTAGGTACTTAATAAATGTTTTGATTATTTCACACTTGGTCTCTTAATTTTTTTTAAATTCCTTGGATATATACTCTGATGAATTGTTCTTTACTTGTCCATAAAGTCTACTCTCTTTCTGTATGGAGGCAGTGAAATGGTTCAGTGGATAGAATGACAGACCTAAAATCAAAAAGATTTCTTTTTGTGAGTTCAAATCTGGCTTTAGATATTTACTAGCTGTATGATCTTGGGCAAGTCACTTATCTTGTTTGCTTCAATTCCTTATCTGTAAAAGGAGCTGGAGAAATAAATAGCAAACCACTCCTTGGAATCTTTATTAGGAAAACTCCAAATGGGATCACAATGAGTCAGATAAAACTGGAAAAAAAAAAAAGACTGAATAACAACATGTCTGTTAGGTCTCATTATCCACCTGTCTTTGGGACAGAGCAGACCTTACCCACCTAAGCCTTTGAAGCATTTCTTCTCCACAGCTCCCTTTGAGCATTTAAAGAACTGCAGAGCTGCAGAATGCAACTTTTAATTTGACGGAATATTCTTCCAGACTTGAGATCCATCTTTGAAAAAGAAGAGGAGCAAGGATTTCATCAGAGATCAAAGAGGCAGGACTCAAAGCAAATTCTAAGTCTGTTAGAGTGGAGATGGGAGGAGGGATGGGTTTGTCTTTGTCCTGGACTTCAAGGTGGACATTTCTCATTTCAGCTTGCCAAGTGAATGCAAAGAACAAGACAGAACTTGCTTTCCTTTAGTTAACTCCCATCATCATTTAAAACAATTTGCACCCCAGAGAGTGATTCATTTTCAGCACATGTCAAGCCTCTATTTTGTACATAGTAACCTTCACCACTTCCTGTCCACCCTCTTCCTCATCTCCACAACCCCCAACAGGGCTGTTGAATTGGACAACTTTATCATACCTCTCTTTATTTCCCACAATGGGAACTTCTTTAAAGTTACACATTTGTCATCCCACACATCACTCCATGCTTAAGCAGAGAAAATGGACTACTCTTATCTTGTTTATCAGCACCCAAGTAGACAGTGAGAAAAATTTTGATTGATGAAGATACCTATTGTGAACCCAGTAATTTAAACCTATTTCCAATTAGAAAACCCTTTTGTATTATATGTAATGACACTTAAATTGCCATTTATTTTCATGTAAACTTTGGGAGCTACATGTCTCTGATAGAAATGTCTCAGCACCTAGTATAAGATGAGATGTCTACAAAGGCATTGGGTTAGTGAAGCAGGGTACTTATGGAAACAAGAGTTCAAATCTCAACTCTATTGCTTCTGACCCTAAGAAAGTCCTATGGTTACTTAATTTCCTTCTTTGTAAAAGGTAAATATTGTATCTCTATTCACCTGAAAGGCTTTTGAAAATCAAATGAAACAATGTATGTGAAGGCACTATAAATAGTAAAGTGTTATTTTCTAAATGTGAGGCATTATCATTATTTATTGCCAGGTTAGAGTTTTGTGCAACAGGAGGATAATAAATGAATGACCAAAGGAAAGATACCACTGACTATATATTCAGGAGCCCTACATGCAACTTGAGAATCATCATCCTATGTCAATGAATGAAATGACATAGGAACTCAGAATTTAGGCTACAGGGATGATTTTTTTTTCTTCTTTGAAAAATTCGCTTTGATTTAATTTGTGTTTTTTTAAAATATCACTTTCATTTCCCAATAAAGCCCCTTCTTCAACTCCACCTAGTGAGCAGTCTCATAACAAAGAAGCAATAAAATAAAATAAAATTATTAACCAGAAGTAGCCTCTATCCTAATTAGAAATAATAGTATATACTATCTCCCATTCTTCATTTTCACTGATTTTTATGGTACAAAACCATTTCTCTGATGATGGAAGTCTACTTTATTTCCCACTTTGCTACTACAAAAAGTGCTGCTATAAATATTTTGGTGTATATGGGACTTTTCTTTTTTCCCTTCAATCCTCCATCACTATTTCTCTCTTTTGTTGCTTTTTGCCAATTCATTGGATGTGTGGTGAAATCTTTTGGTTGTTTTGGTTTATTTCACTTGTTATTAAAGATTTAGAGGAATGTTTTATACAATTTTTAAGAGTTTGTAACACTTAAACCCTATGTTCATTTCCTTGAGCCATTCAGAATATTTAAAAAGTGATTATTTTCACCTATTTCCCAAAGCATACTCAATATTAAGGTTTTAATCCATATTATATAATATCTATATAGACAGTACTGTGAATCCCACATAGATACCAAATATGTTTGTAAAGACTTCTCACAGTGGTGTCCTTGTAACAGTAGGTAAGCATTGTTCAAAAGTTCTTTGTGAGGTCCCAGGTGTCTCATAACTGGGCAACACTGATGCTCAGTCACCCTAATCATAATTATCCAGTGTTCCTCTATGTTCATACCTGCCATAGTGGTTGCAAGAGACTGCCTATATATCATCATCATTGGTACTACTGACAAACTAGGCTCCTTAACAGAAAATCGAAATTAAAAAAAAATTGTGGATGAGCCTTCCAAAGACAATTCATATGATACAATTATGGAGGGTCTATTCTGATTGATATATTCTTTGTGCTTGATGCATGTCTCAGAATACACACACACGCACACACACACACACACACACACACACACACCTCAAATAAAAATATCCTTGAAAAATAATCCAAATGCCATCCATATCCTCATATTCAAGAAAACACACCTTGAATTTAGAGAGATTAAGTTGCTAGAAGATTTTCAGTAACCTCCCCAAAGCCCCCCAAATTATTTGGAGTTCATGGTTCTCACAGGGTTTTCCCCTCTATGCTCTTCCCTTGGGAATGTCAAAATTTGATATGTGTCTAGGATTCCCCATAGAGAGGAGTTAAGTCACAGAGCTCCCATTGAAGAGCTCAGGCTAACAAGGCATCCATTATAGGATAACCTTTATTAAACTTGATCAACAACTATAAAACACAAAGATTAACATCAAAGACCACAATCAAAATAACTCTCCTTCCTTCCCTGGTGAGCTCTCTCCTTGCTTCAGAATCTGTACAATCCTGTAAACTTATAGAATTGATATGGGATTAAGGGCATTCTACAAAGGAAAATCATTCTCTGGTAATTAGAGGGTTGACCCAGTTACACAAGACCTAAACAGTTCATAGTACTTAGTGACTAGCAAGATCCAATTTCACTCTTCCACCTATTGCCCTATTCCCTGTTCTTCCTTGGCTCCAGTTCTTTTACAATTCAGGAATCCTTCTTGGTCTAAAAAAATGGTTTAGTTAGTCCTGGGATTATTCAGGAACTCCTTGGTCCCTTTACTACCACTGTTCTGCTGCTAACTCCTCACATTCCCACAGCCTTTGGCTATGGATCAGGAACTCCTTGATGAACTATTGCTGCCTCTATTTACTGCTATCCAGCAGTATCCAGGTAAATATCTATCAAATGACTTTCACAAAAAAGGAAGTCAAAGGGAAAAAGAGGAAGGGAATGAAGGAAGGAAGGAAAGGAAAGGAAAAAGTAGGAATGATATATTTATAAGTTCAATCTGCATTATTAACATTTTCTCCATCAATTTCCAGAGTCTAGAAAATCAATAAAATAATAAATGAAGTCCTGATTTGTAGGGTTTGTAGATTTTCATGGTATAAATGGTCATACTGAAAAACTTAATGATTGGCTCTCATGAGCCAGTTTGAGCTGACTCCTCCCACTCTTCTGGATGCTATTTGTGGGGCCATTTCCTGGAGGAGTGTTGAAGATGAACAGTATTCCTAGAAGTAGTATAATCTAGTAGAAAGAAGATTTGAGTCTGGAATCAGAGGGTCTGAGTTCAATATGATGTCTGATATTTAGTACTTCTGTGATATTGGATTTATCGCTTAGTCTTTTTGGGTCTCAGTTTCCTTATCTATATAATTGGGAAGTTGGACTTGGTGATCTCTAAAGTTTCTTCCATTTGTATTCATTATCTTACATCAAGATCTGGTATTCTCTGTACCTTTCATATTCTTCATATATTTGGAATATATAATAGGTATATTATATATACCCATATTGCATATATAACATATGTTCTGTATATATAATAGGCATATTTAGTGACTTGTCTACTTTAAAGAATTATTTTCAAATGCCTCACTACCTCATATTGTCACTAACATGCTTTTAGTTTAGTAAGTACATGCAAAGGACCAATGATATAGATTAATAGCAGAACCAATCTTATATTAATAAAGACATAATGATGTGAAAAATTCTGCTATACATTATATAAATTTCTGGCTTATGTGGAGATTAATAAAAAGTGAGGTAGTCCTCGCCCTCAAGGAGCTTGCTTACATTTCACAGGTAAATATGTAGCACAGAAGAGATAGGGACTGGACAGTTTGTGTTTGGCATGTGTGTACAGATGCACATGTGTGCATGATGTATATAAATATAAGGTATTCCAAAAGTCTTGTTGCAATGTAAACTTTAATAGTTTTAACAGCTTAAAATAGTCCTAAGAAATTTTGGGAAACCCTATGTATAGCACAAATGTAAAATAAATACACGAAGATTTAGGGCAGGGGACTAAGAGCTGGAAGAATTATGAAAAACTTCTTGAAGGAAGCAGAATTTGAACTGAGCCATGAAAGTTACTTGAAGTTCCAAATATCAGAAGTGAGGAAGAAAGCATTCCAGGAATAGAAAACAGCTTATGAAAAAAACATGGAGGTAGGAAATAGAAGCAATAATGGTCCAAAAAGAATATATAGAGCCAGGCAAGTTTGCTCCATGTCAAACTTATTTCATGAAGGAAAAGCTATGATAGATCAGGATGGCATACTAAAAAATAGAGAAAGTACCTTTCTGACAATTAAAATCAAAGCTATGTTTTTCCAGTAGCAATGTATGACTGTGAGAATTGGACTACAAGGAAAGCTAAGTGACATAGAATCAGTGGTTTCAAATTGTGATGCCGGAGAAGACTTTTGAGAGTTTTTGGAAAGCAAGGAAATTAAATCAGTTAATACTTAAAGAAATTAATTCAGGCTATTTGCTGGAAAATCAAATACTGAAGCTGAAGCTTAAAAACTTTAAGATTCATTGGAAAAGACTCTGATGTTGGGAAAGAGTGAAGGCAAAAAGAAAAGGAGATGACAAAGGATGAGATGAATAGATTGTGTCATGGAAACAATGAACATGAACTTGGACAGACTTTGGAGGTACTGAAGGATAGAAGAGCCTAGCATGCTATGGTCCATTAGGTAATGAAGAGTTAGATACAACTGAGTGACTGAACAACAACAACAAAGGAGATTTTTAAAAGAAGAAGACAGCTTTAAAAAACTTTACAAGGGTAAATGTTCTACACAGTCTCATCATTTCATAGGTTATACATTAACAGCTTTCTAGTTTGAGAACTTAACCATGGGTTATAGCATTTTCTTCAATAGGATTATTTATTCTGACCTATAATTGACTAATTTACAAAAAGACTCATTTTTTTCCTCTTCTATAAAATAAAGAAATAGTATTAGACAAGGTCATTTCTAAGGTTCCTTACAGCTATACTAGTCTATAGTGCTATGAAACATGTAGATCATAAGTCATTGTAAGTTGAAAAATACTCATAGTCAAGTTCAGAATAAGATTTTGTATAATGGCATATAATGTCATCACAGCACCTATGCACATAGCAGGTACTTATGCCTTTACTGAATGAATTAATGACACAAATTGTGGGGGAAAAACTTTCTAAGATGGCAGCTAAAGTCACAGAGATGGACTTATCCTAAATGTGATTTCTGCCAGAATTGCACCTCATATATCCAATATAAATATATTATTAGAAGAAGAAAAAGGCCTTACTCTGCAGGAGATAGAAAAAAAAAGACTTGATTCAATAAGATTTTTGTTTATCACTCATCTTCATGATAGGATTTTGATATCTCTCTCCTTAGTATCATGGTTCTGGATCTTTAGCCAGAGAAAGAGTTATGCAAAAAAGCAATAATACTGTCTAATAGGAGTTTGAAACAGAATTAATCATTGAATGACACATTCTCACCACAAACCTTACAATGAATTCCCAAATGTGTCCCTTGTGATCTCAGAGACTGGGAAGCCAAGTGGAGGGAGATGATTTTGTGCTATCATTGAGAACAGGGCATTAAGAAGAAAAAAAAAGCCCATTGTGCATCCAGGCTGAAAATTAAACAGATGTGAATTTCTTTAATCCAGATCCCTAATTGTTCTGATGTTTTGCTTAATCTGAGCCATCACTTCAGCTGTGATTATACATTATAGAATGGATTATTTACCAACCTAACATGGTAGGAGAAGTCAAGGAATCAAGACTTTGGAATGTAAAAGATGTTCATTCATTGGAGACAGAGATATTTTGAATTATTTCTATGTACAAAGCACTGTACAAGATGCTGGGGAGTGGGAGTTGATATAAGGGAAAATTAAGTCATAGTAAGGGAAAAGTTAAGTAATTTTTCCAGGGTCATAGGAATTATAAAGAAGAGTCAGGGATGGATAACATATTTCTTTATTAGTAGTGAATAATTGTCCTTGGTCGGTTATGATGTTAATGAAAATTCCTAAGTCTTACAAAGTTGTTTATTTTTTTTAATATTGTTGTCATTTGAATAAATTGTTCTCCCGATTCTGCTCACTTCACTCTTCATCAGTTCATACAAGTCTTCCAGCTTCCTCTGAAACCATTCCTTGCATCTTTTACAACACAATAATTTATCACACTTATATACCATAACTTAAGGGGCACCTCCTTAAAGTTTTCAGTCTTTTGACAATAAATTCATCTGCTATCAATGTTTTTTTAAATATTATCAGTTAGAATTTGTTTTGTTTAGGACTAATCTCTCTTATTTCCTACATTTCCATTATCCTCTTTCCTTCCTGTTTCTGTTTATAAAAAATGTATTTCTGCATCCAGGTATATGTGTGTGTTGTGTGTGTGTGTGTGTGTGTGTGTGTTGTGTATATATATATGTATGTATGTATATTGCTATCCTTCTCCTTCTTTGACCAATGCAGGTGAGAGTCCAATGTGTGTCACCTACTCCTACCCAATCCCTTCTTCCTTCTTTGTGTCTACCTTTATATATTTTCACCTGACCTTCCTCTTTTCCACCCCCTCCTAATGTATTCCTCTTTCCTTCTTTTTCCATTTTTCTTTTAAGATCAAGATATAACAAAACCACTTCCAAGCCCTTTGTCTAGTTAGATTCCCTCTATAATTCCAGATAATAGGATTCAGAGAGGACACGTTATCATCTTCTCAGATTAGCCCATAAAGTTTATCCTTGTTTAGTCCCTTATGATAGTTTGCTCATGTTTACCTTTTTATGTTTCTCTTGTCTACTCTATTCTCTTCTTCTAGGTTTGTATTTTGACTGTCCCTGTCACCCTAATGCATTTTTTGTTGGGATTCTTTTTGTATGTGTGCTCATTCTTCCAGCTTACTTTCTGACTTCAGATTAGTGCTAACGCATGTAGTTCTGAAGGAAATCCTGCTGATTCTTTCTTAGGATATTAAGTGTTATTCTAGGAACTTGGGGATATCCCAGGCTGGGGAACTTTCAGTGCTTTCAGTACTCCCAAAGTAGTTTGATCCAGAGCAAAATCTGTTTGCTTCTCTTCCAACTGAACTCTACAAGTTCCTGATCTAGCAAAATGTAAGACACATAGTGGTTTCTTAAGAAATGCTTATTGACTGACTAAAACATATCTTTAGTATTTGTAGATTTCTCCATCCTTGCTGACTTGGGTTGAACAAAACGACTTACTATGATTTTTTCTTTATATTTCTTGATTAGGATTTATTCTGATATATTTTCTACATCTGTTTGGAGTTGTGGGGAGCAGGGGTCTGGTCAAGAGAATGTTAGTTGTACTTTTTTCTACTAGGCCATCTTGGTTCAACTTCTCAAGAGAAAGGATTTTGATAAGAGTAGAGTGAGGTAAGGGGGTGAAAGAGCTCAATGTAGAAGAAATTATAGGAGCAGAAGCATGGAGGGATATATTTAAATAATGATGAATAGCTGGATCATAGGCCATGATTGGGGAAATAGTGAGAATCAAAAATAGGATCATTTAGGGCCCTAAATGTTCAACTGAAGAATATGAACTTGATTTAGACGCCAATAGAAAGACAAAAATGATTTTTGAGCAAAGGAATGGCATGATGTAGCATGATCCAAACATGTTGGATGTTTTGAAGGAAAGATCGTAACCAATGAAATCAGTTAAAATATTGTTGTAATTGATGGAAAAGAGGAAATAAGTATCTAAATTAGGGTGGCAGCATTGGGAATAGAAATGTGATGAATAATTTTTAAACATTTTGAGGATAATATCAGTAGTGTTATTCTTCAGTTGTTTTTCAATCATGTGTGGCTATTCATGACTCCTTTGGGGATTTTCTTGGCAAAGATACTGTGGTGGTTTTCCATTTCCTTCTCCAGCTCATTTTACAGATGAATAAATTGAGGCAAACAGAGTTAGGTGATTTGCTCAGGATCACACAGCCAGTGTCCAAGCCAGAGTTGAATTCATGAAGATGAGTCTTCCTGACTATTCATTCTCTCTCTCTCTCTCTCTCTCTCTCTCTCTCTCTCTCTCTCTCTCTCTCTCTCTCTCTCTCTCTCTCTCTCTCTCTCTTCTTGGGGTTAAATCTGGCTTCAGATACTTTCTAGCTCTGTGATCCTGGGCAAATCATTTAACCCTGTTTGCCTTCTGTTCATTGCATTTCATTGCCCTACAATCTCGGTAGAATTTGGAAGTTGCTGGATGTAGAAGACAATAGAAAGAGAAAAATCCCAACATCCTTGATTAATTCCAATTAAAAAACAAAAACGCTGAGAGTGGGGTCTGATAAGTTTAGATCTCTGAGCTTTACTTTAATTCCAGGAAAAATTCAAGGAAATATTAATGAGATGGTGTGTGAACACCAAAGTAGAGGAAGTGATAATAACTAAGATTCATTATGTCTTTACCAAGAGAAGTATATTCTAGACTTATCACATTTCCTTTTCTGACAGGGTAATTAAACTAGACTAGAAAACTGAGACAATGCTGTATTTCTCATGTAGCGAATATGCTAGGGTTTACTCTTCCAGACTGAGGTCAGCTCAATTGTTCCCTTAGGGTTTCTGGGCTATCTTGAGCTATCTTGACATAAATCTCTTCTCTAAAGCTCTTGACTCAAGCCCCCTCCAACTATGTTCCCCTCACTGTTGAGCATCATTGAGTTGTGTCTCAGTTGCAATTAGTCACTTAATATCAAAAGAATATTTAATTCAGAGATATGGCAAAAACTGAAGTATAAATATTTCCCCCAAACGTGTTAGGAGCATATTCTCCCCTTTCTCACCTCAATCTCTAGGGAGAATGGCTTTCTAAATATCAGTGATTCAAATAAGTTCATGTCCAAATACAACATTGCTGTTGGATAAGTTTTTATTTCAGCCACTCATGGCTAGATCCATGAGTCACTCCCAAAGGTCACTTGTTCCTTGAATTATTAGTATTGAGTTGGTTGCAAAACCCAGGTGCTGGGACATAGACACTGCTACTCCTTTACTTAAAACAGAAGAAAATAAAGGCTGAGGTAATCAAAGAACTGAGGCTGATAGTCACACAGCCAAATGGCTTTGGAGGGGAAAAGATATAAGACATTTCCTTTTGAAGCATTGTCTCTTACCAGAAGTCATGAGTGAAGGAGTTAACAAGATCCTCTAAAACTAAGTAAAGAGAATAACTTTGAAGAGAAAGGTTGGGACCAACTAAATTCTTTCTGAAGGTGCCCCTTATTCTAATCAGGCAACCAATCAAAAAAGACTTTTCTTATACAATTTGTTGTTAAGTCATTTCAATTATGTTTGACTCTTCATGACTTTACTTGGGCTTTTCCTGGCAAAGATACTGGGGAGCTTTGCCATTTCTTTCTTCAGCTCATTTTACAGATAAGGAAATAAGGCAAACAGAGTTAAATGATTTTCCTCCAGGATCACACAGCTAGAAAGTATCTGAAGCCAGATTTAACCCCAGGAAAATAGAGAGAGACAGAGAGAAAGAGACAGATACACACACATACACACACAGAGGCAGCGAGACAGAGAAAGATAGAAAGAGGAAGAAGGGGAGAGAGAGAGAGAGAGAGAGAGAGAGAGACAACATGGAGGTTGAAAATTTGGTCAATATAAAGGATGCCATGGAGATAGGAAAGTTTAGAAAAGGGGTCAATTTGAGGAAAAGCAAATTATTTCTGCTTTGGATAGGGTGAGTTTGAGATGTTTCTTAGACAGCTTGTTTGAAATATCTAACAGGTGGTTGGCTTTATGGGAATGGAGCTCAGGGTGCCAAGGATTGAGAAAAGACCATCTGATGTGACAATTAAGAGATGATTGCTAACTGTGGAGTGAGTGGTTTCAGTTGATTGAAACTAGATATTTGCAAGTATTGAGAAGCAACTGAAAGGAGAGGAAACAAAAACCAGGGATGTAATCAACTTTATCTTAGAATTTTCCTGAGAAAGAAAGGCGTTATGGTCTTTTTTTTAAAGGATACTGTAACTTGGCCATGTTGGTAATCATCAGGGAATGAATCAGGAGGTAAGAAAAGATTGAAGATTTTTTATTTTTATTTTTAAGGGGAGTTAATGCAGTGGATAGAATACTGGCCCTAAAGTCAGGAGGTACCTGTGTTCAAATGTGTCCTTAGACAGTATGTGTGTGATCATGGGCAAGATACTTGATCTCAATTTCCTCAGCAATAAAAAAGAAATAAAATTTATTTAAAAAAATAGTTTAGAAAGTGTAAAGGCCAGGTTTAAATTTAATAAAAAGGACCTGAATCTAAAGGAGAAGATCCTTTAGATTGACTATGAAAGAATTAGCTGGAATTCCAAGAGACTTGTGATGGAAAATGCCATCCACATCCAGAGAGAGAACTATGAAGACTGAATGTGGATCACCACATAGTATTTTCACCTTTGTTGTTATTGTTTATTTTATGTCTCTCATTTTTTCCCTTTTGACCTGATTTTTTTTGTGCAGAATGATAAATGTGGAAATATGTTGAGAAGAATCACAGATTTTTAACTTCTATTGGATTGCTTGTTGTCTAGGGAAGAAGGGAGGGAGGGAGGAAGAAAAATTTGAAATACAAGATTTTGCAAAGATGGATGTTGAAAACTATCTTTACATGTATTTTGAAAAATAAAAAAGCTATTATAAGAAAAATAAAGAAAGAAAATTTACTGGGGCATAGGTAAGATGCCATAGGTAATAGGCTCATAGATTGGGACTGGACTTTAGAAACCAGCAAGTTCAAACCTTTCATTCTATACATGCAGAGAAATTAAGAAGCTTGTCTGAAGTCACACAAATGGAAAAAAAGAACTGATATTCAAACCCAAGTCTTTGGACTTTTGAACTTTTCCATCACACTGTACTGGTCAAAGGCTCAGAGTTGAATTTTTCATAAAATCTAAGAAGTGGGTCCCATTAAGAAGAATTATTTTCATAGTGTCCTAGATTTAGAGCTGGAAGAGACCTCTGAGGTCATTTAATCCAAATCCTTCATTTTCTAGAAATAGTAAGACTAGAAAGGTGAGTGATGTGCTTAAGAGCACACAGATAGTAAATGTTAGAGATGGGACTCTAACTCCTTTGACTCCTAAGCTGCCATCACTTTTTCCCATTACATCAAGTTGCCCTTCTTATCTGAGGCAGGTTTTAGTGGTATGGAGTGCTTGAACTCTGGAAGACCTGAATTCAAATTTAACCTTAAAAACTTATCAGCAGTGTAATCCTGAGCAAGTCATTTAACCTCTGTCTGCCTTAGTTTCCTCATGTGTAAAATGGGGATAATAATAGCACCTCCTTCCAAAGTTGTTGTGAGGAACAAATGAGATAAAAAATGCAACACAGTGCCTGGAACATAATAAATGGCATAAATGTCAGTTATTATTATTATTATCATATTAAGGTGAGAAAAGAAATGAAATTCCTTGAGACCCCTTTTAAGAGAAGAACTACATGATGACTAACACTTCTGACATTCAGATACCATTCAGCTCCATGTATACGTCAGCCTAAAGTAGGTAACTAAAGAACAAATAAACCAGCTGGTGTTTAGAATCTCCCTTAGATACAGTGAGAGGTTTTGTTTGATTTCTTACTTGGAAGTAGGAGCAGAAAAAAAAACCCGAATGGAATATGCTTTGGGAGATAGAATTGGAATCAGCTTCTCACTAATATGCTGGTCCTTGGGATAACAGTGAGCTAAAAAACATGCAGCAAACAGTCTGTCTTCTTGTCCTGCTAGGGATGGTATCAGGTAAGAACCCAGTCTTATTGCTCATTTTACATCTGATGCACTGTGTGGATCTATTCCACTTTGCTGAAAGAGATGGTCTTATAATATCTTTAGGGGATTAAGTTGCATGTAGTTGAAAGTCAACAGCTTAACAGAACAACATGAGATGCTCTGTTAAGACAAAAAATGGCATTGACATTGAATTAACTGGTTTGGAACTTAAGACTGTTTCAGGAACCAAGAACAGGGATATGGGAGAATAACTTTTAAAAAATTTCTTTTGAACTTAACAGACCTCAAATAAAACAGGCATTTCCAAAAACAGAGTAGAACAGAAAAAGATTATACATAAAACTGCAAGTCTCTATTATGAATAGTTTGCTTTTCTTTTTAAATAGATCACAAATTCATTATGTAACTTTCAGTTGTCTTGATTGTGATTCTTTCTGACCCTCCCCCATTTTCTTTTTGCATTTATAAAATGCTTCAAAGATAATTTTCCTTCTTTATTTTCTTTTTTCCTTTCATTTTTCTTCCTTCCCTCCTTCCTTCTTTTCCTTCTTCCTTTCTTTTCTCCTTTTTTCTTTCTTTCTTCTCCTTCCTTCCTCTCTCCATCACTTCCTTTTTCCCTTGAAGTTTCCTTCTTTCTTTTCTTTTTTCCTTCCATTTTTCTTCCTTCCCTCCTTCCTTCTTTTCCTTGTTCCTTTCTTTTCTCCTTTTTTCTTCCTTCCTTCTCCTTTCTTCCTCTCTCCATCACTTTCCTTTTCCTTTCTTCTTTCTCCTCCTTCCTTTCCTTCCTTCTTGTTCTTCTTTCTTCCCTTTCCCCCCTCCCTTTCTCCCTCCCTCTCTCTTTCTCCCTTCCTCCCTTCCTTCCTCCCTCCTCCCTCCCTCCTTCTTTCTTTTCTTCCTTCCTTCCTTCCTTCCTTCTTGTTCTCCCTTCTTCCCTTTCCCCCCCTCTCTCCCTCCCTCCCTCCCTCCCTTTTTCCCTCCTTCCTTCCTTCCTTCCTTCCTTCCTCCTTCCTTCCTTCCTTCCTTCCTTCCTTCCTTCCTTCCTTCCTTCCTTCCTTCCTTCCTCCCTCCCTCCTCCCTCCCTCCTTCCCTCCTTCCTTCCTTCCTTATTTTCAGTTTGCCTCAGCTTTGTTTATATTTCTCCTACCATTTTCATTTGGCTGAAGATGAGTTCCTTAAAATAACTATAGGAGAAAAAAATCATTTTTGTGATTTTTCACTTGGGTATTTTGTCAAAGGGGTTGAGGCCTCAGTTTAGACTTTGGTCTAGATCTCTAAGGTTCCTTCTACTTCCAAGTCTCTCAGTTTACATTTATTCATGGTTATGTAAGTCCATTTTTTCAGAAGTTCTGAAATTCTTCAACTCATGGGAGGATCTAGCTCCTCAAAAGGAGGTTGTTCTTTGCTTTTATCTTCACATCTTCAGTGCCCAGTATAACTCCATGTAAGAGTGTTTATTAAATATTTTTCAGATCGGAGATTAGTATGTGAGAAGATTATGCTATAGGGAATAGCATCTGGAAGTAGGAAGATCTTGGTCAAATAATAGTAGTTAATATTTGTATAGGGCATTGTTGCAAAGTGCATTGAGCACCAGTCCTGGAATCAGGGTTCAAATTCTATCACATACACTTACTAGCTATGTGACCTATGGCAAGTCACTTGACTCTATTTGCCTCAGTTTCTTCATCTGTAAAATCAACTGGAGAAGGAAATGTTAAAACAATGTAGTATTTTTACCAAGAAAACCCAAATGGGGTCATGACAAATTGAACAACAACAGCAACACATTTAGATAGTGTGTTAATGTTTGCAAAACATTTTAAAATAATCTGATTTTATTATTATAACTTGGGAGGTATACCTGCTATCTCTCAACTTTACATATAAGAAAACTGAGATTAAGTGACTTGCCCAGGGTCACATAGTCATGGTGTTTGAGGCCAGATTTGAATTCTGTAACTCTGAACAAGGCACTTAACTATAAGCAGCTCTCTAAGAATATAAGCTATAAAAAAAGTTGCTAAACTACAATGATGGAGAGAGTTTCCTTATCTGGGCTCCTTTTATTTTTATTTGATTTTTAATTAAAGCCTTTTAATATATATATATATATATATATATATATGTATATATATATATATATATATATATGGATAATTTTCGACATTCACCCCTATAAAACCCTGTGTTCTAGTTTCTTTTCCTCCCTTCCCTTCACCCCAGGTCAGCAAGTGATCTAATATTTGTTAAACATGTGCAATTCCTCTATACATATTTCTACAAATATTATGCTGCACAAGGAAAATCAGATCAAAAAAGGAAAAAATGAGAAAGAAAACAAAATGCAAGCAAACAACAAAAAGAGTGAAAATATTATATTGTGGTCTATATTCAGTCCTCCACAGACCTCTCTCTGAGTGTAGATGGCTCTCTTCATCACAAGATCATTGGAAGTGCTTTGAATCATGTCATTATTGAAGAGAGCCACTTCCAGCAGAATTGATCATTTTATTTTATTTTTATGTATTTATTATATTTTATTAATATAAAATTTAAATATATAAATATTTAAGATTTGCCAAATCTCATTTCATTTTCTTTTTTTTTTTTAATTTAATAATAACTCTATATTGACAGAATCCATGCCAGGGTAATTTTTTTATAACATTATCCCTTGCACTCGTTTCTGTTCCCATTTTCCCCTCCCTCCACCCCTTCCCCTAGATGGCAAGCAGTCCTATATATGTTAGATATGTTACAGTATATCCTAGATACAATATATATTTGTAGAACCGAACAGTTCTCTTGTTGCACAGAGAGAATTGGATTCAGAAGGTAAAAATAACCCGGGAAGAAAAACAAAGATGCAGATAGTTCACATTCGTTTCCCAATGTTCTTTCTTTGGGTGTAGCTGCTTCTGTCCATCATTTATCAATTGAAACTCAGTTAGGTCTCTTTGTCAAAGAAGTCCACTTCCATCAGAATACAACCTCATACAATATCGTTGTCGAAGTGTATAATGATCTCCTGGTTCTGCTCATTTCACTTAGCATCAGTTCAGGTAAGTCTCGCCAAGCCTCTCTGTATTCCTCCTGCTGGTCATTTCTTTTTTTTTAATTTTTATTTAATAATTACTTTATATTGACAGAATCCATGCCAGGGTAATTTTTTTTACAACATTATCCCTTGCACTCGTTTCTGTTCTGATTTTTTTCCCCTCCCTCCCTCCACCCCCTCCCCTAGATGGCAAGCAGTCCTTTATATGTTGGATATGTTGCAGTATATCCTAGATACAATATATGTTTGCAGAACCGAACAGTTCTCTTGTTGCACAGGGAGAATTGGATTCAGACGGTATAAATAACCCGGGAAGAAAAACAAAAATGCAGATAGTTCACATTCGTTTCCCAATGTTCTTTCTTTGGGTGTAGCTGCTTTTGTCCGTCATTTATCAATTGAAACTCAGGTCTCTTTGTCAAAGAAGTCCACTTCCATCAAAATATGTCCTCATACAATATCGTTGTCGAAGTGTATAATGATCTCTTGGTTCTGCTCATTTCACTTAGCATCAGTTCATGTAAGTCTCGCCAGTCCTCTCTGTATTCATCCTGCTGGTCATTTCTTACAGAACAATAATATTCCATAACATTCATATACCACAATTTACCCAGCCATTCTCCAATTAATGGGCATCCCTTCAATTTCCAGTTTCTAGCCACTACAAACAGGGCTGCCACAAACATTTTGGCACATACAGGTCCCTTTCCCTTCTTTAGTATCTCTTTGGGATATAAGCCCAATAGAAACACTGCTGGATCAAAGGGTATGCACAGTTTGATAACTTTTTGGGCATAATTCCAGATTGCTCTCCAGAATGGTTGGATTCATTCACAACTCCACCAACAATGCATCAGTGTCCCAGTTTTCCTGCATCCCCTCCAACATTCATCATTATTTTTTCCTATCGTCTTAGCCAATCTGACAGGTATGTAGTGGTATCTCAGAGTTGTCTTAATTTGCATTTCTCTGATCAATATTGATTTGGAACACTCTTTCATATGAGTGGTAATAGTTTCAATTTCATCATCTGAAAAATGCCTGTTCATATCCTTTGACCATTTATCAATTGGAGAATGGCTTGATTTCTTATAAATTTGAGTCAGTTCTCTATATATTTTGGAAATGAGGCCTTTATCAGAACCTTTAACTGTGAAGATGTTTTCCCAGTTTGTTGCTTCCCTTCTAATCTTGTTTGCATTAGTTTTGTTTGTACAAAGGCTTTTTAATTTGATATAATCAAAATTTTCTATTTTGTGATTGGTAATGGTCTCTAGTTCATCTTTGGTCACAAATTTCTTTCTCATCCACAAGTCTGAGAGATAAACTATACTATGTTCCTCTAATTTATTTATAATCTCAGAATTGATCATTTTATAGTCTTGTTGTCATGTACAATGTTCTCTTGGTTCTGCTCACTTCACTTAGCATCAGTTCATGTAAGTCTCTCCAGGCCTCTCTGAAATCATCCTGCTGATCTTTTCTTACAGAACAATAATGTTCCATAACATTCATATACCATAATTTATTCAGTCATTCTCCAATTCTTCCAATTTCTTGTTGCTACAAAAAGGGCTGCCACAAACATTTTGGCACATGTGGGTCCCTTTCCCTCCTTTGTGATCTCTTTAGCACACAAGCTCAGTAGAAATACTGCTGGATCAAAGGGTACATACAGTTTGATATGGACTCCCTTGTTAATGAAGTCAGAAGTTCGGACCCTAAAATTAAAAGTTTATGCCAGGATAAGAGATTTTTAAAAGATGAGATACTGGTAAAATAATTGATCCTAGAATCACTAAGATATCCCTGAAGTTTCCTGATGAAAGAATGATAATGTTGGATAACTGCTTTAAAAAAAAATCTCTTTGACAGATATGTGGAGGATAGTTTGGAGAGGAGGAAACTAGCCATTTCTAGTCATATGAAAAAAATGCTCTAAATCACTATTGATTAGAAAAATGTGAGTTCTACACACCTGTCAGACTGACTAGAATGACAGGGAAAGATAATGCCGAATATTGAAGGGGATGCGGGAAAACAGGGACACTGATACATTGTTGGTGGAATTGTGAACACATCCAGCCATTCTGGAGAGCAGTTTGGAACTATGCTCAAAAAGTTATCAAACTGTGCACACCCTTTGACCCAGCAGTGTTTCTACTGGGATTATACCCCAAAGATATCTTAAAGAAAGGAAAGGGATCTATCTGTATGTGCACGAATGTTTGTGGCAGCCCTGTTTGTAGTGGCCAGAAACTGGAAACTGAGTAGATGCCCATCAATTGGAGAATAGCTGAATAAATTGTGGTATAAGAAAATTATGGAATGTTATTGTTCTGTAAGAAATGACCAGCAGGATGATTTCAGAAAGGCCTGGAGAGACTTACATGAACTGATGCTGAGTGAAATGAGCAGGACCAGGAGATCATTATATACTTCAACAACAATACTATATGATGATCAATTCTGATGGACCTGGCCATCTTCAGCAATGAAATGAACCAAATCAGTTCCAATGGAGCAATAATGAACTGAACCAGCTACACCCAGCAAAAGAACTCTGGGAGATGACTAAGAACCATTACATTGAATCCCCAATCCCTATATTTCTGTCCGCCTGCATTTTTTTTTATTTCCTTCATAGGCTAATTGTACAATATTTCAGAGTCCGATTCTTTTTATGCAGCAAAAAAACGGTTTGGTCATGTATACTTATTTTGTATTTAATTTATACTTTAATATATTTAACATCTACTGGTCATCCTGCCATCTAGGGGAGGAGGTGGGGGGAAGGAGGGGAAAAATTGGAACAAATGGCAATTGTCAATGCTGTAAACTTACCCATACATATAACTTGTAAATAAAAAGCTATTAAAAAAAAGAAAAGAAAAGAAAAATGTGAGTTAAGACAACTCTGAAGTACTACCTCATATCTTTCAGATAGGAAAAGATAATGTTGGAGGGAATGTGGGAAAACTGGGACACTACTGTATTGTTGGTGGAGTTGTGAACTGAAGCAACTATTCTGGAGAGCAATTTGGATATGCCCAAAGGGCTATAAACGTGCATACCCTTTGATCCAGTAGTTTCTCTACTGGGTCTGTATCTCAAAGAGATCATAAAAAAGGGAAAAGAACCCTCATGTGCATCCCTTTTTGTGTGGCAAAAAACCCCAAAAAACTGGAAATTGAGTGGATGCCCAATTCAACTCAATTGGGGAACAGTTGAATAAGTTATATGAATGTAATGGAATATTATTGTTCTTTAAGAAATTGTGAATAGACTGATTTCAGAAAGGCCTGGAGAAACTTACATGAATTGATGCTAAGTGAAGTGAGCAGAACCAAAATTACACAGTAACAACAATTAACAACAAGTAATCACCTGTGATGGACTTGGCTCTTTTCAACAATAAAGTGATTCAAGGCAATTCTAGTAGACTTTTGATGGAAAGTGCTGTTCATATTCAGAAAGAGAGAGAGAGAGAGAGAGAGAGAGAGAGAGAGAGAGAGAGAGAGAGAGAGAGAGAGAGAGAGAGAACAAACGAGGGAGACTGAATGTGAAACAAAGCAACCTTTTTTGTTGTTCTTTGTTGTTTCCCTTATGTTTTCCCCTCTTTCATCTGACTTTTCCTGTGCATAATGACAAATATTTAGAAAAATTGTACATGTTTAACCTATATTATATTGCATGCTATTTTGGGTGGAGGAAAGGGAGAAAAAAATATGGAACCCAAAGTTTTGCAAAGGTGAATGTTGAAAACTATTTTTTCATGTATTTGGAAAAAAGAAAATAATATTAAACAATAACAAAGAGAACCAATGACATTGCTGGTGTTGTCTTGACTTGTATGTGAATTGGATTTGAGTAAGCAGAATTTTACACATAGTCAACAGACTCACTTTTTCTTTCTGAATCATTGAAGTCCAGTGGTAGGACAAAAGTCAATATGAGAGGCAATGGCCCAGGCTGTAGTGGATGATCTTGGTGTCTTCAATGTTTGATCAAGCTCTTAGTACTTTACAAGTCTTGCTTCAGTCACTTTTATGACCATTCTGCTGGGAAAAAGTCTTCACACACTTGAGGGAGACTCACTGATAGGTTTGAGATTTCAACTTGGTTTATCCAATCTGCTGAGATAGTTTACTAGGTTTGGCCACTGCATATTCTATAGCTTCTTGGAGTTTAGGTCATACATAGTTCATCTCTCTCTGTCCAGTGAAGCGTAAGTTTTTTTTTTTGTTTGTTTGTTTTGTTTTTGCTGAGGCAATTGGGGATAAGTGACTTGTCCAGGGTCACACAACTAGGAAGTGTTAAGTGTCTGAGAGCAGATTTGAACTCAGGTCCTCCTGACTTCAGGGTGAATGCTTTATCCATTGAGCCATCTAGCTGCCCTGAAGAATAAGTTTTAACCCTCAATAAGTGTTTAATTGAATTTAAACACCTGCCTAATGGGTAACTTTTAGATTAAACATTAGAGAGATGATATATAGACTCATTCTTTCTCTGTGTTAGTTACTCTACACCATGGCAACAAGATCTCCAGGTAGAGGTTGTATATATAGGATACTGTAGTTCCTTAATTATATTTTCCCTCAGAAAGTATATTTGAAAACATATTTTTAGTTTACTATGATGATGCCAGAGAGAGTTAGCAAGTAGTTGGTGAACTCTTCCTCTGAGTAATATTGTATTAGTGTCTGAAATCAGAGCTAAAAATTTTATTTTCTAAACTCACCAGTCAGGGAGGGGAAAAAGAAAGCATCATATATTTATGAAATGATATTCTATATCTGTAGGACATGGATAATGAGTGTCCTGGTAAAAAAAATTTTGAAGAGAATCTTAAGGATGATTCCACAGTTGTAGCTATTAAGGCCTAATTTATTCTACTTTGCTAGCTTTAAGTGAAGCATCCCTATTTGTAAATTACCACAATGGCCCTAAAACAAGGGAAACAAGATAGACACATCATCCATCCAGATCTTAATCACACTTGAAGAGATGTTTCAGTGAGTTCAGTAGTTGATAATAAATCTTTTATATATTATTTCTTTTTTTAAGGGTATGCTTCAAGTACTTCTAATTTAAATCTTAATTAAGATGCATTTGTAAGTCAAATTCCATTAAAATCTCTGTCTGTTGCTCTCTGTTTCACAGACCACCAAAGTTTGGGAGAAGACTCTGGTAGGGAAATATGGTGGTACAGTGAATGCACACTGAGCTGAGAGTCAAGAGACCTCTGTACCAACTCATGTTCTGTTGCTAATTAGCTGTGTATCTTTGGGTAACTCACTTCCTGACTGGGCTACACATTCACCATCTGTAAAAGGAGGGAGTTTGACTACATGATCTATAAGGTCATTTCCATTTTTAACATTCCCTGATCAAGGAACTGGAGAGCCCAAGATATGAGTATGAATATAGAGCATATGTGGACTAAGCCTTTCATGTATTCTGGCTTCTGAAATCCCTACCTTCTATGATGGAAGATACTGACACATCCTGGTGTTTAGAGGCAATCAGTGGAGCTCAAGGGGGAGCAAGGGAATAAGCATTTATTTACTGTATTGTATCTAATAACTTTTTTTAGTAGAATCTCTGGGGTTCTCTAAGTATACCATCATATCATCAGCAAAAAGTGATAATTTGGTTTCCTCATTGCCTATTCTTATTCCTTTAATCTCTTTCTCAACTCTTATTGCTGAAGCTAGCATTTCTAATACATCATTAAATAGTAACGGTGATAATGGGCAACCTTGTTTCATTCCTGATCTTATTGGGAATGGTGCAGTTTGTCCCCGTTACATATGATGCTTACTGTAGCATTTACTGCCTACTACATGCCAGTAACTATGCTAAGCACTTTATAAATATTATCTCATTTGTTCCTTACGACACTGCAAGATAAGTGCTGTTAATATTTTCATTTTACAATTGAGGAAACTGAGGCAAAGAGATGTTAGGTGACTTGTAACATAACTAGTAAGTGTCTAAACCCAGATTTGAACTTGGGTCTTTGTGACTGTAGACTCAACACTCCATCCACTGTACCAACTAGCTGTCTCAAAAGAACTAATCCTGATAAATGAAAGAGTGCTCCAAATATCGGACAGAATTATCAAACAGAATATCCTTATAGATTGAGCCAAAATGGGATAATTAAATCCAAGAGATTCCCTAAGGGGAAGGAAAGAAGTTTAAAACAGTGTCTTATAGCCGGGGAAGTCAACATCAGGTCAGGAAGAAAATATGAGGAAGGGTGACAATGGATTTCAGTGAAGTGATGACTAGACTCATGACTCCTGTGCCTGAAGTTTGGTTTTTATGGTAGCCATGTCATATTACTTTCTATGCTGTAGTTCTGGACCCAGACTACAAAACTGCCGTCATTGTAATGACGTTTCCTCCTTCTAATCAATGGACAGTCTCAGAAGACTAATTCTAAATTTGTAGGCCAGCTGTTGGTCTTTAAGTTTGGCTGATGACTTTGCAGAACCCTGCCTTACTTAAATTCAATTCATGGCTAAATCAAGACTCCCACCCCCATAATATCTTGAGTTCTCTTGGAAAATGAGGGATGAACGGCAATAGCTACTGACCTTGTTACATAGGTGACAGGGGAATTGTCACACCTAGTGATTCCCTAACTGCTTTGAGAGAAGGATTAGGATTTCTCTTAATCCTTTGGGGTTCTATGACTAAGAGAGACCCTTTTTTTCCTTCCTCAATGTCATCTTCTGCCCCAAATACTCATATGGATTATTTGTGCCTGATCTGTAGATCCAAGCTCATATTGATCTGATCAGCCCCAGTCAGACACACTGTAACCTTAACTCCAACATAGTAACGTCATCTTAATCCTCTTCAAGAATGAAGGATAAGAACCAGCTGATCAACTCAATGTCATCCAGGGGTCATGGTATGACTTGAGAAGCATCATAATGACAGTACCACAATACCTGAAATTACACTGAGATCCATATCTTTGTTGGCTCTTCTGCCAAGATTTCCCTCTTGGAATCATACATCTAGAGATTGGTAATACAACCTCCTCATTTTACAGATATGTTGACTGAGGTCCAGAGAGACCAAAAGAACCCAAAGTGTTCATCTCAGTGATTCAAATCCTGTGACTGCAGATGTATCATTATTCTAATTGCATCACACTGCAGCCCCTCATGTGAAATACAATTTGAGGTGGGTGGTAGGGTTCCTCCTTAGCTCTTATTTTGTTGGAAATAAGTTCAGTCAATTAATCAATAAATACACAGTTGTTGGACATGTAGGATTTACATAGCACTGAACTTTAGGAGGCACAGTTAGGAACAATTCAGTGCTTCTCACATATTAAGGCAAAATACTACAGACATACATATTGGTCTCTATGTGCAGAAGCCAGCTTATAGATGGGATACATTTCAAAACTACATTGGTAAATTGGTTACACAGGACTGGGAATGCATTTTCTCTTTAGTTAACCCACAAATTTTACCCATAATATACCTAAAGTATAGTATCATAGAATGTAATTTAACTGAGACTGATGTAAATCCTATTTTGACTTTTTTTTTTAATGAGACCCACACAAGCAATAATGATAGATTTTTAGATTCACTAAATACTGAAGTTAAAAGTCATCTGCATTTTGGGTAGAACTAAGTCTCTTTTTTCCTTTTTCAATTGATGACTACATTAAATACTTTGACTTGGGAGAGAAGAAGAAGCATAGAAATAGTACTATGTGTGTGTGTCGGGGGGGGGGGGGGGGGGTGGTGGTGAGGGAAAATGAGGATATAAAATAGGGATTAGGGACCTACCTCTCAAACCTGCCCTAAAGGAGAGGGAGGAAAGCACTACCTCTGAAATCTACATTCTCTTCCTTTTCCTTCCTTCCCATTTTTCATCTTGCCATTGCAGATTTCACCTTGCACGTCATAAGTAGGTGAGAAGTGAGATCCAGGGCTGGGCAAGGTAGGTTCCAGACAACAAGGGGATCAGCTGTGGAAAAAGAAAAGGAATCATAAAGGGGCTGGAAGTGACCATAGAGATCAGTAGAAGTAGAGGGCAATTCTGAGAAGTGCATGCTCATGAAAGAAAAGGACTTCCTACAACCAACCACCTGGCTGTGCCAGCTGTTCTCAGTGTAAGAAACATATGTGAATCAAGCATGAATAAGTCAAGGACTGACTATAATTACAGGTCTAATTCTCCAATAATCCTAAGGAGTAAAGCATTTTCTTTGCTACAAAAGTGCTCATAAACAGGAAGGAAATTGATTCCTTGAAAGAAACAGAAATACCAGGTTTGGACATTGTAACTTCATTAAAATCCAAGGTTTTAATGCTGGAAAGGACATTATTGATCATCTACTTCAATCCCTGTTTTGATTTTATTTTTTAAGTTTTATTTTTTTATTTTTTGTTCTGATGTCAGAATCATTTCTGGAAAAAATACCCACTCCCAGAGGACATTCCCTTTAAATAAGAAAAAGACTTGAGCAAAATCAAATGCAAGAATTATGTCTGACATTACATGCACCACTCTGCACTCATAGTCCCCATCTCTATAAGGAAAAGAGGAAGTTCATTTCTACATCTCTTTTCCAGCCCTTCATTTTACAGATGAGGAAACAGACCTAGGAAAAGTAAAAATGACTTGCCTCAAATTTAAACTACACAGATTGTACGTAAAACAGTCAGGTTTTAAACCCAATCTTCTGACTCTACAATCTATGCTCTTTTATAAAAGAGCTTCTTTCCTTCAAATCTTTACTGTGTCTATATTATTGCTGGTGGCTTAATATAGGCTCAATGGAAAGAAGGGGAAAAGGGAAAAAGAAGGGATCTTGGCAATCACATGGTTGTTGAACATCCTCATTTCATAGGTAAGGAAAGCAAGGTCCAAAGAGTTTAAATTATTTGTCCATAAGTCACACAGCCAGAAAGTGTTCTAAGTTAGAATTCCTGACATATAAACAATTTTAGGGGCACTGGAAAGTCTTAGCTTTTACCTTTCAGTACGGAGGATGTGCAGAGAAGATGACAAAAAAAAAATTAAAATCTGATCACAGCCCCAAATGACTAAACTCTTACCAGAATTCTTGGTATTCTGAAGCAGCATGGCATAGTGACTAAAATATTAGGGAGAGTATTAGATTCAGGATACGAAATCCTATGTCCAAATGTGATTCTAGCTCCATAATGTGACTACAGGCAAATCATTTATTCCACAGCCATGTTTTCAGCAGAAAATGGCTCCTTTCAGCTCTGAATCTAGGATCCCATGACCCAAATCCTATCCCTGATGCTTGCAATGTTACCCTGGCAAATCACCAAATCCTTGAGTTTCTTCATCTGAAAAATGGAGATAAAAATAACTAATGATATAGGTCTAAAATGAGATTGTTTGCACACTTTAAAGCACTAAATAATGCTTTTTATTATTTTTTATTTGTTCCCAATTTGTAGGGGGAGATTGTCTACAACTAAACCAGTTTCCAGCAAGCTGCTTTGTCCAAGAGAATGCTTCACCTGGCACTAGAGTCTATAGCTTTAATGTGACCTTATCACCATCAGCCTCACCTGTGAGCATAGGATTTCCTTTAATAATAAATTCAAGTCCTCTGACCCCAGCCTTCTGCATTAATGGATTATCAGAGAAAAACTTTGAAGTAAGTCTCTTCAACTGCTCCAGCTCATCAAGCTGCAGGTGGTTTGGTTTGAGTTTCCTGTCACATAGGAAGATTTGTTGACAAGAGTTGGACTGAATTCTTGATAAAGGAAAGTCTTTTCCTTTCACAACCCTTCCTATTATCCCTGCAAGCAGTGGTTTTTTTTTTTTCTGGTGGCCTAGGGATTTTGTTTCTTAGGGCCCTAAGAGTGTCCGGTGAAAAGTGCTCTGGTGGAGAAGCCACATTACACACGGCATCTGGAGCTCTTATGACCACATGTCTGATAGGATTCTCTCTTTTACCTAATGTCCACCCTTCTGAAGACCAATGACTAACCTTGTTGCTAGATATAACTTAGTACTGATAGCATCTGGCACGGTGGAGTGGAAAGAATTTGAGAACCAAGAATCTCAAAAGTTATTGAGTTCAATTCCCTTGTTTTAGAATCAAAGTAACTGAGACCATGGAATATAAAATAACTTGCTCCTATGTGCTAAGAGGCAGGATTTGAACCCAGATTCTCTTACTTAAGAGCTTATGCTCTTATACCAATTGAATCTGGAGTCTTAGATTAGATTCCTGACCCCAATTGCTTACTATGCGACCCTTGGCAAGACACAGTTTCTGAATCTCATCTTCCTTTTCAATAAAACAGAAATGTTAATCCTTTTGCCTTGTAACTGGCAGAAAGTACAACCACAAAGTGCTATAGAAGAAGTCATCTCCCTTGGGAGATGTTAGGATAGTAGGTAAGATGGTAGAATTATTTGATATGGGTAGTTTAGATTTTCCTGAAAGCAGAAGCCTGGCTAAAGTGGTCACTCAAGATCTCTGGCTGCTCTTATTCTAATTATGTGGTTCTTTTTTTTTTTTTTAATGTGAATTTATTTTCTATATTTTTGAATTTTTAATTTTAAAATTAATACATTTTTCTTCCTCTCAAAACTTCAACCTCTCAATAAGAAAATCCTTATGTGTGTGTGTATGTGTATGGACCTATGTATGTATGCATGTATAATCTAGTCAAGAAAACAAATTCCCTCACTGACCATGTCAAAAATGTCTATGTCATTCTGCCTCTTAAGTCCTTCTCTTCTCTTTGAGGAGGTCGGTAACTTGTTTTATCAGTTCTCTGGATGTATGGTTGGTCATTGCTTGATCAGATTCTGATGTCTTTCAAAGTTTTTTTGTCTTTATAATGTTGATATTACTATATATAAATTTTTCTAGTGGTACTACTCAATTCACTGGGTATTAGTTCATCCCAGAAGACCTATTTTCTATGGAAAGCATATATCACTAATAATCAAATGCCACATCAAAGAATTAAGCATATAGGCACCTAGGTTTGGGCTGCATAATTTCCCTTTAGAATAGATAAAGCAAATATAATAAACATTCACTTTTAAGAGGGACAGTCACATCTGCTTACAGTTATTTAGCTTTCCACTTCTTCTGAATGATTCCCAAAGTTGCTATTTCCTCTTAAGCCAGGGTACTAGTCTGCTTTTTAAATTTCCAGCTGAAATATAAAATGCAGCTCCATAGCAGCTAATGTCTCCCATGGAGACAGATGTCAAAAACTTATAATAATAGGTTTGCTCATTCTAAGCTATAGCTCATTCTTATCCAGCCATTTATAGTGTTTCTCTCAGAATTACTCTGAGGTCAGTATTGAAATAAAATCATCTGGATTTTCCAGATGAGGAAATTGAAATTCTAAGACAGTCACATGATTAACATCTGACATTTCTTGGACTACTGCCCATTTGTCTGGTTCCAAATCTAAGGTTCTTTTAAGTATATCACATGATCTTTTCTGATCCTGGATCTAGCATCACCTATCACCCAGTTCCTTGCTTGCATCTCCAAGGTCTATCCTGCCATGGTAGGTGGAGTTTCTGGCTAGTTAGCATGGTACCCGGCAAGCTCAAATCCAACAAGCCTAAAACCAACCTATGTACCTTCCTTCTGAAATCATCTCCCTTTTTCAGCTTCTACCTTTCTGCCTTTTGCACCACCATTCATTCATCAGGTCTTCTAAGTACAAATCCTTGAAATCATATTTGAGTTTTCTTTTCCCTCCTCCACATTCAGTTCTATTGATATTTTTCTGGGTAGTATCTCTAAAAATCACTTCCTCTTAATTCCCAGGACCATTATTCCTAATCATCTCCTTCCTGGACTGCTACTATCTTGCCTCTAACCTCATCTTCTCCAGATATCATGCAGACATTTTTTGTTGTTTATTATGTCCCTTTCTTGCTTTTCTTTGTGTCCACTCATTTTCAGTCTTGTCCAATTCTTTGTAACCCCTTTTTGGGGATTTTCTTGGTAATGATAACAGAATGGTTTGCTATTTCTCCTCTAGTTTGTTTTATAGGTGAAGAAATCTAGGTAAATAGAGCTAAGTGATTTGTCCAAAGTCAAATACCTAATAGGTGTCTGAGGTAGGATTTTAGCTTAAATGTTTCTGATTCTGGTGCTCTATCTACTGTACCACCTAGCTGCCCTGAAGTTCTCACTAGCGCTATACTACTGAACCTCTTCATTATTGAAGCTTGCAGAAAGTCACCATATAAATGTCCATTTGATACCTGAAACAAGACATCAAATCAAACAACCTGAACCCATCACTGCTACAAAACTTGTCCTTCCCCCTTTCTTCCCTATTTCTTCCTTTATCCCTCCTTTCCTTCTTCCCTACCCCTTCTATTTCTTTTCTCTTCTTTTCTTCCTTTCCCCCTTTCTCTCCTTCCCCATCTCTCTCCTTAATTTCCCTTTCCTCTCTCCCTCCCTTCTTCCCTCCCTCCCTTCCTCCATCCATCCCTCTCTCCCTCCTTTTCCCTCCCTCCCTCTCTTCCTTCCTTCCTTCTTTCCTCCCTTCCTTCCTTCCTTCCTTCCTTCCTTCCTTCCTTCCTTCCTTCCTTCCTTCCTTCCTTCCTTCCTTCTTTCCTATTGCAGTAGGGATCCTGATAGTATCAAAGGGTTAGAACCATGGACCAAATTGGCTTAGAAGAAGCTAGATAGCCTAGTGGATAAAATGCTGGACTTGGAGTTAGGAAGATCTGTGTTCAAACCTTGCCTCAGACATTTTCTTAGCTTATGTGGACTTGGGCAAAAGTGACTTAAGTAAATCTGTCTAAAAACTTACCAATCACAAAAATTCATCCTAGGAGAGATAGTCAACAGTTCATGTAGAGGAGAAAAATCATTTGATTTTAGTGGGTTGAAAGTTTAAAGTGAACAAAGCATATCAGGTAATAATTAACAGCTAACCTGATGTTAGATCGCACTTGTCAAAGCTCTCCAGAACAAGAGAAGTAAGCCCTCTGCCCCATGGTTTATAGCTATAGCACTGCATTCAGTTCTGTGGGGGAAGGAGTCACAATTTAGGAATACTGACAAAACTGGAATGAGTATACTGGCAGGAGACCACGAGAGTGGGGACTCTAGAAAAAATGTCATAGGAACAATGGATGAAAGAACTGGTGAGAGGTGGTCTGATAGGTGGTGGGGCCTAAGTAACTTCTCCTGATGGAAGAACTCTCCACTCTTGCTTCCCTTCCTTTGATTTGCTGGTTCTTCCTAGAATCTCTATTTTAAGGAAAATGCCCAAGTCAGTCATGTCTTCATCCTCTTCAGGCTGCACTTATGACCCTAGACTTTTCCCACCACGTCTTTGTACCATTTCTTCGCAAATTTTTTCCAACTCCTTTTTATGTATTTCCTTCCCCAATTAGAATGTAAGCTCCTTGGGGGCAGGGACTGGCTTTCTTTCTGCTTGTCTCTGCATTCCCAACTTTTAGCACAGTGCCGGCACATAGCAAGCATTTACCTTAAGCTCACTGGCTTAATCACACTAGGAAAAAAAAAGTCAGGACACCTGTCTCGCAAGACTGCCACATAGAAAGAAGATTAGACTTGCTTTGCTTAGTGCCAGAGTGTAGAATTAGGAACAGTGGGAGGTAGTTTTTTTGGCCTAACATGAGAAAAAAAAAACTCTTCACAATTAGAGCTATCTAAGAAGGGAATGATCTGCTTTTCATTGGAGAGCTTCAAGCTGGATAACTACTTGTTAAGGATGCTGGAAAGGAAATTCTTAATTAGATATGGTTTGGACTACATAATCTCAGAGGTTGTTTTGAATCCTAAGAATCTATTGGCTTCTTTCCAATCTCTATCCATTCCAATCCATCTTTCATCCCAATACTAGAACACTTTTCCTAATGTGTTATCCTGATCACATCACTCTCTCGCCCTTCAGTGATTCTTCTTCATTATCTGCTGAATAAAGTATATATTTATTAACTTAGTATTCAAAGCCTTCTACAATCTGCTTTATGACATTCTGTTTCCCCTTCTAATGAAATCAGTGTATTATCCAAATTGGACTATTCATGGGTTCCTAGTTCTCTTCTGCCATCTCCTATTACTTACTATGGCTTTTCTCAGGTCACTCTACATCTGTGACAATTGAAAGCCTCTTCCTTCAAAGAACAAATGAGGTCCCTTTTTTTCAGTTAAATACTTCAGTCTAATTAGTCCTTCCTCCCCAATGCTCCATCCACACTCATCTCCACCTCTGTGCCTTGGCTCTTACCATCCCCTTCCTTCTCTTCTTCCGTAGTGCTTCACTCCTTTTAGCCAAATCTTAAGGATGTTACACTTCCTTCAAAGCCAGCGTCAAGCTTCACTTCTTCTATTAAATCTTGACAGACTGACCCCAGCTTACTTTTATTCTTTGAATTTTTATAGTCCTTGAGTCTACAACACTAGCAGCTAGTGGCAGCTAGGTGATGAAGTGGTTAAATCACAGGTACTTGAGATGGGAAGACCTGTATTTAAATTCACTCACAGACACTTATTAGCTATGTTACTCTTAACCCGTGTTTGCCTTAAAAAAAGCCCAGCCCTAGATCATTGCCTTTTTGTGGCAAAAAGGCTTGCAGAGCTCAATGAAACTATGAACTCTGCAGTGCTCTTTACCCAAGATGGACAGCTCATAGGAGATAGCTCTGACCAAAATATTAAAAAGTATTCCACAGGAGAAGAAAATGGCAAATCACTCCAGTATCTTTGCCAAGAAAACTCCATGGAAAAAAATAGTACATGTGGTCCACAAAAAGTCACATACACGACTGGATGACTGAACAAATTTCTACTACATTGACAATCTAGCTTCTGGCTATGTGCTTCTTTATTGATTTCACACAGGTATATTTTTCTTCCCCAAAGAGAGTATAAGCTTCTCAAGGAGAAGGACCCTAGTTCTTATTTCTTTTGTATTTCTGCATCACTTCTTACAAGTATTCAATAATAATAACAATGTGACATTTGTTTAGCTCTATTCTTTAAAAAAAAATGCTCACCACAACCCATCCTGAGAACCCGGCACATTTCCCTGTGGAAATTGGGGGACCGCATCTGAGGATGCTAAGTCCCATTGGATCTCTGGTGACGTGCCTTTGTTAATTGTCCAAAAACTTGTGAATGACTCATTTCCTGCAAAGATTGAACCCAAACTAATAGAACGCTGGTGTTAATGATACCTGCTATGAAGGAATATCTTTGATGGTTGAAAGTATTGTGTCATTTCCCAAAACAATCTAGTCTACTTTCCATTCCCTCCAATGCAATTTTATATTCATTTTAGTTTTACAGACAAAAAAATTAAGGTAATTTCAGGAAAAATAAATACTTTTCTGCAGTCTTTGAATTTATAACCTTTAGCTGTTCACAGTGACACTTACTCTGTGATGTTGTTTTTGGGGGGAGAAAGAGGATTTCATTGATTTCATTGGTATAGGGAAATCCCAAGAAGAAAGTCCCTCTCCTGGTTGCAGGCTAGTATTTACTCTGCAACTTTAATCTTAAGAATTGTTGGGGATAAAAAGAGTAGGGGAGAAATAAGTATTTATTAAATTCTTGTTATGTACCAGACACCTTTTGAAAGACCTCATCAATATGATCTCATTTGATCCTCACAATCACCCTGGGAGGTAGGTGCTATTATTATCTCTATTTTACAGTTGAGGAAACTGAGGCAAATAGAAATTAAGTGATTTGTGCAGGTTAGTACATTTCTGAGGTAACATTTTCGCTTAGATCTTCCAGACTGCAGGCCCAGTATGCTGTTATCCTTGGGTCACTTAACTGCTTCTAAAGAGAGCGGTGAGTGATTTACCCAGGATCACACATCTGTGTGACACATGAGTCCAGATCTTAAATGTGAAACTGACTCTATCTACTTATTTACTATGCTCAAAGAGCTCCCTCAGAGTTTCCTTCACTGTATGCCGTTGTGGTCACCTTATTCAAAAACTAATGTTCTTTGAATTAGGGCTCTTTGAAATGGATGCTACTAATTAAAAACGGGCCCTTTGACATTCAAGGAAAAGATTATTCCCAAACCATTCATTATTGACTCCTTAAAAAAGATCACATTTCAAAACTTCTATTTCTGAACTCCCCCCCCCCTTTTTTTTCACAGTCCCACTAAAAAACTTTTGTTTTGTTTTTCAGGTAGTCACCACTGGGAAACCTCCACTTGATTTTGAAAGAGTGCCAAATAGGTTTCAATTGCAAGTTTATGTTAAAGATGAAGCTGGTGCAATGGACCTGGGACTCTTGACTGTCCAGTTAAAAGATGTTAATGAGCCTCCTCTGTTTCTAGACAACTTGGCAAAAGGAAGTAAGATATGGTGTATCTGTGCTATAGAACAGAGAATAATGTTGAGCTTTTGGGAGATGGATAAAAATGATTAAACAAGCAGATGTTTTCAGCAGAGAAGGCAGCGCTGGACAGTCAAAAAAATGAAGGAATAATCACCTTTCTCCAACTATCAGTCCCCCTCCCCTTTCTTTGCTTTTGTGTGGTTAAAAAACAAACAAATAAGAAGCAATGGACAGAGTATAGCAGTCAGGTTCAATTATGAAGTATTCTTAAGCTTCATCCCATCTTCCCTCTCAAAATTAACCTTTTCCTTTTTCCAAAAGCCCCTTTCCTGTGCCAGACATGAGAGGTTCTTAGTTAATTCTTACAATGTTAAAAAAAAAATCACAAATTAGCTGAAAAATCATTTAAAGTGTAACAATTCCTATTTTTTATATATTTTATTATATATACATATATATATTTAAAATATATTTTAAAACAGGATTTTTGGAGACAGTAAAACCTTACGCTAAAAAGCTTCTAAAGGTTATCTTTTAGTGACTTGTACTTTCCCTCGTCTCTACTGGTAGACAGAGAAAAAGAGAATTTAGTACACCAGCTCTGAAAAACCTGAACCAGAACTGTAGGATTCCCTATAATTTGTTTGAGTGTACCCTGTAAATAGAATATTTTTTCAATTTCAATATTTTGTTAGTTTGGGAACTCTGTCAATTGATGGATTCAGATCGTAACCTTTCTGCAGTTTAGTAGAATTCTCTGATATCTACAGAAATTAAGCAACTTGTTCAGTCACATAACAAAGAAGTTTAACCCGGGTCCTCCAGACTCAAGATCCAGCTTACTAAGTCAGTCTGTCAGGCTACATCTTTCTAATTACATACTGATTTCTTGGGTTTGATAATTTAGGTTATACCTGGGAAACTTTGGTTTCTTATTTGTACTTTTTATGTGCATCAAAATAACATATTAGCTTTATATCTTTAAATGTTATACTTTGAACTTCTATATAGCTGTAGAGCTCTATATTTTGGAAGGAACAAGTCCTGGACCCATTTACCAGATGGAGGCAATTGATCCTGAGAATGAACCCCTCATGGTAAGTGGTCTTATTAAAATGATGATGGTGTTGATCTCTCCATCATTTACTATTCTAATTTTTTGTCATCTTTGCCAATTTCCTGGGCATTCAGTGAAATTTCTGGGTTTCTTCCACTTGTGTCTTTCCAATTATTAATGATTTGGAGTGTTCTTTCATCTGATTGTTAATAGTTCATTTGCCATTCTACTTCAGAGAATTGATTGTTCATATCCTTTGATCAAACATCCAAAGTTTTATCTTTTGCCAAAACCATACGTGCAAATAACCAAGTTTTGACCCCCAAAGAGTTGAAAAAATACACCTCTCTTCCCTCTTTGCAGAGTTGGAGGGGGAACTATGGGTATGAATATTCTCCCAATACTTAGCTGATGCAAACCTTTTTCAGCTAGCTAGTGCAGTAGATTGAATGCCCAGTCTGGAGTCAGGAAGCCCTGAATGCAAAACTGATCTCTGACTAGCTTTGTGACCCTGGGACAAATCACACCAATTTCTCTGCCTCAGTTTCCTTATCTGTAACACGAGGATAAAAATAGCATGGACTTCTCAAGATGTTGTGAGGGTCTAATGAAAAAAATATTAATCAAGTGCTTAGTATGGTGTCTGGCACATAGTTGGTGTTATTGTTATTATTATTTCCTTTTTTTCAATTTATTAAATGCCTATCATCTTCTAGGTACTGTTCTAAGTGTTTTGGATACAAAAGGAGGAGGACTTGCTTCACATGGTGGGGGAGGGACATTTTTAGAATTAAATGTGATATAAAAACAAAATATATAAAAATGAGATTTTTAAAAACCTCATATATACGTACAATCAGCCTTTAAACCCTAGAGCAAACCGGTTTTCCTACCTTTTCCCTCCTTCTATATGTGTCCTTTAAATCTGCATGTTGTGCTTCTTGTGACTTTCCTCCATTCCCTTTCCAGACATGCCCAGATATTAATTTCTGACATTTTTGTCACTATAAAATGGAGGGGGAAAGGAGGGAGAAGGAAATATACTATGTAGTTTGCCATCAATTCCACATCCAACTTGGCCCAGCATTGTGGGCTGATTATTGGGATCAGCCCCAAAGTAAGAGCATTTGTATCAAGCTTTAGAACGTGTTCTAACCTGTAGCTTCCCTCTAGTTCCTACCCTGGGGATCAAAATTTTATGAAACTTGTAAAAGTGAATCAAATCAAACATAGGCATGGAGTTGTTTGTAGTTTTCTCAACACTGGTCTGATTGTTGAATTGGCCATGGATGGAAATGTGAGGTGTGAAAAACTGAATTTTCCAAGATGCTGTGGCTCTCTGATTTCCATAAAAAAGAAAATTCTGTTTCCATTTTAGAGGAGGACTATTCTTATGACTCCTAGGAAAAACCAAAGATACTAGTCCAATGACAAAGAAATCACACAGTGTTAGGATTAAATGGGAACCTCTGAGAACATTTAGCCCAATGCTTTTATTTGCCTGAGAAGGGAATTGATAAATATCCCAAGTCTTTTTCCTCTTCTGCCAGCAGCATTTCTGAACTATTCTTCAATCTGCCTAGGTGGCTCCCCTAAGGCTTCACTCAGGGAGCAGTAATGTGCAGTAGAGACCAGCTTCTTAAACGGTGGTTTGCTTATAACTGAATGTGGATGTCATGAAAGTATGATTTATTATCAGTCCATGTTTGATTTGTATGCCTATTTTACATACATATATACCCTGATTTACATAAAAATTTCTCAAGGGGAAAAGGGATTGTGAGTGCAAAAAGTTTAAGAAGTCCTATAGTAGAGAAAAAAACAACCTGGATTTGGAGTCATAGAACCTGGATTCTACTACTTGTTAATAATTCTGCCTCTTTAGACCTTAGTATCCTAGCTGATCTATGATACTATCATCTTTCCAATGTATTTATCATGTAACATCATGTATGACAATTATGCATATTCATATCTTATCTGCCCCTTAGACTGTAAGCTACATAGGGCTTATCAGGGACTGTCTTAGCCAGAATTTGTTATCTTTCCAGTAAATAGTATAGTACTGTGTTCATAAGGGCTAGATTTGTATTTTCAAAGATGTAGGGAACTCCTCCTAAGTGAGGAAACTCCATTTGTTAATGTGTGCCAGCATCTTCCACTGAAATCTTAGAAAGTCACTTAGAGCCTTGTGAAGTGACTTGGGTCACCGGGCCAATGTGTATCAAAGGTGGATCGAAATGAGATTTTCCTGGGTTCCAGGTTACCCCTCTCTCCATTACACCAGGCTTCCCATCCCATAATAGGTGTTTTATTATTATTATTATTAAAGCTTTTTATTTTTAAAACATATGCCCGAATAATTTTTCATCATTGACCTTGTATAGCCTTGTATTCTAAATTTTCCCCTCCTTCCCCGCAAATCTCCCCTAAATGGCAAACATACATGTTAAAAATGTATGTTAAATTCAATATATGTAAACATTTATAAATTCTCTTGCTGCACAAGAAAAATCAGATCAAAAAGGAAAGAAAATGAATAAGAAAACAAAATGCAAACAAACAACAATAAAAAGAGTGAGAATGTTACATTGTGATCCACACTTAGTTCCCACAGTCCTCTCTCTGGGTGTAGCATAGTAGGCATTAAATAAGTGTTTGTGGATGAGTGTTTATTCCTCATGGTCTAAGATGAACACTTCTGAAATATAAACACACACTAAGGGTCTTATCAACTCTAAAGTACTATTATTCTCTGGAGACTTCTCTTTGAAATCCCGGCAAATAGGAGTAAATCATCCACTTTGAGAAGCTCAGTACAACTCACTTAATCTGTTAAAAGGCAAGTAGGCAAAAGAACAAAGGGCTGCTCAGAAGAAACTATGGTCAGTGGAACATTGCCTTAAGGATAGATCAAGAAACATAACAAATTTTGTTTTCCCTGCTCTGGATCCCCAAATTCCTTCAGATTATTCACGTCATTCTGTTTTCCGACACTGCAGCTTCTGTAGAAGAGGCCATCCTTCTCACCAAGATCAACTCCATTGATTTGTACTCTTGATCACGTGATCAAGACCACTCCCATCTCCTTCTAGAAGATCTCCTCCATTAATTATCCTCCCATTCCTAACCTTCAATCTCTTCCCATATACTGGTTCTTGTCAGCAATCTACAAATATTCCCAGGTTTTCCCCATTCTTAAAAGAAAAAACTCTCTCTGGACCCTTCCATTCCCTTAAGCTTTCAAACCATATAGTTCCTTCCTTTTTTAGTCAAACCTAGAAAAAGTTGTACTTTGTGCCTCCACTTCCCCTCATTTTACTCATTTCTCACAACTTTGAAATTTGGCTTCTCCCTCACCTAACTGAAATGGCTCACTCCAAAATGATCAATGACCTCTTAATAACCAAACTTAATGGCCTTTTCTCAGTCATCATACTAATTGAATTCTCTACTCCATTTGACATGGTAGACTGCTCTCTCCTCATCTCTCTATCTCCTTCCTCTCCTGGAAACTTTCTCATTTCATTTTTATTCTCTTGTGGTTTTCCTGCCTCTCTGATGACTCCGTCTCAGTTTCCCTTGCTGTATCTTCATATCCTCCCTCCACAACTGTAGGTAAACCCCAAGCTCTGTCCTGAGCCTTCTTCTCTTAGCTCTATCTTCTCTCTTGATGACCTCAGCAATTTTGAGTTCAGGTATAGCCACCATCTATACACAGGAGATTCCCATATAGCCAGCCATAATTTCTTCTCAGTTTATTCTGTATCAGCAATTATCCAGTAGACATTTTAAACTGCATGTCTCTTAGATATTGCAAACTGAGCATTGTAAAGCAATTCATTTTCTTCCCTTCTCTTCCCAACATCCCTATTTCTGTAGCTGGTACCACCTTCCTTCAAGTCATCCAAGTTAAGAACCTCAGGCTCATCCCTAATTCTCTACTTTTCCCATCCCTTTCTATCCCATCCCTTGCCAAGTCTTTGTTATTCTATCTCCACATCATACACACACACACACACACACACACACACACACACACACACACTCACTCACTTACGTCCATCCTCTTCATTGCACTCACACCATCACCATCTTGGTACAGAAGAAAGAGCCCTGACTCTGGGGACAAAAGGTCTAGATTCTTATCCCACATCTAATATTTACTGTCTGTACATTTAGGCAAGTGACTTAAGCTCTCTATATTTCCTCATGTGTAAAATGAGGAAGTTGACCTTCGAGGTCTCACTAATTTTGGATGTATGACCTCTCACTTAGACTCTTTCCATGGACTCCTTTGATCTTCTTGTCTGATCTCTTCCCTCTCCAATTCATCCTGGTCCCTCCTTGCTTTTCCAGTTTTTTTTAATACCTCTTTTCCTTCCATGTGTTTTACAAAAATCAAGCTACTTTACTTCTATTTCCTCTGCCTCTCCTTTCTGTCTCTTTACACTGACTATCTTTCATTCCTCAAAGGCTCTGCCCCCTCACTTTTGCTTCTTGATTGTGCTGGCTTCCTTCAAAACTAGAATAGGGTAGAAATTTATGTGATAACTTTATTATAGATTTAAGGAATAAAAAGTTATACATAATAGATTTGCAATTTCATGCACAATCATCTTTTTTATTATAGTATGTTAGGGAAATACTTGTTTAATTCCATATGTTAAAAATAAAATAAATTATACTTCTAAAAGAAGATAGCTCAAATCTTGCCTTCTGCAAGAGAACTTTCCCTGCCCTCTTAGCTTTTAGTGCTGTCCCTTCTTTTATTGCCTTTCAAATATTCTGTATATGTCTTTCATGTATCTTATACATTTATATGTTTTCTGCCCTACAATGCATGCTCCTTGAAGGCAAGAACTGTTATTGCTTGGCACAGTGCTGGGTCCATCCATAATAAAGACTCGACTGGCTGACAGCTCAATAGATTCCAGTAGTTCCCTAATACTTATATTTGTTTGTTTTGGAGGCAATTGGGGTTCAGTGACTTCCGCAGGATCACACAGCTAGTAAGTATCTGAGGCTGGATTTGAACTCAAATCCTCCTGATTTCAGGATGGATGCCCTATCCATTGTACCACTTAGCTGCCCCATTGTCTGTTATTTCTATGATTAAATATAAACTCTTCTGCCTGGCTTCAAAGCCCTTCATAACTTGCATCTCCACTATTATAGTGCCTTTACATTGTCCTCCATCCCCTTCTCCCCACCTCCTTGTAGAATCCCTAATAGCCTTTAAAAATCAGCTCAGTTTGCATGTAGCTCAGTGCTTGATACACGGTAGGCATTTAATAAATACCTGACTAAGATTCTTATCTTAAATGAGCCTTTTCCTGATCCCACTAATCTCTAGTGTCCTGCCTACAAAATCAACTTTTATCTCCTTTGAATATATGTGTATATCTTGTTTTGCCAGATAGAACAAAAGCCCTTTAAAGGCACTTCTTTCTTTGTATCCCCAGCATCTAATATAGTGTCTGGCAAATAGCATTAATTAATGTTCACTGGCATACATTATTGGGCAGCTAGATGATACAGTGGATAGAGCACCAGTCCTGGAGTCAGGAGGACCTGAGTTCAAAATTAGATAATTACTAATTGTGTGATCCTGGGCAAGTCACTTAATTGTAATTTCCTCCAAGCCACCCCTCTCTCCTATATTATGCTAAGTATTAGAGATACAAATGAAAAAAAAAGAAACAAAATCCCCAAGTTCATTAAAATTCACTAACTAAAAATTCAGAGAGATTAAATGACTTGACATGACTTGCACAGTCCCCATATAGGGATGTAAATAATAAAAACAAACTAATATGACTGATATTAGTTAATATCAAAATCAGGGCTAAAATTTAAGTTTTTTGAATCAAAGAACATTGAAGAATAGAGACTGTCATAGGATCTTAGATCATGTGTGACTTTAGTAAACAAATCACTTTACCTCTCAAAATGAATGTTATCATAAGTCATAGAGGTCATGAGGAGGTCATGAGTATAACCTTCTCTTTTTTTCTGTGGGGGAAACTGAGGGCTAGAAATGGCTTCTTCCCCAAGGTCACATAGATAAGTGGCAAAGGAAGGGTTTGAACCCAGTTCCTCTGGCTCCAGAGTCTTCCTCCTCCTCATTCATAAAGTGAAGGATGATAACTAGCAGTCCTTCAAGGTTCTTTATTCTAGATTAATTCTGTATCTAGATTCTGTATTCTAGATTAATTCTAGATTAATTACTGGTGATAATAAAAACAAACTTCTCTAGCAGGTCAGAAGTCAAGAGATCTGAGTTCTAGTTTGGTCACTAACTAGTCATGTGACCCAATCTCTTTGGATCCAATTTCTCATCTGCAAAATAAGGTAGGTAATCGAACTAGGTCTCTTCCACCTTTATGACTTTATAAAAAGATTGAAAACTGTTCTTGACATTTTGATTTTCTTTTTTCTCTGAGTTTCAGTTTTTGAATTAAATATCTTTGACAAAAGGAAAAAGGACCTCTCATAATTCACAGCCAGCTCAAGAGAAGTGGGAGGGAGAAAGGAAGGAGACATAAAAACTAACAAACAAACAAACAAACCAGTTGGCTAAGAAGGGAAAAGTGAATGCCTTTTTCCCTCTCTCTCTCTTGCTCCTTACCTCTCCTACCAGTCCAGCCAGTTCACCAAGCAATTGTTTCTCTAACTTTAATCCTTTGTCTTCAAGGGAGGACAAAACACATTTTACCTTCTGCAAAAGGCATTCATTCTCTAATGGAGGGATCCAATCGTAGCTGAAGAAAAAACACTTTAATTGAGGAATTGCTGCAGTAAATCACTCTGTCTCCAGCTGTGAAACCAATTCATGTCTTCAAAGTCTCTGAGGAGTCTCTCCTGGCAGCCAGGACTGTTATTTCAAAAAAGGAAATAGAGGGGGAAAAAAACGAAAAAGGGAATGCAATGAGAGAGGGAATAGGAAAAAAATAGTTATTTTCTTGATCTTTGCCAAAAAAAGAGGAGGAGAAAGTAAAGGTTGGAGGAAGGAGGAAGGAAATTAGCAAATAGAGTAATCAATATTCAGTTATCAAAGTGGTACACATGCAGATTATCTGTTTTCTGATTTATACATATCCCCAAAATATATGTATGTGTATAGTTACATATGTATAGATACATAATACATATGTATGTATGTGTGTATACTAAAATAGTATTTTATTTTCTCACAACTACATGTCAAGACAATTTTTGGCATTCATTTTTGTAAAATTTTGAATTCCAAATTCCAAATGCCTCCCTCCCTTCTCTCCCTTCTTCATAAAACAGTAAACAATTTGATATAGGTTATGCATGTACTATATTTCCATATTAGTCACAGTTGTGAAAAAGGAAACAGAGGAAAAAACACAAAAAAAGTAAATGAAAAAAGAATGTTTCAATCTGCATTCAAAGTCTATCATATGGATAGCATTTTCTTTTATGAATCTTTTGTACTTTTCTTGGATCACTGTGTTGCTGAGAAGAGCTGAAGCATTCGTAATAGATCATATAATGTTGCTGATACTGTGTATAATTTTCTTGGTTCTACTCATTTCACTTTGCATCAGTTCATACAAATCTTTCTACGTTTTTCTGAAATCTGACTGTTCATTATTTCTTATTGCAAAATAGTATTCATTACATTCATATGCCACGGCTTATTCAGCTATTCCCCGATTGATGGCTATCTCCTCAATTTCCAATATTTTGCCACCATGAAAAAAGCTGCTATAAATATTTTGACACATTTAAGAACTTTCCCCTCTTTTATGATCTCTTTATGGTATTAGTAATGGTATTGCTAGATCAAAGGGTATGCACATTTTGGTTGTCTTTTGGGCTTACTTCCAAATTGCTTTCCAGAATAGTTGGCTCAGTTCACAACTCCCCCAGCAATGCATTATTGTTCCAATTTTCCCACATTGTCTTTACCATTATCATTTACCTTTTTTGTCATATTAGTCAATCTGATAGGTATAAGGTGGTACCTCAGAGTTCTTTTAATTTGCATTTCTCTAATAGATAGTGATTTAGAGCATTTTTTCATATGCCCAGAAATAGCTTTGATTTCTTTATCTGGAAATTTGTGAATTGGGAAATGGCTTGCATTCTTATAAATTCAGTTCTCTATTTGAGAAATGAAGTTTTTCTGCTTGCATTTTTGTTTTTCTTTCCGGGTTATTTATACCTTCTGAATCCAATTCTCCCTGTGCAACAAGAAAACTGTTCGGTTCTGCACACATATATTGTATCTAGGATATACTGTAACCTATTCAACATGTGAAGGACTGCTTGTCATCTGGGGGAGGGGGTGGAGGGAGGGAGGGGAAAAATCGGAACAGAAGTGAGCGCAAGGGATAATGCTGTAAAAAATTACCCTGGCATGGGTTCTATCAATAAAAAGTTATTAATAAAAAAAAAGAGAGAAATGAAGTTTTTATCAAAGACACTTGCTGTAAAGAGTATTTCCCAGCTTTCTGCTTTCCTTCTAAATTTGATTGCATTGATTTTATTTGTGCAAAAGTCTTTTAATTTAATATAATCAAAATTATCTATTTTATATTTCATAATATTTTTTATCACTTATTTGGTCATAAACCTGTAACTCACTTAACTTCTCTTTTATGAATTTGGATGGTCTACTACTTGGTGCAAATATGTTTAGTACTGATACTACTTCATTGGCTACAACATGTTTTAGCAAGATGTAGTTTCTTTTCTTACTCTTTTAATTAGGTCTATTTTTGCTTTGTTTGAGATCAGGATTGCTGTGCCTGCTTTTTTTTTTTTGCTTCAGCTGAAGCACAATAGATTCTGTTCCAGCCCTTTACCTTTATTCTGTATGTCTCTGCTTCAAATGTTTCTTGTAAACAACATATTGTAGGATTTTAGTTTTTGATCCACTTTGCTCTCTGCTTCCATTTTATGGGACAGTTCATCCCATTCACATTCATAAGTTATGATTACAAGCTTTGGATTTCCCTCCATTCTATTTTTTCTCTTGTTTGCATTCTTTTCACCTTTTCCCTCCTCATGAGTATTTTGCTTCTGTCTACCATCTCTCTCAATCTGCCTTCCCTTCTGTGTCCCACTCCAATCCCTTTACTTTATCTCTTCCCCTCCTATTTCACTATTGGGTAAGATAAATTTCTGTGTATATTACTCCCTCTTTGATCCAAAACTGCTGAAAATAATGTCCAAGGGGCAGCTAAATGGTGCAATGGCTAGAGCACTGGCCCTGAAGTTAGGAGGACCTGAGTTCAAATTTGGCTTCAGACACTTAATACGTTTTTAGCTGCATGACCCTGGGCAAGTCACTTAACCCAATTGCCTCAGCAAAATAAATAAAAATGCTCATTTCCCACCCTTCCATTTCCACTTAATACTTTTTTTGCACCTCTTTATATCCCATTCTACTTTTCCCTTCCTTCTGCATCCAGTGTATTCTTTGAAAACCCTTAGTTATTTTTCATGCCATTCCCTCAAATTCATCTTCTATACCATCTATATAGATTCCTTTTAGCTATACTATTAGTGGTACAATTTTTAAGAATTACAAGTATCATCATCCCATATAAGGATGCAAGTAGTTCAGCTCCATTGAATCCCTTAACTTTCTTTTCCCTTTTTTCCTTTTTAGTTTTCTCTTAGGTCTTGATATTGGAGATAATTTTTTTTGTTGTTGTTCAATTCTGGTCTTTTCATGAAAGCTTGAAATCCTTCTATTTTGTTGGCTAACCATTTTTCCCTTGAAGTATTATGCTTAATTTTCCCCAAATAGGTTATTCTTGTTTATAGTTCTTGCTCCTTTGCTTTCTGGAATATCACATTCCATGACCTCCATTCTTTTAATGTTACAGATGCTAAGTTCCACATAACTCTGACTTGACTTCCTGATATTTGAATTCGGCTTTGTTTTTTTTTTTTTTTTTTTTTGGCCACTTGCAGTATTTTCTCATTGACCTGATAGTTCTGTAATTTGGCTATAATGTTACATATATAATATAATAATATATATATAATATAAAACTCCTTGGAGTTTTTATTTTGATATCTCTTTTCTGAGGTGATCAGTAGATTCTTTCAATGTCTATTTTGCCCTTTGGTTCCAGAGTATCAGGGCAGTTTTCCTTGATAATTTTTTGAAAGATGCTGTCTAGGTCTTCCTTTTAATTATGACTTTCAGATATTCCAATGATTCTGACATTGTCTCCTGGATCTATTTTCCAGGTCAGTTGTTTTTCCAATAAAATATTTTACATTTTCTTCTATGTTTTATTCTTTTGAATTTGCTTAATTGATTCTTTATGTCTCATGTAGTCATTAGCCTCCATTTTTAACTTTTAAGTTGTTTTCCTCAATTAGCTTTTGTACTTCCTTTCTCATTTGGCCAATTGTACTTTTTAAGGAGTTGTTTTTTTAAGTAGATTGTTGTATCTTTTCTATTTGACCACTTCTCCTTTTTAGATGTTTTCTTTTTTTAAGCTGTTGGTTTTTCCCCCATAATTCATATAATTCACTTGTATCACTACCATTTCTTTTCCTAATTTTTCTTCCACCTCTTTCATATGATTTTAAAATTCTTCCTTTTGAGCTCTTCCATGAGTTTTTTTCCTGGGCTTGAGACCACTTTCCACTTTTCTTTGAGTTTTGACCATAAGTCTTCTGGGATTGTTGTCCTCTTCTGAGTTTTAGGTTTGATCTTTCCTGTCAGCATACATTTCTAAGGTCAGATTCTTTTTTGCTCATCTTTAGACTTAATTTGTTTCTTTTAAATTTGAATTCTGTTCCCAGGGTGGAAGGGGTACTGTCTCAGGTTTCTTCTGTCAGGGACTATAGGTTCTTGCTGTTTATCTAGTTTTGTATTGATGTTGCCCTGAAGCCCACAGGGAACCCTCATGATTAGTGCTGTGCTAAGGGAGTGGGGGAAGATAATTGATGTTGCTGGAAGCTGTAGGATCTAGTAGCTTACCTAATGCTGAACCTGGATGCTAATGCTGGTATCTGGGAGGTGCTAAGGCTCAGGGCCACCCTGAAGTATATGGCTGTCTGCCTGTTTGCCCGGGGCTATACTGAGACACATGAAGGCTGGCTTCTGGAGTCTGCTGAGGCACATGGGAGGCCTTGATATTGCTATTTGCCTGTTGTACTTCACTGGGGTTCAGGATGTCCCATTAGTTTGCTGAGGTAGGGCTAGGTGCTGCCTTATTGAGATGCTTCTTGTTCTAGGCTGCATTCCCCTTTTGCCCAAGTGAGACAGACCTTTCTTGGTGAACTTCCAAGTTTCTTGGGCTAAAAGATTGTTTCTCCCCAATTTTTTTTGCTGGTTCTACTGTGGTTTTGTTCTGTTTTGAGAGGCTATTTTATAGTTGTTTGAAGGTGAGTATGGGAGAATTATGGCAATTTACTGCTTACTCTGCCATCTTCACTTCAGGAAATCCAGATCCCCAATATATTTTGAATCCTGCCTCATTTTCCTCCTCCCACCCATGTCCTTTCCATCATCCAGGCAGTGCCTCTCAGGGAATACAAATCAATCTTATTAACTCGAAGGTACACCCATGTAAGTGCTACACCTCCTTTTCTTCCACATCAATCATTTGTAAAGAAAATATAATAATTTTTTTCTCTACAGCCTCCTCTTCTTCTTGCGTTGACTTTCTTGTAGCATCTCAGACCATGGAATCCTATTAATATTACTAATTTTGCTGAAATCTTTGAAATTCATTCTCCTCAAATCTCTGGGGAACAGAAAAAATATGCTCAGAATTCCTATCTTATCTCTTACACACTCTAAGATGGCAGTTTGCCCTGCCCACAAGATCCTCCTTTGGTTTCATTTGTGGGAACTATGCAAGAGAGGTGGCTGTTGCAACATTTTCAAATTTTTACAACCCTGTCGTGGAGAAGGAAAAAAAAAAAAAAAAGCTTTAAACAAAAGCAGTGTTCTGATTAAAGTAAAAAATTAAAAAACAAAGGATTGGGACATCCTATTTTAAAATGGAAACATACAGTTGGAGTACTAAGAAGTATGTTTGCTGTTTAGGGCCCAAACTTTAAGATAGAAAGAGCCTGACTCCTCTGGGGAAGCTGACATTTCAGGAAACTGGGGCACGACTTATCTCAACTCCCCTCTGAGACCAGCTATTCAATGAAGGGTGATCAGGGCAGGAAATGCTGACTCTTTGTCTCCCAAACTGGAGCCTTTGAGTGGCTGAGCAAACCACAGCTATAATAAAGGACTGCAAATGTAGAAACATTGGGTGGCTGGTAAAGCAATATTCCCAGCAGGGAAACTGGAGAGGCCATTTGACAAGAATTTGTTAACGGAATTGATCTGATTACTCAGCGACTTTCTCCGCAACTGCAGTTAAATGTATTAGGCTAAGAGGGGGGCTGGGATTGCTTTCCATTCTATTTAATTTCTGTTTTCGAAGAATGAATATCAGGGGAGCTGCTTTGGTTAAACAAGCCTTTAAAAATGGAGAATGCCAGAATGTTCAGAAAGCTGTACGGATTTACTGGCAAATGTCCATGCTGCACAATATTTTGAGTCTGCTATTTCTCTTTTTGTCTCTATAAAGGCGGCCATTTCCATTGACACGGCAAATAGATTCAAGGATGAAAGAAATAAGCTTGATCTTAAATAAATTGAAGTATGGGGAAAGTAGACCATTAAAAAAAAAAAACAGATCCTTAACTAGCATTTTTTTCACCTAGGGCAAGCTTCATAGTATAAGTCAGGACAAGCAACATGACATGAACCCCCAAGTCAACTTTTTAAGATAAATTCAGAAGTAGATATAGAGGGGGGGATCAGAGAAGAGAGGAGGTAGACACCCCAGCACATACTGAGGCTGGTACCTGATAGAAGGCAGAAAGAATTCACCATGGATGTGGCAGCCAGGGGGTGGAAGCATCTGGTAGCTTCCTATTTTAAGCAATTATTCTTGCTAACTTGGTGCTAAACTCAGCTTTTTCCACCTGCTGAAGAAGTGTAAGTTCTATCAGAAACCTCTAAATTTTGATGCCCAGGGGCAAAGCTCCAGTTAGCCCAGCCTAGTTACAGCTCTGAAAACAAAAATCTGCATTGTTAGCTTTTTCTCTAGTCCATTACTATACATTCCTGCTAAATTTATTGTCAAAGGGAATGCATTAGTGGAGGTGAGACTGAAGAAAGTTTCCTACACTAGTAAAGCATTGCTAAGAACAAATATATAAAAACACACAAATGTATTGCATGTGTATCCATACATATACATATGCACACACATATGTACATAAATATATGTGTGTGTATTTGTATGTGTCTGTAAATAATTTGTTTTTTTTTTCCCAAAAAGGGAATTTGAAAAATTAGATACTGAAGCTATTTCAACATAAGGGTGTGAATGGGAGTGTGTGTGTGAATGTGAAGGGGGGTGGGGACAAGAAGGAAGACATTTGCCTTGACTTTTTGTATAGTATGTATTCTATTTATATAATGTTTCTTGTTCCCCTGATCAATTCCAGATGTTTAGTTTTTCTCTCTGGGAAGATTACTCCCAGATCTATATATCTTAATCTCATTCCTGTTCCAGTTCTATTATCTACTGGATATTTTGAACTGCATTCTTTTAAGCATCTCCATTTCAAAATATTCAAAATATAACTTAAACTAACTACTTTTCTGGACTTTTCCATTTCATCCTTTCAGTCATCCAGATTTGCAACTTCAGCATCATCATGGATTCCTTACTGTCCCTTACCCAATCAGTTGCCAAAGCCAGTCATTTCTACCTTCATGACATTTTTAAAATCTATTCTCCTTCTTTCCACTCATACCATCACCACTCTAGATCAGACACTCCTGCCTGACGAATTACAATAACATTCCCAATGGCCTCTGCTTCCAGCTTCTTCCTTTTCCATTCCTTCCTCCATACAGCTGCTGAAGGATATTACCAAATCACAGGTCTGACCAAGCCATTGCCCTGATTAGCAAATCCCAGTGATTTCATATCAATTAGAATCAAATACAAACATCCTTGGCATTTCAAATCCTTTATAACATGACTCCCATCTTATAATCTAGCTTTATTGTAGATTAATTTTTTTTGTGCATTCTTTAGTCCAGCTAAACTGGTCTTCTCACTGTTCTTCAGTGTCATTTTTAAACTCTCCCTTGTATACGAGGGAGAAAATCAACATTGGTGTAATGGAAAGAATTATAGATCTGGGTTTAGGCCTAGTTCTGATACATACTTTTTTTTTGCTTTTTTTTTTTTCCGAGGCAATTGGGGTCTAGTGACTTAACACTAGAAGTGTTAAGTGTCTGAGACCAAATTTGAACTCAGGGACTCCTGACTTCAGGGCCGGTGCTCTACCCACTGCACCATCTAGCTATCCCCAGGTCAAATATTCTTAACCTTTTTTGTGTGTGAGGTATCTTTCTGGCAGTCTGGCTGAAGGCTAGGGTCCCCTTCTCAGAACAACTTTTCAAAATGTATAAAATACAATATGTGGGTTAACAAAGGAAACCAATTATATTGAAATACAGTCAATAAAGTTTTCTTTTTTTGATAAAACAAATCTGTGGACCTTGGATTAGAAACCTTTGGACTAATTGAACTCCAAGGTCCCTCCCAATTCTGTAGCCTATGATCTATCTAGTCCTAACTGCCAGAATTACTCTTTTTGGCATTATGAAGTGTCATTGTCAAAAACAGAGATTAAAAATTTTGATGACCTTAGAGGAACTCTTCCTTCTGTTTTCTGTGCATTCTCTCTTTTCTCCCACTGGGAACTCAGCTGAGTAATCCAATAATGGCTCTAGAAACCCCTGGTTAATGAGCAGTGACTACAGCCAGCATCAGATTGTTTGGTACACATATTAAGGCCCTGTCTGGAGCTATGGGTGAATTTTACTGAGTGCTGACAGATGGTGGGGCTTTGTATTTTCTTTGGATCGGTCCCTTGTGTACTGGCTCACAGGCCAGGGTGTCCCTCTCATGCTGGGCTGTCCTCGAGATAGAGTGACAAGCTAGAACTCAGGAAGGCCAAAGTATACAGATCAGAGCCAGGAAGCATACACAAAAAGGAAGCCAAGGCAGTGAATGGGGGCAAAGCCAGGTATGTATGTAGGAAAACAGAAGTAGTCACAGCCTGCCAGATACAAGGGGATTTTCAATTGAAGCAAGGTCTTTCTCAGACTGGACACCTTTTATAGGCATCCCACTGTTGCAAGAGCCAATGGCTTCCTTCCCAGGGCAGAGCCTCAATGCCTCTGGCAGATCCTGATAGTTCCTCGCCAAGAAACTATTAAGTCCTAGGATTTCTATTTTGGGAGATCATTCAAAAAAAAAAACCCAAAAAACCAAAGCATTCTATTGACCAGGACTATTTTTTCAGTCACTGGTTTACAGTGACTGCTAAACACATACTTCTTTGGTGAAAAGAGACACTACCTCTCACTCATAATCATTTATTTTTTTTTTTTTTAGTTTGCCATGATCTCTCCCTTGAAGTACTTCAGTGTCTCTCCAAATGGCATCCTATTCTCCACTGCAACATTTGATTTTGAAGCAGGAAACAACAGGTAGGGACTGGCCAGTGCCCTTTCTTTTATAGTTGTTTGGATGCATTTGTGAAGATAGGTGGGAGCGCAATCACTGATGGAGGAAACATTATGGATGAAGGCTTTTCAAGAGAGGAGAGTCTGTGTAACCTTCAGTATTCTGTTTCCCTCCTGCACTCCACAAAGATAGTATTTAAACATGAAAACCACAGTTGAGGAAATTATTTGAAAGAGTTTACTCAGTCCTCGTCTCATCACTCTTCCTCCCTCCATCCTGAAAATAAAAAATGGCAGGGGAGGACTACCTTTATACTGACTCAGTTTTGATTGCTGGAAACATCCAATAGCCTCAATAAAAGTGATTTGGAAAGGGGAGGGTGGGACTCTTAAATCAGATGAATTTAACTTTAGGTCTTCTCTCTACCTTGTGATTAAAAGAATAGAGGCACAGTCCACTTGATATGGTTGCAGGTAAAATTCCAAAGTACAGGTGAGTTACTCAGAAGGAAAGAAAAAAAGAAAAGGAAAAGAAATAGAGAGGGCTTGAAGAAATGGAAGAAGAATGGGCAATTTCTCCTGATTGTACCTTACTCTGAGTTCTCTTGCTCAAATCTTATCAAAAAGCACTGAATATAGTACTCCTAGGATCTGAGCTTTAATACCTCACTGCCATTTTCTATCTGTGGGACCCTAGGCAGGTCACTTAAATCTTAGCAGGACTATTTCCTCATCCACAAAATGAGGATTTTGGACTACATGGCTATTGAGGTCCCTTCCAATTCTGACATCTTAGCTTTCACTTTTATCTTTGGGGCTCTTTTGTTGTTCTGAGAAGCATCATTTGGCAATTGAGGGAAAAGAAGAGGGTCATTTCTCACCATTCCCTCTCACTTCATTTTTCACAATTTCTGAACGTCTGAAATCCTAACAGGTTTTTTTTCTTCCTGACAGTTATGTGATTGATGTAGAAGTAGAGGACATTGGAGGGCTTAAAACCACAAGAACATTCCTAATAAACATCATAAATGTTAACGATGAAAGTCCTTACTTTACCAGGTAAGCCCAAAGCTCACCCCTTCTCCTATTCTGGTTCTTTGCAAGAGATTAAGGGATCCCTCACTGAAGTGGGAAAGTGGAGAGGTACAATTTCAAAGGGCTTTCATGCTTGCTGATCTTTATCCTAAGGGAAAGACAAGAAAGCAATGACTGATTTTTCAGTTTCTCTGTTTCTCTCTGTGTGTCTTTCTCTCTGACTTTCTGTCTGTTTTTCTATCTCTGTCTACCTGTCTCTCTCATCAATTCATTCCGGATCCAGCCTTTTATATTTTTTTCATTTCCCTGTCTTTTTGGGAAAAAAGATGTTGGGATGGTTCCCTGTGGTGAGGAAGGCCTGGTATCTATTTTTGGGTAATGGGGAAAGTATATAATTTTATTTGATGGCTTAACTCAGTGGGTATAGTCACCATTACATGCTCTGATCTTTCTTATTCCATCTTTGAAGTCCACCCTAGTATACTTTTGTTATTTGGCTTACAGAGGCACAGTATCTTTTATTGCCTGTCTCTTTGGTCCCCCAAAACACATGCAAGAGAGGAGTTAGTCACTAGGAAAATGTGAAAAACAGTTGCTTAGTTTAACTACATTTACAGATGTGAATAAAGCCAATGGAAGATGAAAGGCAGCCTGGTATAAGTGGATAGAGTGCTGGACTTGGAAACAGGAAATTGAGAGATATTGTAGCATAATGGAAAGAAGATGAGCTTTGGAGTCAGGACCAAGGAACAGATCCTGCCTTAGCCTCTTTCTATCTGGATGATCTTGGACATGTTGGCCCTCAATCTCTTCCTCTATAAAATGAGGGGTTAATGGTTTTACACCTATTTATCTATTATGCTGAATCCCACTTCTGTCATTTAAAGTGATTGTGGGCAAAGTCACTTAATTTTGCTTACCCTGTTTCCTCATCTGTTAAACAAGAATGATATTTGTAATATCTCATAAACCTGTTGGGAGACTCAAATAAAGTTATGAATATAAAATATTTTGTTAACTTTAAAACACTATATATGTATATAAAAATAAAGATATATATGTGTACAGATGTATGTGTGTGTGTGTATATATATGTATACACACATGCAATGTATATATCATTTCTTATTACTGAGATGCTTTAGCAATCACATAATCTTTTGTTATAGAACCACCCAAGATATCTGACAAATTATCATATCTCTTTATTATAAACGGAATTAATTTCTCCTTCCCTTGCCCTTCTGATGCTTACCTGTGTGACTTTGGGCAAATCCTGTTTGTACCTTACTCTGAGTTCTCTTGCTCAAATCTTATCAAAGATAAGATTTGTTTTGTCTTTAAAATGAGAATGCTGAATTGGACAGTCCCTTTAAGCTCTCCACCTACCATCCTGTGACCTCTACTTTAACGTTCTTGACATTTCAGTCCTATAACTTAGCATGCATACCCTAAATATGAAACTTTTCGATACCTGGATGGTGGAAAAATTTACCTGCTCTAAGCTTGGTTGAGACAGTATCAAGTATCTCCCGGAAGGAACAAACAACGCATTAGTGCTGGTTCCTGGATGAAATCTAGACAAATAGGGATTTTAGCTGACACCCCATATCTCTGAGCCACAGCATGGCCTATTTATAAATAGGCTGTGACATCAAAGACTGGATGCAGGGTCAGGAACTGTCACCGTACATCACTGCTGACGCACAAGCAACCCTTTAGCGAAAGGTGGAGTGTGACTCGAATCAAGCGCATTCTGCTGCACTGCTCTGATCAGAGAAGTGGAAAATCAGGTTAACAGGATCTTGCAGGGGAAAGTGAGTTGGTTTTCAGAGTTCAGAGGAGACAGAATTTGTAAAGGTGCTTGGCTCATACTAAATTGTCCCTAAGTAAAGTGATTGACTCACAGCACAATTCACAGATAGCAGCACCTTGGCCGGGTGTTTCCTCACCCTTGAGATCTGTCAAGAACCTTTTTCGTTGCTCTCCTTTTAGGTTTAGGAAAAGAAACTAGCAGAGGTTTTCTTCAGATGACATCCAGTCATCCAGATGGAAAATGATGAGGCTGTCAGTTGCCCAGATGCTTTGCCCATGCAAGAGCAAACATGTTTGTAAACAGCTGCATGTTTTGGCAGGGTCTATCACATCCTAAAAGTAGAAATTCTTTAGGGTGTTGCTGTTGTTTATTTTATGGAACCATGCATTATCCAATTCAATTCAAACAAACATTTATTAAGGACTTATCACGGAAAAGCTTGTATTTTATCTGATACTTGCCCAGGGTCACACACACCAGGTGTGAGTGAGAGTCAGAGCTTGGACCCAGGTCTCTCCCAATTCTTTCTCTGGAGAGCATCTGATTCCCTCTGATCAGGAGTCCTCCTCTTTACTCTGGATGTTTTCTGCCTTGCTGAGTACCCCATCCTCCTTCACCCTCTTCTTTTCCATCTTTTGCCCTTAGAACCAAGCCACTACCATTGCTTTTGGAAAAGATTTGCTCATGTTGGACCATTCTACAGTTCTAGTCATCTTTTTGTGACTTCCTAGATCATTTCTCACTCCCTTGACTAATATTCCCCTTATGTATCGTCTTTCCCATTGGAATAAAACTTCTTGCTGTACTCATTAATTTCCATGAGCTTAATTATCTCATTTCATCCTTCCAACAATCATGTGAAGTAGCTATTATTATTACTTCTGGTTTATATATGAGGATACTAGCATATGAAGTAGAACGTGCATTCCTTTCTTACTCCTAGTCCAGCATGCTATGCATTAGGTCACTTAACTGATAATGGAGCTGTACAAAACACACACACACACACACACACACACACACACACACACAAATTCCCGTTTTCCCCCTTTGGTGTTTAATTTCAGAATTAAAAAAAAAAACTTGAATGCAATAGGACTAAAGTACTAACTACATAGAATTCTGAACTGTATTTATACTTCATGAGATTATAATCCAGATAAACCAAAATGGGGATTTGTATAATTGGTTATACAAATTACCAATTACCAAGACATTTCCTGCCTTTCAGGATTTACTTTTGTTGTTGTTGCTGTTGATTTTTTTTTAATTGGAATACTTATCAAAATAATGATTTGTTTTTCTGCATTCTTGAACTTTTATATAGATTCAATCCTATTCTTTTTTTTTTTTAAATAACTTTTTATTGACAGAACCCATACCTGGGTAATTTTTTACAACATTATCCTTTGCACTCACTTCTATTCCAATTTTCCCCTTCCCTCCTTCCACCCCCTCCCCCAGATGGCAAGCAGTCCTTTACATGTTGAATATGTCACAGTATATCCTAGATACAATATATGTGTGCAGAACCGAACAGTTTTCTTGTTGCACTGGGAGAATTGGATTCAGAAGCTAAAAATAACCCAGGAAGAAAAACAAAAATGCAAATAGTTTGCATTCATTTCCCAGTGTTCTTCTCTGGGTATAGCTGCTTCTGTCCATCATTGATCAAATGAAACTGAGTTAGGTCTCTTTGTCGAAATCCACTTCCATCAGAATACATCTTCATACAGTATCGTTGTTGATGTATATAATGATCTACTGGCCCTGCTCGTTTCACTCAGCATCAGTTCATGTAAGTCTCTCCAGGCCTTTCTGAAATCATCCTCCTGGTCATTTCTTACAGAACAATAATATTCCATAACATTCATATACCACAATTTACCCAACTATTCTCCAGTTGATGGCATCCATTCCTTTTCCAGTTTCTGTTGCTGTTGATTTTAAATAGATTTCCATTACTATGTTTAAAGTCTTAATTGTTTCCCATAACCGGATTTCAATTTCTCAGATGCAGCTCTGTAGTTACCTTGCTACAGCTTGTCCTCCAGCAGCATCCTTAGCCCTTCTGGTTGATCTTTGGAAGAATTCCCTGAGAAATTCCAGAGAATCACGTCCAGAGATTAGATGGAGGAGAGAGTATGAAAACTGATCTCATTTTCTCTCTACTTATTAATCTAGATCATCACCTCCTCCAAACACTGACTTGCTTCTCTGCTTTATTTATGTTTCAGCTCAAGAAGAGTTTACAGAATTCCAGAGGAGCTGAGCCCTGGGACTATTGTAGCCAATATCACAGCCAAGGATCCCGATGATGAAGACTTTACGGGCAGGCTCCTCTATCAACTCACCACCCACAATGAGTATTTCATAATAAACCAGTGTAAGACATACACACATACATGTGCACGTACAGAGCCTGCCATATGCATCTTTTGATATGGCCATGTGAATGCCTTTTTTACACTCATCAGTCTTCTAGTCCCGGGCATGTTACTCTGAGGCTATGAGCCACAATTCTTCTACAAAATGGGAAAATAATAGCACTTGACTCACAAATTTATTGTGAGGAATAAATTTTATATGTATGTATATAAGATGTATGTGTACACACACACATATATACATATATATAGCTACCATTTATTAATGTTTTAAAGTCGGGAAAGCATATTACAAATCTCTCTTTTATCCCGATCACATCCTTAAGAAATAAGTAATCTTATTATCTATATTTTACAGATGAGGAAACTGAGGCGGACAAAAGTTAAGTAATTTGTCCAGAATCACAAAGCTAATAGGTAACTGAGGCTAAATTTGAATTAAGACTTTCCAGACTCCAGGTTTTTTCACTATCTCATCCAAATGCCTTCAGACATATATAAAATCCTTGGCAAACCTATAAATGTGAGATATGATTATGGTTATTCTCTGATAAACTTCGTATATCAGTTATTTACATTTATTAGACATTCAAGTAGCTTCATCCAGTTCAGCCCAGCCCTAATACAGTCTCAATTCTCTGTAACAACTAATTTTAAAGTCTCTAATACTAATTTGGTATCTCAAGAAACATCTTCTATTTATAACACTGTTGCTATGGAACTAATTGACCTCTGCAATAAGGATTTGTGGTGTTGTTGTTGTTGTTGTTGTTTTTCTTCTACAATGTTAATTTACCTTTTTTTTTTTTTTTGAGGAACCAGTTGAAAAATATTAAATGGATATATAGACACACACACATATATTTACCTGGACAAATGTGAGGTATTGTTAGAGATGAATTAGTCAATAAAATAGCACTTTGATATCTTTGTAAGAAACACTATAAAGCCAATGTTTTATTGGATTCTCCTCTTCCCTTTATAAGATTACCAGGCCATGTCACAGGAAAAGGGTTAAATAAAATGCTTCTTTATTGCAAGAAAGACATTCTCTTTCAGATGGCTTTCTTTGCATAAACCTATAGGCTTATATTATAGGCTACCTTAGTAGAACAATAAGGCACTTAAAACTCTGTAATTTGGGGGGCTGTGTGCACTTTGCACTTTTTGCACATGCTTTTTCTTAAAAGGATGAGGAAGGGGAAAAGGAAGCAGCAGTGGTTGCCCACCTCTGGAAACTGCATAATATGATGGAAATTTGTGGAGCTTACTTAGCTTACCTAAACAATAGTTAAATTTGAACATGTGATTTAAATTTGTTAGACTACTGGGACTGTTATTATTATTATTATTATTATATAGTTAAATTTGAACATATTCTTTAAACTTGTCAGAGAACTGGGACCATTGTTATTATTATGGTATAATATTGCACAGAATCACGTTGACCAATGGACGATGGTCCTCTATAGGACCAAGATATCTTATAATGACAGGGAAAGCTCCTGTGGCCACATTTAGCCATGACTTCCCTCCCTTCATCCTTTTCCTGCCCTTTCCTCCATACCACTATATTTGTCAGAGTGGATAGGTAGCCAGGATCTGGGTTCAAGTCTGCCTCTGACATACTGGCTCTGTGATCCTAGACAATTCACTCACCTTCTCATTGTCTTAATAAGGTCTTAAAGACTAGAACTTGCAGGAAAGACACCCATTTGCATTGGTAGAGAAAATAATATGGTACAATGGGGAACAATGTGGTACTCCATCCACTGCGCACCCAGATGCCTCCAGCTGTATGTAAAGCCCTTGGCTAACCTTAGAGTGCTAGATAAATGTAAGATGTGATTATACCTATTCATTGACATGATATCTACACTTATTATAACTATTATATACACACTATATATATGGATGTATCTATACACTACTTATTATATCTACACAAGATGTCTACACTTATTACACATTCAGGCAGCCCCATCCCATCTAGCCCAGTCCTATTACAATCTCAATTCTCTCTAATAATTAATTTCAATATTCTGTAATACTAATTTGGGAGGGACAGCTAGGTGATACAGTGGAGTGCCAACTCTGGAGTCTGGAGGACCTGAGTTCAAATCTAGCCTCAGATATCCACTAGATGTGCAACCCTGAGCAAGTCGCTTAACCCCATTTGCCTCAGTTTCCTCATCTGTAAAATGAGCTGGAGAAGGAATTGACAAACCACTTCATTAGATTTGCCAAAAAAAATACCCCAAAAGGAATCATAAAGAGTCAGACATGACTGAATATCAACAATTAATTTAAGACAGCTAGATGGCATGGTGGCCAGATAAAGTCTCATCTTCCTGAGTTTAAATATGATCTCAAGACACTTATTAATTGTGTGACCCTTGGCAAGTTACTTAACCCCGTTTGCCTCCGTTTCCTCATCTGTAAAACAATCTTGAGAAGGAAATAGTAAACCATTCCAGTATTTTTGCCAAGAAAACCCTAAATGGGGAATGAAGAAAGTGATTGAACACTACAACACTAATTTGAGTTCCCAAGGAACATGTCTTCTAACACTGTGGGAGAAGCACTGGATTTGAATTCAAGACTTTAGTTTGAAACTTTTCCCCCCGCTACTAATTCTCTGCTGTGAGCATGGACTAATCATTTAACTGATCTGAATCTCAGATCCCTTATCTATAAAATGAAGGCGCTGGGCTAGATGGCCATGCTATTACTAAATCTTTGGTCTGATGAGCTTCCAAAATTGATGAAAACCAATCCCATCCCATCACGGGCCACTGTCATATAAGGATATCTTGTTCCTAATTTTTTGTTTATAAAGTTTAGTTAAGCTCCTATGTAACTATTCTTTCTTCCTCTTCAAAAGGGCAAGTTCTTACCTTTGTCTCCTATCTGATTAGTGACTGGTTCCATTCAAATAGCCAGTAGGGTAAATCGAGATGCTGGTAAATTGAAACAGAATCCAAACATCCTTCTGGAAGTTCTTGTGAAGGATAGACCCAAAGGGGGTCAGGAGAACCGCACTCAGATAACCTTCATCATTGAAGACATTAATGACAACCCTTCTGCATGCAATCAATTTACCTTCAGGTACTTAATTCTTTGCCTCTTTAGCTTTACATAATTTCTCTAATGTGACTCCAGCCAAGCCATTTGGTTTCTTTGAAACACTTTCAATGAATATTTGAGTAAGTAAAAGAGATTTTAAGGCTATTGGGGAAGGGTTCTTTAAAGAATTAAAGGCCATCTGTGTTGTTTTCACCTGCACTGAAATTCTACTGCTTTGCTTTGTCACAAAATGCTGAATGACCGTGAGATCTCAAAGGGTACAGTAGAGGACTACAAATTATGGAAAGTCCTATCAAGATACGAAGGAGGATAGAATTGGTGATGAACTAGATGATTATCATTTGAGAATCAGCTAGCTGATTGCTAACGGGCAAATGACAAGAAGGTTGGTTCTCAGATGATGAATTTTTTTTGACCATAAGAATTTATGAAGACATCTGCTAAGGTATACAGAGAAGGGTTAGCATAGAAAATGCCCACACTGATTAAGCCATACATCTTTCAAGTATTAAAGAAGTATTATTTTGGCAGGGAAGTTGTCAGATATTTTTTCTTTATCCTATTTGCCTCTCCTCTATTGTTTTCCCCAGCCTCTCTTTACCCTTCTATTTTTTGCTTCTTCCTCTTCTTTCTACCTTCAAAATTGAGCCCCTCCTTTTTTTTAATTGCAACATTGATGTTCTTATGACTAAGTCTTAGAGCGACCTATCAGAACCTCTATTATTTTTTCTTTCCCTTATGGGTCCCCTTATGGGGACCATTATGGACACAAGTGGTAAGTTGTGGGGTAAACTGTAGAATCAATATGATGGGCACAAAGCCTGAAATCATAGAACCTAAGTTAATATCCCAACTCTGCCACTTATAACTTTTATGATCTTAGACAAGTCACTTAAGCTTGGTGAGGTTTTGCCTTTTTTGTTTATTTATCTCCAATGTTTTATAGTATATAGTAAGCCCTTAATAAATGCTTGCTGTTTGACTGACTGAGGAAATTAAACTAGATAACTTTCAAGCGTCCTTACAGTCTAGAATTATGATTAATTAATTGTATCATAATAATAATATTATTATTATCCTATGATTCTTTACATGAGTGATGATTAGAGGAGCAAAGCTAGATGGATCTGGGCCAACAACTTAAGACTAACAACTAAGACTATGTTGATTCAACATATAGACCACAACCCATTCATGTTTTCTCATCTTATGACATCTCAGTTCATTCCCTCCCATAAAAACTCCTAAGAGGAGTTATCTGATTTATTAGAGGTCCTCCTGTGTCTTTGGGCATTCCATGGGTACCATTTCATCTCTTGGGTTGTCCATCTGTTATTCTTTGCTCTTACTATACTCTCCATTTCTGATTACATATTTTCAGGATATTATCTTTCCCCATCATTCTTATGTCTAAGTCATACTAAGTAATATGCTGAAGCCTGCTTATACCCTCCATATTTCTTCCCATTGTTCTTTGGGACATCTGCATTTTCTGTTCTTCAGACATGGCAGTGGAAGATGGTAATTTAATGCAGCATGGTGTAGTTGAAAGAATGCTGTACTGGAAGTCCAGAATGACTTGTGTTCTAAGCCTGTTGCTGTTATTTCTTAGGTGAATAACCATAAAATTAAATCACAGTTTCCTAATCTGCAAAATGGATCTGGTTTTAATAGCACTTACCTCATGAGGTTGTTGTAAGAAATGAGTGAAGTAATTTATGTAAAGTGCTTTATAAGCCTTTCATGTACTCTTCAAATATTATTTATAATTAAGAAGTCTTGGGGAAATTATATACCAATGTTATGGATAAACCAAATTAAATACTTATTTATGAAAATCAAACTTGGAGTGGTTAATTTACTTTTTTACTCCATGATTACAATAATTAGTAACAAAGTATAAGGAAAAGGAAAACAAAACAAAACAAAACAAAACAAAACTCAAGCTGCAGTCTTCTACTTCTTTCTAACAACTTTTAGCATAATGATTTGGGTTCTCACCCTCATATAGCTGGAGCATACCAGACTTTTTAAATAATCAAAGGCCATTTTTAATTCCTAGCTAATAATGTATTTTTTAAAAATTAAATTTTATTTTATGAAATTAACAAACACCAAATAAATTAGAATCTCCATGTACAAATCCAAATGAAAGGGAGAATTGTATGGAAAAACATGAATCTCTGTTATGAACAATACCCCTTTAAAATAGATAATAAACTCAACTTAAAGTTGTCCTGCTTGTTTATGTTATCTTCTGGTTTTCTTTTTATTATCTTTGTACTTTTTTTTTTAAATATGTTTCAAAGGCCCTCTTTTTTTTTTTTTTTTTTTTTTTGGACAAATTATTGCCGACATCCCACTGCTCACCAAACCTTCCTCATTGGGGAAAAAAGAAAAAGAAAAAGAAAAGACACTTGTAACAAATAAATGCAGTCTAATAAACAATCTCCCACATTATCCAGATTTGAAAATGCATATCTATTTATACCTTGTGTTTCTCACCTCTCTGTCTTGCTCCCTAGATAGTATGCTTCATCATCAGTCCTTTGGAAATATGGGTGGTCTTGAAGAGAGTTAAGTCTTACTAGGCTCTTTTTCAATAGTGTTATTATTATGTTTAAATCATTCCCTAGGTTCTACTCACTTTATTTTGCATTACTTCACACACAAGTTTTCTCAGGTTTCTCTGCAACTATCCATTTCCTCATTTCTTACATCTTAATAATATTTCATTTCTTTCATATACCATACTTTTCCTAACCATATTCTCAATGAGTTTACCATTGGTTCCATTCTTTGTGACAACAGGAACTGCTATAAATATTTTTGTGTGTACACTTTCTTTTATCTCTTTGGGGTAAAGCTTAGTAATTTTACTTCTATATTTAGTTTAGTGACTTCTGGGATGTAGTTCCAAATTGCTTTCGAGAATAGTTGGATCAGTTCACAAGTTTACCAGTGGTATTGTTTTCCCCAGCCACTCTGACAATTTTTCTTTTCCTTTTTGGTTATCTTTGGTGATTAATGATGTGAGGTGGAATTTGCTTTTTTCTCTTAGGAAAAGTTTTCATATGATATTGATAGGTTGGACTTCTTCCTTTGAGAATTTACTGTTCTTATACTTTGACCATTTATTTAGTAGGCAGTAGCTATTATTCTTGCATATTTGTTAGAAAAACTCGGGCTATTTTATTAGAATCAATTCCTTGTATACTTAAACGATCCAGAACTTTGTCAGGAAAAAAAAAACTTGCTTGCAAAGATTTTTTTTTCCTTAATAATTGTTTCCCTCCTAGTTTTAATTGCATGGGTTTTATTTGTGCAAAACTTTCCAATTTTATATAATCAACATTTCCAATTTATCTTCTCTGATTCTTTCTTTCCCTTGTTGATTAGGAAATGTTTTCCTATTCATAGTTACCAATAGCATTTTCTTTCTTACTCTAATTTATTTAGGACATGCTATTTTATATCTAAATCATGTATACGTTTGATGATTTTTGTGGTACATAGTGTGAGATGTTGACCTAAGCCTAATTTGTCCTAGACTTATTTTCCAGTTTTCCTAGATGTTTTTGTTAAATTGTGAGTCCTTAACCTAGTAGATAAAGTCTTTGGATTTACTGAGCTATATTATAGGAGAGAGTGTGTGTGTGTATACGTATTCTCTGTGTTGTGTATTTATATTGTATATATTGTATTTGTATATTCTCTAGCCAGTAGTCTCTCTTTCCTGAGGGATTGGTGTATCTTCTGCTAATGCTATCAAAGCAAACCTCAATTGGAATTGTATATTCTTTTTACTTTTAGTCACCAATGACTACAGTTTTCCCTTCTACTTTGTGATTTTCTCCATTTCAGTTTCAATGTATGGCAGATCAACATAAGAAATTAAGTGGGAATTTGGGGTGGAGTTTTGAGGAAGCTTCAGATTACACAAAAAGGCCAGAAGTTACAACAGTCTATAACCAAATACTCAATCCAAATTTTAGAAGAAAATAAAAGAAAAAGAAAAAAAATTCAGCCTTCTCTGGTTCAGAAGCCCAAAAACTTTTACATGGTTTTCCAGATTGCCAGGGCAGAGCGTTCCTAATCCTTGCAATGAGGAAAGGATAACTAAAGTAACCTTGTCCTACCTACTTTTACAAAGCAAAATTTACTTCTAATAAATAATAAAAATAAAAATGCAAACATTTTCCCCAACCTCGAAGAGCACACTCTTCCTTTTGCTACCTCAGTGCCGGAGGAAAGTGGGCTCTGACTTAACTTCCACTAAGTTCAGTTCCCAATGGGAACTCCTTATGTCAGCTACTGCTGAAGGTTATCCCTTGTTCCCCAGGGCTTCAGTGCCAGGCTAGCTGCAAGATCTGACATGGACCATTCCTGGATTTCCTCACTTTGGGTAGCTTGCTTTCTTGACCTTTTCAGACTTAGAAGTGTTTAGCCATCTTCAGTATCCATCACTTAAAAGGGAAGGACAGACACCAAAACAAAATATGAGGTCTATATTGACATGCACATGTCAGCCTTACATGGGGTGGGCTCTCCTTAGAGCTTTATTTATCTTCTCTCACTAGAAGTCCTACAGAAGTTAAAAGTCAGCCAAGTAGAAGGGACACACCAAGAGAAGGGGCAAAGTGGATGAGCACATTTTGAATACCTTCGCCACTCTATTCTGATTACACAATTAAATTTTTTTTTTTTAACTGTCTGAATAGCCAAAGAAGCCTATTAACCACTAGCTGGTAGACCCAAACCCAGTTACACATGCTACAATCTCTTCAAGGTACTTCTATCACTCATCATTGTGACTATCAAAAGCAGGTTCCTCAGCCTCTTCAGCATGGAGAGTTGTATCATAAATCAATTTGTCAATAATTATTTATTAGGTACTTTACTAAATGCCAAGTATTGTACTAAGAGCTAGGGATACTACAAGGACAAAAAAAAGTCCCTGCTTTCAAAAGACTCGCTGTCCAATAGGGGAAATGACATGCAAACAACCATGTAAAAACAAATTATATATGGATAAAATGGACATCACTTCAGAGGGAAGACACTATGATTAAGTAGGACTGGGAAAGGCTTCTTGCAGAAGGTAAGATTTTATTTGATATTTAAAGAAGGTATTTCTTCCATCTGATCTATGAAGATCTATGAGATAAACTAGGGAGAAACACTATTAAGCTAAGAGAATCTATTAACTTAACAGAATGAGACTATTTCTCATCATGGTTAGGGAGAAGCTGGAAAGAGAAAAAGAAGGTAGAGAAATCCTTTTTGATCAAGCTACTTCTCCTTTATCTTATGAAGAGGATTCTTGGGGGGGGGAAGCTACAATTAGGGTTAAGTGACTTTTTCAGGGTCACATAGATAATGTGTCAAATGTGTCAGAGACTAGATTTGAACTCAGGTCCTGTTGATTCTAGGGCTGGTAATCTATCCACAGGACTACCTAGCTATAGCATGAAGAGAATTTTTGAAAGTCTTTACTTAGTACTTTACTAAAGTATACTTTAGTATACTAATAGCATGATATTTCATTTTTACAAATGAAGAAAAGCAAATTGCTGATTTGGTGAGAATTTGAGGTAACTTTAGATGTGACATTTCTAATTAAACCAAAATATGGCAAATGATTATATATTTGTTATCATGTATTTCCTTTATCAATAAATAATATATTTTAATAATAACAATATTTATTGAATTATAAGAAATTAATGAATTTACTATATAGAGAAATAAGAGTAATTACTATTGATAAAGGAGGTCTCCAGTTTATTAAATAAATAATACTAAAAGAAGTAGAATAGAAGACCAAGCTAATTAATTACTGAGGAAAAAGGTAACAATTTTTATTTGTTTCTTCACATCTAATATTGCTTATATGTTCTTTAAACTGAAAGATGCAATTAAAAATATGGGATTTAATATAAGACTAAAACAATTGCATTTTTTATGTTTAACTTTTATGTTTTTACTATTAGCTAGGGAGTTGGTAGATCTTCCATGTCTCTAATCATTACCCTCATAAAGATAGAACAGGGAAATTTTAGTACCTGGCTCTTTTCGAGATTAATTATCAGCTCCCTTTCCAAACACTCAAATTTGGGAGAACCAGGTCCAGGCCGTTCCTATTTTCCTGTCTTTAATTGGAGTTGCCCTGAAGAAGCTTTCAAAGGGATTTTATGTGTAGGTGACTGGCTAGTAAGTACCCACTCCTTATTAGCATGTGCAGCATGTTCTGCCTGAAGCAATCCCTCTCGTGGACATTGGAACATGACCGATTCCTATCCATTTACTCTGTGGCAAAGAAGGACTTTTTGATCAGCTACTAAGCAGGAACTGGGTATGGCCTTAGGCATTTTAGTCCCCACCTAGTCCAAGGTCTATAATAAGCAGACAACTCTGCTGTTGCTTCTGTCTTTGTGTGTCACTTCTTTCCTGCTCTTAGTTGAAGGAATATTGAAGATAACTATAACTTTTTGAACTTTAAAAGGTCAGGTGAACTAGCTTCCAGCAAGTCCAGAAACTGGAGCCCATAATGGAGTTTGCTAACAAACTCAGTGAGGCACCAGCATGATATTGAGAATAAACCATCTAAGGGGCAGCTGGGTGGTACAGTGGATGGAGCACCAGCCCTGAAGTCAGGAGGACCTGAGTTCAAATCGACCTCAGACACTTAACACTTCTGGCTGTGTGACCCTGGGCAAGTCACTTAACTCCAATTGCCTCAGCAAAAAAATAAATAAATAAACCATCTTAACCCATCATGGCAATAAATCATCCTAGTAGCCAAGATGCCATTCCTTGCATCAAAAGAACAGATCACCTAATAATATACTGTAATTAGAAATGAGGTTAGTAGGGACAAATGCTTTGTAGCAAATATGAGTTTGAGCTTACTTTGCCCAAGGAGGAAGGTGATATAGGAGAGAGTAAGTCCTTTTAAGTGGATCTCTGGGGAAAGCACGTAGAGATTTTGTATTTCGGATCTTACTATATATTTTCAGCATATATAGTTTTGTAAAGGATAATTGATATTATTTGTTACATGATATTATGATATTAATCACTAGGTCAATCAATGACATATATACATATATAATTGTGATAATAACTATAAGGGGTAATATTAGGGACAACACACTAATGGAAGCTTGAGCTGATAATATTAGAAGAGTTGAACTGTCTTTCAAGGGCATTCCTAGAATCTAGCTATCCTCTGGAAAACTGGCTTGCCAGTGCAAATGGAAGTTGGGATAGCGACTTTCTTGTAGCTATCTAAAGACTATATACAGAACGTGAGATTTTAATTCCAATACTCTCATTTAATTAAAAAAATTTTTTTTTGCTGAGGCAATTGGGGTTAAGTGACTTGTCCACGGTCACATAGGTAGGAAGTGTTAAGTATCTGAGGGCAGATTTGAACTGTGGTCCTCCTAACTTCAGGGCTGCTGCTCTATCTACTGCACCACCTAGTTGCCCCTCATTTAATTTTTTAAAAAAAGTAATTATTTTGTTCATATAATCAACAGACTATGGAACTTGAATTATAAGAGAATAACAAAAGGATTGCAATTTCTACATGGATTCCACCAACAAAAATCACAAAACAATCAAGAAACATTTATTAAACATTTACTCTGTGCTAAAAAGCTAGAAAAACAAAGACAAAGCTTAGCAGGTTCATAGTCTCTGGCCAGAGATAATCTACTTTCAGCTCTAATTGATAAATCCAGTGGTATGTACCAATTGTCAGCTACAAATGTCATAACATATGTGAGATACTTTGCAAACCTTAAAGCAGTATATAAACACTATCTATTATTCTTATTATAAATGCTCTCCGAAGTGAGGTCTATTTATTCCAAAAGTATTTATGTAAATTTAAAACTGTTAATTGAGTGACCTGAGAACAATTATCAATCCTCTTTCTCCTTTTTACTAAGAAGCACTAATCTTTCCATAGTTCAATAATGTTTTGCCTGGAGAAAACAAAGGTATTTTTCAGTATTTCTTTCAACCATTAGTTTAATTTGATCTTGATGTTCAAATCTTGTCTTTATTCTTTCTTGGCACACATTAAGAAGAATATAATTATAATCCAAATGACAAAGTTTCCACAGGATGAAGTCACTATTTAATATATTTTTCAGTGGAATGCCCAACTCTTTGTGACCCAATTTTGGGTTTTCTTGACAAAGATACTAGAGTAATTTACCATTTCCTTCTCCAGTTCATTTTACAAATGAGGAAACTGAGGCAAACAGGGTTAAGTGACTTGCCCAGGGTCACACAGCTAGGAGGTATCTGAGGCAGGACTTGAACTCGTGAAGATGAGACTTCTTAGCACTCTATCTACTATACTACCTTCCTGCCCCCATATAACTTGATGTCATACATATAGATTAAGTAATGCAATGCTTTGACGTGACTTCCTTTTTGACTTGGAAGCCAAACTTAGTCCTATTCCTGAGCAATGATAGAAGACTTCAGGTTAAGCTGAATAGAAGACAGGTTTAAACTGTCTCTCGGGAAGATCCCACATTTTATTTTGATTTTTCTTGACATTATTGTATTGGAGGTATGTTTTTGTTAGAAAACAGCTTTCCGCATTGACATCAGATCTTCCAGTTTTCTTTCATTGTTTGGAACTATTTTATATATTTGGCTGTCCTTCATTCTCAAAGAGGACCAAAGTGACATCACTATGTTGGAGTCATATCCCATCACAGGTTGGTGTCCAACTGTGCCTGATCAGACCAATAGAAGCTTAAAAGACTCTGCCATAAGGTGCACATAAATAGTCTCCTTGAGCATTTTATATATGTACAATGCATTATAAAGCTATGGATGAAGTACTGGGTCAAAGGTTTTATGAAAATAAGAATGGTATAAATGTTAGAGCACTTTTGAGTGGCTTGATCAATAATCATCAAGTTAATAATGAGTTGCTCTTTACATCTATGAGGCTTCATGGCATGCCCTTGTTGCTCCTTAATTGATATGTTGTTTTCTTGTAAGTGATTATATATTTTTTGAGCTATATAAGCTATGAACGTTTAGTGTGAAATACATAAGCAAGGAATTAGCTTATATTTAGAGGGGTCATTGGTATGTTCTCATTCTTGATGATAAATAAGGGATGCTTTCTGCTAAGAAAGATAAGATTGGGATGGCATTAGAGATGAAGCAAAGTAGAAAATCACTTTACTAGAAAGTCATATGCTGCTGTGTAGCATTTCAGTCAATAGACTTTCCAATTTTGCAGGGAAGTTAAAGTTACCTCTGTTACATGGCACAGCACACAAAATTTATCTGTTATACCTTTTCAAACCTTCTTTTTTTGTGGTGTTACATTTCTTTCAACCCTCTGACTGACCAATACAGTGTTCAAATTTCTTATAACTTTACAGGTTAGATACTCATGGAATCTTTCAATGTCACTTTGGTAATGTCACTTTCAATGTCAGTTTTACTGTGGATCAGACACTGTGCTAAGCATATTGCAAATATTATCTCATTTGATCCTTACAACAACCCTGAAGAGAGGTGCTATTATAATTCCCATTTTACAGTTGAGGAAACTGAGGTAAATGGAGATCATAGGAGGGCTTCAGGCCTAGTACTTCATCTGCAATGCTACTTAAGCTGCCTCTCTCTTTCTCTTTGTCTTTCTTTCTGTTTCTCTCTCTATTTTTGTCTCTCTGTTTCTCTGGCTCTCTATCTATCTGTCTATCTCTGTTTCTCTCTCTTTCTCTGTGTTTCTTTGTCTCTCTTTTTCTCTTTCTGTTTCTCTGTCTCTCTATCTCCATCCTTCTCTCTCTTTCTCTCTCTGTTTCTCTGGCTCTCTGTCTGTCTATCTCTGTTTCTCTCTCTTTCTCTTTCTTTTTCTCTGTCTCTCTATCTCCATCTCTCTCTCTCTCTCTCTGTTTCTCTGGCTCTCTCTCTGTCTATATATCTCTGCCTGTCTCTCTGTCTCTATCTCCTCTCTCTGTCTGTCTCTCTGTTTCTGTCTCACTGTTTCTCTGTTTGTCTCTGTTTTTCTCTCTGTGTCTTTCTCTGTGTTTCTTTGTCTCTCTTTTTTTCTCTGTGTGTCTGTTTCTCTCTCCATCTCTCTATCTCCATCATACTCTCTCTCTTCTTTTTCTCTATCTGTCTTTCTCTGTTTCTCTCTCTGTCTCTCTGTTTCTCTCTGTCTCTGTGTTTCTCTCTCTCTGTCTCTCTCTGTGTGTCTTTTTGTCTCTCTGTCTCTTCCCTTTCTCTGACTCTCTGTCTCTCTCAATATGTGTATATATACAGATAGATGTACATAGATATAACACATATTTCTATGTACACTAAATGAGTTCTTGAAATTCCAGTTGAAATCTGCCCATCTCTTCAAAATTGTTTGAGACAGTGGCTTTATTTTGCTATCAGTCTCGTTATATATAGCACCCGAAAAGTCTTTATTAAGGGCAAATTTTCAATGCCTTCACATCTTTTTTAGCTTTTCTTGCTTCAGATTTAGGTAATACACTAATTTCCTCTCATTTTATTTAATCTAGGCTTAAGAAAGGAATCCTTTCTCATGCTTTCCCAACCCTGAGCTGCAGCGAGTTGTTTTGCCACTTAGAGCCCAGGATATCAGTCACAAAAAGTTAGATGCAGCCCATCCTTAAGAAGTGGTAATATCCGTTTCCAGTTTTGTCATAATGTAACACTGGTACATAATGAAAACATTCGTATCTTGAGAACATTTCACACACACCTGGTTTGCCTGCTTTAGTTGTCATGCCATCTGTACCGAGGCAATTTCCAGCAGATGGGGTTCTGGTGTTCCTGAGCTTTTCCAATATATCTTGCTTGCTTGTGGTTCCAGGACTTGCTCCATTGTCCTCCACATCAAGGCAACTCTAAGTGACAGGGTGGATAGTGTTGGAGTCAGGAAGGCCTGAGTTCGAATTCCGCCTCAGATACTTCCTTAGCTGTGTGATTCTGAGCAAGTTACTTAATTTCTCTCAATCTCTATTTCCTCTTCTATTAAGCAGGTATAAAAATAATACCATAACTCTTGTGGTTATAAGGATAAAATAAGATTTTTGCAAACCTATTAATATATAAATTATATAAATATTAAAAATATAAATAGTATTATGTAAATTATACTATAATAATTCTTATTATAATTAACTATAATTATAATTATTCTCACAAAGATACAAAGGAATAGGAACAATTACAATATACTGATCAGGGTACTAATTCAATCAGTGTTTTACAATTCTCTAGGCTTTCATATTTACTGTAGGACTCCCAGAGCACAGGCAATCCCCATATCATATACCACAATATGATATAATATATTTTGATGTTATCCAGCCCGACATGACCTGGATAATGAGTTGGATATTGAAGGAGCTATTATTATCATCATCATTATCATCATTATAGTTATTATTACTACTAGTAGTAAATAGCACAGTGGGTAGAATATTGAATTTAGTGTCAGAAAAATTGGATTCAAATCCTGCCTCAGTCACTGACTCTCTGTGTGTCAGGTTACTTTGCTCAGCCTAGTTTCCTTTATCTGTAAAATGGGAATAATAATAGTAGCTACTTCCTTGTGATGATCCAATGAGATAACCAATGTAGAGCACATTGCAAACCTACAAATGCTATGTCAATGCTCGCTATTACTATTTTTATTACTCCCACTAATACTATTTACCTGCTACATGTAAGACATATGTTAGGCATTAGTCCAAAGATGAAACAAAAACAGTCTTTGCCCTAATGGAACTTAACAAATTTTCAAATGTATCCTTTAAGTCTCTTCCAGAATTGGTAACCACTAGCAAAGTGACTAGTGAGAAGTGAGAAGGATAACAGAATAAGGTTTTTTGGTTTTTTTTCCCCCATTATGGTTGGAATGGGAAATCCTTCACATTAAACAAGAAAATGTAGAGAGGATAAGAAATTTGGATGCTCAACCAGTGACTGGAACAGTTAGGATTTTGAAACCAAGCTTTACAACTTTCAGTACAATCCAATTCAATTTTTTCTACTCCTGTCTATATTATTTATAAGTTCTTAGCAGATCTGTGATGTTAAGAAACCCAAGAATGAAGTGGCTTTTGAGAGATGATTGTTAAATTTTCAATGTGAGCATTTACACCCTGAAAATTGACTGATGCTACAAATTAGAGCCTGATCTATTCTATTACCTTTTTGATTGTCTAGACTTAAGAAAATGTTAATACTTCAGATTATACTTAAAAGTGTGTCCCGTGAACATTTTCCCCCAGAGATGTAGTTACTAAACATTCACCTGCACACACCTCTGCTATTACTTCTCATTTCTCCCACTCTTGCTGCCTCCTGCATTCCTACCTCTATCTATATTCACATTGCAAGTCTTATTTATTTGTTTGAATAAAAAGAGGGTAACAGAGGAGAAATTTAGAAACAAACTCCCCCTCTGAAAGTTCTCGGATGAATCTTGCCCCTTGCATATTTATTCCACTATTACAAGACCAGAAAAGGGTTCTTCTTTCTGAGAGAGAGTTCAAGAGCTGGCAGAAATGCAAGTGAGACGTGCACTCAAGGCCAGCGAGAGCAGCTGGGCTTGTCGAGGTCGCCCTGGCTCTGTGCCCGAGGACCAGGAAGCTCCCATTGATAAGAGAAGGAGAGCACAGACCTCATTCTGTTCTCCGCCACTTGCCTCCAACTCTCGGGAAGGTCTCCAGAGCTTGACAGCTCTCATCCATGACGGAGGGTCTACTCCTGTGCCTAACAGGTGATGAACAAGCATCGCTGGTTGGAGGCATCAAAGGCTGTGCCTGACAGCTCATGTTCTGGCCGTAAATTGTCAGGCACTTGGCAGAGAGCACATCACAAGCTGTTTGCAAGCAAGAGCAGAAACTAATGACAGCCCATTCTGCAGCGCAGCCTGGCTCTTTCACCTTTGGATGGCAAATAAACCAAGGTCATGTTCACAAGGTAGCCAAAGCAGCTGCTTTCAGTGGCAGGTGACATGATGGATGGGGACAATGCGGTTTTAAATGATGCCAGTTTGGGATTGAAAATAGCACGTGGCAGGGAAGCCTCCCCCAGCATGGCTCTGAAGGACGATATGACAATTCTCCTTTCCCTGAACTTCTGGCTTCCGAACTTGTGGGTCTTTAAAATGCCGCAGCCTCAAACCCGTCTCAGATCTGCAAGGATGCACACCTCCCTTGGCTCCTGAACGAATATTTCCACTGCTCAGTCTCCAGCTTTGTTTTTCCATTCAGAAAACTGTGGGGTTTTGTACAGTTGTTGTGGGTTTGGTTTTAGAAGAGATCTTACTGCAGCTGATGAATTGGCCGGATGCTCAGGCTAGGACCCAAAATGCGTGGACACCAGCTTTCTGGGTGAATAAGGCATCGGGCAACCTGAGTTCCCATGCGAGGGTGGTTTCTTTCCAGAAAATAAAACCCACTCTTCTCAGCAGCCAAAAGCCATCCTTGCTGTCAGACTCTGCTCAGCTTCTGATGAGCTATTTCCAGGCTTATCCAGGAAGACTGTGGAGATGATGGAGGAGGAACCTTTAGCCCCAGAAACAAAGGGGGCGGTGATGGATTAAAGATCCTCCATCATCAGCTCCATTTTAGAGATCCAGAAACTGACTTCGATACAACTGGATTATTTTTCATTGTCTCTTTCATATTCTTTCCAGCTTTTTGATCCACATTCTGTTTTGAAGGTTTATCTTAAACAGTGACTTTGAATAAAGCTGTACTTAATGTATTTCTCTAACAATAATAGCTCACAATTATATAAGTATCTTTTTGTAATGGCAAGGAAGTGGAAACTGATTGGATGCCCATCAGTGGGAGAATGGCTGAATAAGTTATAGCATATGAATGTAATGGAATATTATTGTTCTATAAGAAACGACCAGCAGGATGACTTTAGAAAGGCTTTGAGAGACTTAGATGCACTGATGGTAAGTGAAGTGAGTAGAAGCAGGAGAACATTGTACACAGCAACAACAACTTTATAAGATGGTCAATTCTGATGGACGTAGGTCTTTTCAACAATGAGGTGATTCAGACCAGTTCCAATGATCTTGTGATGAAGAGAGCCATCTGCACTCAGAGCGAGCACGGTGGGAATTGAGTGTGGATCACAATGTAGTATTTTCAGTTTCTGTTGTATACTTGCATTTTGTTTTCTTTCTCATTTTTTTATTTTTTGATATGATTTTTCTTGTACAGCTCAATAATTGTGGAAATATGTATAGAAGAATCGCACATGTTTAACATATTGGATTACTTGCCATCTAGGGGAAAGGGTGGAGAGAAAGGAGGGAAAAAATGTGGAACACAAGGTTTTACAAGAGTGAATGTTGAAACTATGCATGTGTTTTGAAAATAAAAAGTTTTATATAAGAAATAATTATATAGGCATTGTCCAAAATACTACATGTGCATAACTCTTGCATATCCTTTTGACACAAAAGATCCAAATATGCCTTTGGAGATATCTCATTTCTCTGGCTTCTTGTCCCCACCAAGATTATTTTGGAACTATGGTATCTTACAGCATTTCCTCCCAAGGAGGTTCACTGACTGGTTCCCTTAACTAGCACTTAAGCTCAAAGGGATCAAAACATAAATAATTTGATTGACAAGATAACAGATCTGGAAAAAGACAAGACATATTTGAGCTCAGGGAAAGCAATGAGCAACCATATCTGTACCATATCTGTGACTTCTAGTACTACCATATGCAAGGTTCTAACAAGGAAGTAACCAGGTCATTATTATCTTCCATATAATTGTTCCCTTCTGTCTCAGCTTGCTTCTGATGGATCACTTCCTGCCACTCATCACTATTCCCCATGGTCCTATTCCCTCTGCAGCTCTACTGTAGCTCTCCTAGTTCCCAGCAAGTGGTAGTTGTTTCACACCAGCCCTCTCACTATCTCCTGAAGTTATTGTTTCCTGATTCTTTCAGAACTACTCTGAGAAAGGACACTTTTATATCAGCCTTATTCAGTGTCCTCCACAGTTAGTTTTGCCATTCTCCTCTAGTTTCAAGAGGTGGCATTTTATTATCTTTCTCAAGGGAACCACTCTCTAAGTATTTATGGGAAAAACCTACATTTATGTCTACAGTTCAGAAAAACACATTATTGTTTTCTTTTCTTTTCTTTTCTTTTTTTTTTTTTTTTTTTTTTTTTTTTTTTTTTTTTTTTTGCTTAGGCAATTGGGGTTAAATGACTTGCCCAGCACCACACAGATAGGAAGTGTTAAGTGTCTGAGACCGGATTTGAACTCCTTCAGGGCCAGTACTCTATCCACTGGGCCATCTAGCTGTCTAGAATACATTATTCTTAAGCTTTGTACAAAACAAAATCTGATAATATGTCATGGGATTAGGAAGCACTTCTCTGATGTCAGAACCCTTGAAACACATCAACAGCATCCAATTCAAGCTTGATAAAATGGAGAAAATTCTTGATTGGAATGAGAGAATCTAGGTTTGAATCTACTTATTTCCTGTTTGACATTCAACAGATCATTTCTTCTCTCTAGGTCTCAGTTTTCTCATGCTCTCCCTGGGCTCATATGTCTTATCTTTTTCCAGATCTGTTATCTCGTCAATCAGATTATGTTTTGATACCTTTGAGCTTATATACTAGCTAAGGGAGCCAGTCAGTGAACTTCCTTGGGAGGAAATGCTATAAGATACCATAGAGATGAATTAGATCTAAGGAAGGTTAATATGAAGCCAGATCACACCAATGATAAATTGGCACTGCAAATCTCCCCACGAGGCGAGAACTCTGCCTGATATCTGATGTGTCCCTAACATCTTCTCTTCTCTAAACACAATAGCTCCAATTCCTTAGCACAGTTCCTAGCTTAGAGTATGTTTAATAAATGCCTCCTTTCTTCCCTTCTCTTTTCTTTCTTCCCTTTCTCCTTTCCTTCTTTCCCTCTATCACCTTCCATCCTGTCCTTCTCTTTTTCCTTTCTTTCCCCCTTCTCTTCTCTTTTCCCTTTATTTTCCTCTTGCCTTCTCCACTCCTTTTCCTTTCTTTCTCCCTTTGTACCTTTCCCTTCTCTTTTCCCTTCTTTTTTTCCTTGACTTCTTCATTCTCTTCCCTTCCTTTGTTCCTTCCCTTCCCTTCCCTTTTTTTCCATTCCATTTTGTTCTAGTCCTTTCTGTTCCATTTCCTTTTCTTCACAACCTTTCTTTACTTCACTTCCCCATACAACCCAGCACACCCCTGGGCCCATAGTAGATACCTAATTAATGCCTGTTAAATATGAACAACTTGAAGTTGAAATACCCCACACATGGCTAATGACAGGTGCTTAGTAGCCATTTATCACTTGGGAAAAACATTAAACCAGATCTTTTCAACAGCATCTCTGTGTCTGAACATAACAAGAAAATGCTGCTTCTGGACCTAGTGAAACATTGCTTTGATAATGATGCTGAAGCACCAAATAACCAGTTCAATTTCACTGATCTATCAGGAGCAGGGAGCAATGAAAAGTTTTTTCAGGAATCAGATGGCTCTGGAAAAATTTTGGTGAGTTAATGGTCTCTGTCATTAAAGAGGAATCTTGGGAATGTGGCTATGGATTGTAGTGCATGTTGTCTACCTCCAGAAAGACATATTATGGACTAAATCCTAAAGCAAGAGAATGTGGCTAATATAGCTCATTTTGAAAGACTCCTGACATTTCCTCATTATTTTATCCAGGTAATGGGAATAGTTTATTGCATATAATAATATGCAACAATTCTGAAGGTCTAAGGACTTGTAGGATACATTATTTAAAAAAAAATTGTGACCCCATGGTCATATAACATAGAGTAGGCTCATGTATTTCTATTTTTTTTCAAAAGCCTTGATTTGAAGCATAGAGGTATGAAGGGAGAACAGATTTAAAAACACTAGAAGATGACTCAGAGGTCATTTAGCCCAACTTCCTCATTTTACAACCGGGGAAACTGAGGCTCAGAGAGTTTACCTGAGATCACATAGATAGTAAGTAGAAATCAGAACTTGAACTCTGGTCTTCTGATTCTAAAGCTAGAGTTCTTTTCTCTGGTTCATATTTTTCAAAATGGTACAAAATGCTAGTGGATTTTGCTGATATAAGCATATTTAGCAGTGGAAACTCTGTTGAAAACAACAGAAAGATGAAATATAGGCATTCCCTCTCCTCGCCTAATGAGCAGGCAGAGTCAAAGGGATTAAGCAGACCTAAAAACAATATATGAAAATAACTAGAAAAATATAAACTGAAATGAAACTGAATGCTGTTTTATTGTGAGGATTAGATTTGGCCCAGAAGAAGAGATGGGAAAATGTGTATGTTTCTGCTCATTAGAATTATATAACTTAGTTAATTTGTTAATTAGTTTTGCAGAACTGCTTCTTCCTCTCGCTCCATCGCCATCCTTTTTTATTCTTTGTTAAAAAGGATGGCTCTTTGAGAAGGTACAAGGTTGAGATACATTTGGAAATAAAGATGATGTAGAAACAAAGTATGTATGCAAAATATGTACACAAAAATATGTATATAAAACAAAATATGATTACCAAAAATTATTTAAGAAAAACTGGAGTGAGCATTAGAGGATCAAGATCTTATTTTGAATGGTTAATCTTAAGTTTAGGATGGGGAAAAAGAATTGAATCCATTGTTTAAAACTTTATTGAACCATTCATAACTTTTCAACTCTTAAACTGAATGAAAGTCTGGAAAAGAAATAGGAAATGGAGGGGTAGGGGAGATAAAGACAAAGGAAAGGGGATACAAAGAAAAGAAAGTGGGGGGAATTTTATATTGGGAGATCAAATTTCTCATGGGAAAGGATGGCATATTCCAATGAAGGGAATATTAGACTAAGAGGCGGGAAACTGTGGATTCAAAATCTATTTCTTGCAAAATAGTTTACTCTTTGGGCAAATCATAGAATCCCTCTCTGTCTCAGTTTTCTCATCTGCAAAAGAGGGATAATAATGTCTACAGGAGCTAGCTCACAGAGTTGCTGTAAGACTCATTTGAGACAATATTGGTATGTAGCATGTCTCAAAAGCTTTAATATTTTAAAATAGCATTACAGTTTTGGGGGCATCTTGTATATAAGACATTTTGTAAACTTGAAAGTGCTATTTATAATTTGGAAGAAATCTCTTTGTCTTCTTCCCCATTCAACATCATCCTACTAGTAACACTTCACTTTTTGTAAGGAAAGAAAGTTGCTAATATTATTTATAGTGTGTGAATTTCTCCCAATGATCTTAAATCTGTTGATGTTTCATCTAGCTGATTGGTGATCTGGATTATGAAGATGCAAATAATCTAGCAGCTGGGAATAAATATGCTTTAATAATCCAGGTGCAGGACATTGCATCTCCTTACTATAAAAGTAAGTGTATGCTTGACTTCTTACCTAACAGATGTTCTACCATGAGAGCAGAAATAACAAGTTAGTTGACATACATGTTTAAAGGAAGATGCCAGAAGAGAACTTTGAAATTTTAGAATATTCCCTCTGCTCCTTTTTCAGGTACCATCTACATTTATATCTTCACAATTCCAGAAAATGACCATCGTCTAACGTTTGATAGTCCATCCTATTTATTTGAAGTTTTAGAATTGAAGTCAGGTGAGTAAAGCAGATAGGTAATGAAATGATGGCAGCTAGCTGACAAAATGGTTAAAGTGCTTATCAGGGAACAAGGAAGACGCATTTTCCCAAGTTCAGATCTGGTTTCAGATAGTACCTATATGACCCTGGGCATTGACCCACTCATTTGTAAAATGCACTGGCGAAGGAAATAGCAAACCACTCATGTATCTGCCAAGAAAACCCCCACTGGGGCCATGAAGAGTCAAACATGACTGAATAACAATAACAAAATAAAATGATTGTGCTATTGACCAGAACTCTAGAGCCAAAGGATGCTTTTTTTTTCTTCTGGGGGCATGGGAAGGGAATAGCACCTATTATATACCAGCCACTGTGCTAATATGACCTTTACAAATATGATCTCCTTAGAAATCATAAAAATCTTGTGCTGGGGGGGGGGCCTCAAATGCTATTTAGTGGATTTTATAGAGGAGTAAAATGAGGTCGAGAGGCTAAGTAGTTTGCCCAATGTCACACAGCTAATAAGTATCAAAGGTGGGATTAGCACCAAAATCTTCTCAGTCCAGAGTTAATGTTCTTTCCACTGTCTCCTAAGAGACAGCATCCAATGCTAAATGCATAGGTCTCATCTTGCATAGTTGCAGTTGGGAAATGCCTTGTCCCTCTTATTTTCAAAAATTGATTCAGTAGCCCAAGTATCATTTACTGCAGAAAATTAGGCTTTTCTCAACTGTTGTTTATTGAAAAAAAAGTGAGATTCCATTTTTATGCCTATTTACCTTTTTTGCACCCCAAGTTCTCCTGTCATCTCCCCTGTCTACTCCTTGGATTTTTACCTGGCTCATCTTTTTAAAAAGAAAAAAAAAGTCTCCTTTTGGAACTTTCCTCAGATATAGATTAAAATTAGAATATAACTATCTTGAATGCAAGGGCTGTCTTTACTTTTGTAGTTGAACAACTAGCACTTTGTATATAATAAGCACTTAATAAATGCATTTTCACTCTTTCTTTCCATCATAAGGAAACTTTTCTTCCATCATGTTCATCTTTCTTGAAGTTTCTTAAATTCTCTGCTTAGCAAAATCTGATTTATATAATCTCTTTCATTTTAAGAATGAACTCTTCAGTTAGTGTTCTGATTGATTTTTCCCCAACTCTCCCAGTTTAAAAGTTAATTAAAAAATAAATAATAACCCTCTAATGACAACTTCAATCTTGGTTACAAGAGCAGCTCTTTCCTTAGATTTCTGCCAGTTCTCTCTATTTGGGACCTCAAACAACATGGTCTTAAAAAAAAAAAAAAAACTCTTTATAACATAGTTCCTTTCCACTTCATTTTCTCTCCCTTCTGGTTTTCTTTCTCTTACTAAAGGAAAGGAAAAAAAATCTTGTCCAGTCCTTATCCCTTAGCTTCAGGGAGTCAGGGAATATATCTGGAAGTTTTTGGATAAATTGTACTTTGTGTAGTTTAGAGATAGAAGAGGGCAACTTTAATATCCTAGTTTCTGGCCAACCTCTCTCATCCTTCTCCAGCTAACTTATCTGACTTTCCATTTGTACTATATGCATCTTGTGTATAGACAATTGTTTGCATGTTGTCTCCCCGTGTTAGTCTATATAAGCTCTTTTAGGGCGGGGACTATGTGTTTGTCTTTCTTTGTATCCCCCCAGAACTTAACATAGTGTCTGGCACCTAGTAGACATTTAAATGTTTGTTAACTGGCTCACCGACTGACTTGGAAATTGGTCTAGTCTGCTTTGCGAATGTTATTTTAAAAATGGTTCCCAAAGATTATCATGACTAATATGATATGAGAGCTTTTCAAAGAGTAGTAGGTGGCTCAGTGAATCGAATACAGGTTCTGAAAGTCAGAAGTTCAAATTCAGATTTTCAGCTACTTATTAGTTTTATTTCCTGGGCAAGTTACTTTATCTCAGTTGCCCCCCCAAAAAAAGGAAAAGAAAAAAGAGTACAGCCAGCAGAATAGTGGATAAAATGTTAGAGGAAATCAGAAAACCTGAGTTCAAGTCATTTTTTAGACAAGTAACTCTGGGCAGGGACAGTTAGGAGGTATAGTGGATAGAGCTCTGGTCCTGAAGTCAGGAAGCCTTATCTTCCTGAGTTCAAATATGGCCTCAGACACTTACTAGCTGTGTGACCCTGGGCACTTAAACTGTTTGCCTCAGTTTCCTCATTTGTAAAGTGATCTAGAGAAGGAAATGGTAAACTACTCTGGTATCTTTGCCAAGAAAGGTCTCAATGAGGTTATGAGGAATTGGACATGCCTGAAATAACAATAAAAATTCTGGGCAATTTACCTTTACCTTAATCAGATTCCATTTTCTCATCTGGGTAATACAGATGTGGATGCTTACTTATAATATGAAATGGCTGTCCTACATGTGGCATGGATATATAGGTATGTGATCTGAGATCTGACCTATAGCACTTTTGAGGGAGACTGGGATTTCTGTTTTTGTGGGGAGCAAAAAGAAGAATGTAACTGAATGATGCATTCTTTACTCTTCTCTCTCCAGGAGGGAATTAGGCTCAAATTGTGTCTGTTTACTATATATCAAATATTTGTAGTCTAAGAGTATGATTCTTTTAGAGTTCAAGATTAAACACTACTTTCCCCAATTATCTAAAGGGGAGGATAACATTTTGCTTATTGTTAGTCACCTAGTGAGTTAACTCCCTCTTCATGCTGGTTCCACACAAAAGAGCTTCAGATATCAAGCAAACACATTTATCTAAGCAAAGAGTAATCAGAAACTGGGGAATAGTCATAAAGAATAGTGCAGAGGAAAGAAAACAAATGAGTAGATGAGCTCTAGAAATAGAATAAAATCTTAGCTCAACCAAGGGGTTCTCTCATTAGCTTATATCAGCCTCTAGGGATACATGTACCTGGAATCAAGGGACATGTCAAAGGCCAGCTCCCCACATATCTGTATGTCCAGAAAAATGTCCCATTTAACAACCAAAATTTTGCTTTCTGCTTGTTCTTTTCCCCAAGTCTTTCTACCTTAAATAGCATCTCAGTTTAGAGGTCTTTCTGCCAATCAGGAGCTAAATCCTCTGTTCTGTGATATAGTATCACAAACTTGTCCTTAAGGAATCAATCACCCCAGACCTGGCAAGGATTAAGTTTACATTATGTAAAGGTAGTGTAGGTTACATGATATAGTGTGGTGAATAGAATATTAGATAGAATCATAAGTCCTGAGTTCAAGTTCCAAAGATTACATTTTTCCTCTTGGCCAAAACTTTTTACAGTCCCTTAAAAAAAATCATTCAGAGTAAGCTTGAAGCCAGTAAACTCTACAGCATGAATACAAAGTGAGGTGAAGAGAAAAAAATATAAACAAAGAACAAAAGCCACTGAAGAAATTAAGCTGGCAGTTTCCTTTGTAGTCAGTGCATGGCAGTGATAAGAATAGGACTCAATGTGGATCACAACATAGTATTTTCACTCTTTTTGTTGTTATTTGCTTGCATTTTGTTTTCTTTCTCATTTTCTTCATTTTTGATCTCATTTTTCTTTTGCAGCATGACAATCGTGGAAATATGTATAAAAGAATTGCACATCTTTAACATATTACTTGCCATCTAGGGGGACAGGAGGGAGAAAAAATTTGGAACACAAGGTTTTGCAAGGGTGAATGTTGAAAATGTTTTGAAAATAAAAAGCTTTAATTAAAAAAAAAAAGGATAAGACTTGAGGGCCCAATGGATCTGAAAAGAAAGGTCCTAAAATCCTTAACTCTACAGTAGCAATAAGTGGGCAAAGTAGTTTAGATACATTATGATATTTGAGCCTTATAGTAACCGTATGAGGTAGATACTATGGGATCATATTTAGTCTACCAATGGGAAAACTGAGGATCAGAGCAGTGATGTGACTGGTCCCAGATTATTTAGCGTCGGTTTGCTTAATCCACTGCAGAAGTAGCAATCCACTTCACTATCTTCACCAAGAAAATCTCACATATAATATAGTCCACAGGGTCTTAAAGAGTCAGACATGACCCCAATTAAACAACTTCCTACTTCTAGTACTCTAACTACCATTACAATACTGTTTCCCTATGATGGTGGGAGACATAGCCATTCCAACATATGTCTTTCTCTCTGCCTTCTCCTCTGGAAAAAAAAAAAAGCCCTCATTTGAAATGCTTTATTCCTTTCAGTTCAGTCACGCATTGGACAGGTTCACGCAAGGGATGAAGATGAACCACAAAGTGATGTAACATATTCCATTCTCACTGGAGGCTCCACCATCCAGTACATGGGTCTGTTTTGGATTAACCCTAAAACAGGGGTGCTCCAGCTCGTGACTAAGGCTGACTTTGAATCAGTCCCTCAGCACATCCTTACAGTACAGGCTGCTAACAGGGAGGAGAGCAGCACAGTCACTGTGAGTAATGACAATGCACCTGTTGGATTTTCCTTAAGCTTTTCAAACATCATGGGCTGAAATAAGTTAGAGGCAGAATCTTTGAGCTCAGCAAGGAGTTGTGCTAATGACTAAACATTACCTGTAGTTTTGGATTGGATACAGCTTTGAGGAATAAGGACATTTCCCGTACCATTGCAGTGTTTCAAGGAGAATGAAAGTAGACAGTAGTAAGCATCCCTGTTGCATGGTAGAAATGGAAAAAATTAAAGACAGCAAGAAGTCATGTTCATGGCTAAATATAACCTATAGCTCTTGGATTGGATATAGCTTTGAGGAATCAGGACATTTCCCATACTTTTGCAGTGTTTCCAGGAGAATGAAAGTAGACAGTAGCAAGCATCTCTATTGCATGGTAGAAATGGAAAAAAATTAAAGACAGCAAGAAGTCAGGTTCATGGCTAAATATAACCTATAGCTCTTGGATTGGATATAGCTTTGAAGAATTAGGACATTTCCCATACTTTTGCAGTGTTTCCAGGAGAATGAAAGTAGACAGTAGAGAGCATCTCTATTGCGTGGTAGAAATGGAAAAAAATTAAAGACTTTATGCCCAAAAGTACATCTTGAGTCAAGATAAGAGGTAGGCTTAGTGGGCAGACTGCCTAATTCCCAAACTACTGCTTTCATCCATTAATAAATTATAATGCACAACATACATTCTCATGCACTGTGAGCGAGGCTTTGAAAGTGCATGGAACCAAAAAAGTGACAGGTATAGTTACCCACCTGTGACGCAGTAACTAGGTATGTTTTTTTTTAACCTATGGCAAAAACAACTGAGTGAGCAACTATTGTGGTAATAGTTGTTTCAAGAGAGGAGGCAATCTTTGCCCCTTTAAAAGTTGGACAGAGAAGTGGACTTTGAAAAGATACATTTCTAGTGGGGTGGGGATGGGGAGATGTGGTACCTGTAGCTCCGGTGATAGGACTCTGGGGTGGTGGCCGCTTACATAGCAAAACAGGTTCACAGAAAACAGGTAAAGATTGGTGATCAAACTAGGAACGAAAGGGTTCCTTTCAGGGAAGAAGTGCACTCATCTTTCTCCCTAACCTATGTCGATCCAAACCAGTCCAATTCAGACAACATTTATTAAATTCCTATAACATGTCCACTTTGCTAAGTGCTGGGGATACAATGAATAAAAACAGACAGTTCCTGCCCTCAAGGAACTTACAACATAAAGGGGGAGATTACACACAAAGGAAGGCAGGAAAGCAGGAAGGGGAGGTTGGAGGGGACACCTTGGGGTACCTGGTGAAGAAGGAATTGAAACCAGACAGGGTAGCAGGTGCAAAGTGGAGTGATTAGCTGAGAGTTCATTTTCTGACCTTTATTAAGGAAAGCATTGAGAAGAGTTTGGTATTCATTCCTGAGGGAGGAGGTATCAAGCAAGAATTGAATTAGCAATATGGTAGTATTGTGATGAGCTTATCCTGGGAGAAGCATCTTGTTCCAGGGAGTTGTAACCAGGCAGGGCAGCAGATGCAGAAGTGAATGTGAACCCTAGCACGAGACCTTTTTTATACTCTGCTGGCTACAACTCTGCCGTCAGCGATGCGCAGTTTCATAACTCTTAATGTTTAGATGCTACAACATTATCTGGAGGCATGTCTGGTAAAAAGGGCAGCCACTGGATCAGTAATTGTCAGTAATTAAAAGTAGTTGAAGATAATGGACAACTTGCATGGAACCATTCTCCTCCTGTTCTATCAGCAAACTCAGAGAAATGTGAAAGAAACATAAACTGAACTAATGATTAATTTGGTCAAGTGAAGAGAATGTTTGGGGAGAAATCAAGAAACTAAGTTCATTTCTCAGCTTTTTTTCCTAATTTTCCATGGGATTTAAGTAATAGGGAATTCCCCATCCTGATTTCTCTATCTACTAAATAGAAATTAAAATAATAACTAAATGCCAACAAAATCCAGGAAAAACCTCTTTTGAATCAATGGATTTTAAGGTTGTTTTTTTTTTTAAATGAAACCAAGGGCTCAGCATTGCTGGCTTGGCAGGAGATAGAGAATATGAAATCAGAGACTAACTAGGGATTGTGTAGATGTCTAAAAAATCAATAGAATCCTAATTTGGGAACTGAGTAAGCAAAACCTTTATTTCAATCCTAAATTTAGAAATAGTTGAAATGGTTAAATTCTAAAGTAAGACTAAATTTGCCCACATTTAAAAAATGGATGTAAATCAAAGTAGAAATCGAACTGAATGACCTGCCAGGATATACACCAATTTACCAGCTTTACAAAAAAACAGCCAAAGATAAAACTGTGGTCACAGTCTCAAGCTACTTAATTTAGTTGTTAGAGTCTGTTAGAGTTAGGTAATGAAAGCCAAGTTGTTAGAGCTGTTAGAGTAAGGTAATGAAATCAAAAGTCCTGAATTTGATCTCATTGGGACAAGTTATGTCCAATCTGCTGTGACCATAGACTTTATCACTAACTCAAGCTTCTCACTGGTCACATAGCAGTAGGGAAGAATGTAATCTGGGCAACCTACTGCCATTCCTGGGGAAACAATTTGGCTTTGTTTTTGTAAATTTAACACTTTGAAGTTTGCAAAATGTTTTTTTTTTCCTTACCAATATCATCATTTTATTTTCACAACAACCCCAGAAGGTATATCCTATTATTTTATAAACAAAGAGACTGGGGCTGACAGATGTTAAATGGCTTGCCCAGGATCAGACAGCTAGTGTATGGGGTATCTCACCCCATACACTGAATTCAGTGTACTACCTTGCTGTCTGTTTTTTTTTTTTTTGTGTGTGTGTGTGTGTGTGTGTGTGTGTGTGTGTGTGTATGTGTGTGTGATGTCTAATTATTTTGGAAGAGGAAGACAATTCTATGGAGGAGATTGGGAATCCCTCATATAAATGGTGATCTTCTCCCTTTTCTAGGTAACTGTGAACATTCTTGATGAAAATGATGAAAAACCAATCTGTGAACCAAATTTCTATTTCCTGACAATTCCCGTGGACCTAAGAGTTGGCACAAATATTCAGAATTTCAAACTAACGTGCATTGACAAAGATTCCAGCCCCAGGTCTTTCCGCTATTTCATTGGAAAAGGTAGAGTGTTTGACTCAGAATCACAGAAGCTCAGGATTTCACAGGCCATCTAGTTCTACCCAAATAAGTACTGACTCCATAACGTACCAAACACGTCCTCATCTGCTTGAAACCCCCTACTTAGGAGAAATACACTTTCTTCAGAGGGAGCCCATTCCACTTTGAGATTGGTTTAACAGATAAGAAGTGTTTTTTTGAACCAAGACTAAATCAGTATCTCTGTAACTTGCAGTTTTTGTTTCTAATTCTGTCCTCTAGGGTTGAAGAGAGTAAATTGGATGCTTCTTTTCTATGAAATCCCTTCAAATGTTAAAAGACAGTTATCATGCTCCCCTTAATTTTTTTTCTTCTCCAGGCCAGACTTATTCATTTCCATGATATAGTCTTTAAATGGCAAAGCCCTTCTCCATTCTAGCTGCTACCTCTAGGATACCCTCTGGCTTATTCATGTCCTATCTACAATCAAACATAATAATCTGACAAGAGTAGAATAAAGCAGTACCATCATCTTCCTGTTCCTGGATACCATGCCTTTCTTAATATAGACAAGCATTACCTTAACTTAGCTGCCATATTGATTAATCATGTATTGCACTGAAATCCCCAGAACCTTTTCATATGCTTTCATTGCTGCCTAGCCTTGATGCTCTGATTTTGCCCTTGCATCATTGATTTTTTGAGCCTAAATATAAACTTTACATATATTCCCAATAAATTTTGTATTATTCTATTCAACTTGATATTCCAGCTTATCCAAATATTTTGAATTTTGATGCTGTCATCTAGAAAGTTTACTATCCTTTCTACTTTGGAATCATATGCAAATCTTATCTAAATTAGTATATAAACAATATATAGTTTTATAAAAATTAGCATATATTTTGTTTACCTCAGTTCTTCATCTGTAAAATGAGATGAAGAAGGAAATGGCAAACTATCCTAATTTTTTTTGGGGGGGGGGGGAGATGGGGGTAAGGTTAAGTATCTTGCCCAGGGTCACACAGCTAGCTAGTATTAAGTGGCTGAGGTCAGATTTGAACTCAAGTGTCCCTGACTTCAGGGCTGGTGCTCTAACCATTGTGTTATCTAGCTACCCCAAAGATACCATAGTATCTTTGCCAAAAACAAAACAAAACTCAATTGGAGTTGGACACATGCGAAAGAGAGACAGAGAAAGAGAGTGAAGGAGAAAGAGAGAGAGAAAAGAGGAGGAGGAAAAAGAGGAAGAAGAAGAGGAGGAGAAAGAAGAAGAAGAAAAGGAAGAAGAAGAAAAAAAAGAGGAGAAGGAGATAATTGATGATATAGTAGATAGAGGATTGGGCCTGGAATCAGGAAGACCTGAATTCAAATATGACCTCAAACATTTACTAGGAGACAGCTAAATGGCACAGTGGATAGAGCACCAGCCCTGAAGTCAGAAGGACCTGAGTTCAAATCTAGCCTCAGACACTTAACACTTTCTAACTGTATGACCCTGGGCAAGTCACTTAACCCCAATTGCCTCAGCAAAAACAAAAAACAAAATATTTCCTAGCTGTGAGATAAGTCACTTAACTTCAGTTTGGCTTAGTTTCCTCTCAACTGTAAAAGAGGAATAATAATAGTACCTATGTTGCAGGATTATTATGAGGATCAAATGAAAAAACTATAAAAAGTACTTAGCACAATATCTAACACATAGAAAGCTATATAAACGCTTATTCCCTTCTCCTTTCTTTCTACTTGTATAACAAATTAGTACACATATACATATGTATTATATACACACACATGTATGATAAATTAATAAATATATACACATTCATATATACACATATATGTATATAAATACATATATATTAAGTTGTAAACAAATGAACATTTCTATATATGCTCTCTATATTTTTATTTATAAAACACATTAGTATATGTCCAATTATATAATTGTCCAAAACAATTATAGTTTGAAATTCTAGAAAACCATTTTGGAAGGTCAGGAAGATGTGCCCAGCACAATGCCTTTGGCTGTAAAAGCACTCACTAAATATGGAATGAATGAGAACTGTGCTTATGGACTGATCTAGGCTATGGACTCGTGAAAATGAGATACTTTTAAATAAGGCCAGAAGGATTTGGGAAGGGAAAATTAAATTTGCTCTGTGTTGCCATGGTCTTGCTTCTGTTTTCTCTTGTTCCCCTTTTTCTTCCCCTGATCCCCAGGCCACACAATTTGTGTAAGGGAGGGAGTAAGTGGATAGGAGCTCTGTCATTGTTGGAGATCTCTTGACCCAGTGCACAGACCATTCCCAAGATTCAAGAATCTGTATTAGTTTCATTGTGTTTTCATTTTAGACCAACTCCCTGAGCCCCTCTTTTTGTTAGGGCTTTTAATGGGTTTCATGGAATTGGAGTCATCTGTCAGGCTAATAATGGATTAAATGCATATTGAGAAATTTGCCCTCTGGGATTCTCCTATGCCCCATTCATTTTCTTTCCTTAAAAGTGCAGTACCATAGAAAAAGGAAAAAAGAAAAAAAGCCTCTCAATGGAAGTTAGACCAAAAATAACTTTACTAATGAAATGTTAAAAGCCAGAGATTTAAGCCCAAATAAGCAAAACAGTTCCAAATAAAAGAAGAAAATCTATTCTTCACCCCCTGCTGAACTCTAGAGTGGCAGGATCCCAAAGCAGTGGGGGCTCTCACCAAGCATGTGCGTCACAAAACCCAGAGGTAGAAACTGCCTCCAGATTGGAAGTCTTATAAGATGAAAATAATCTATACTCAGCAAGACCCCAAAGGCCTTTTGGTAAGCCCTGCTGCTAAGAGAGAGAAAATTGCATCATCCCTTGCTCCATTTACTAGTTTTCACTCAGTAACAAGTCTGGAACCACTGGAGAAATGAGTTGAATTTAACGGATGCAGGCAATATGACCAAACCTCACAGGCTTCTCTTAGCCATGAATGACTGAAATGAATGAAAAATCATTGAAAAAGTCAGGCACTCCACTGAGTGCTGAGAATACAAATACAAGCAAATGAGACAGCTCCTGTCCTCCTGGAACTTACTTTCTAATGGAGAAACACAACACATAAAGGGAGATAGAATCGTTCAAGGCTATTTTAGCATGATTTGGAAGTAGCCTAGGAATGATATGAAGAACTAGTTCTAGGGAGGATGAAAAAACTCACTTATTCATCATCATCATGAACAGAGTGTGCTTACTATGAGGCAGGCACTGGGCTAAATACTTTACAATTATTATCTCATCTGATCCTCACAACAATTCTGGGAGGTATTGTTATTATTATCCCCATTTTACAGATTAAATGACTTGCTCAGGAATACATAACTAGCAAGTTTCTGAAAATGGATTTAAATTAAGGTTTTCTTGTCTCCAGGTTAGGGGCTGAGGTTAGGATTCAGTGAAAGGGAAATGAAGAGATGATACAAGTCTGAGCAGGATTGGGAAATAGTTAATAGCATGAGGAAGGGTCCTAACAGTATCTGTAAATGTTCTTGCCTTTCTAAAGTCACCAGAAATCTCTCCTCATTGACTAGCTGTGGGTTCAAGTCCTGGATTCAGGAATCCCATCTTTGTAAGTTCAAATCCAGCCTCAGACACTTCATAGCTGTGTGATTCCAGGTAAATCACTTAACTTTGCCTCAGTTTCCTCATCTATAAAATGAGTGGAAGAAGGAAATGGCAAACCATTCTGGTATCTTTGCTAAGAAAACTCCAAATGGGGTCAAAAAAATTAGACAGGACTGAATCAAGTGTACAATTGGTTCTGTGAATATTATATTGTTCAGACATGGCTGGCTATATCATGAAAGCAGGGATTGCATTTCTCCTCTTGACCTATTGAGTACTTAAGGTCACCATAATGGAGACACAGCTTCCTTAAGGAATTGCAGTTCCGTTCATATGTAGAGTCATAAGGGAATGTTCTGGGATGAGCTGCCAAATATATCAAGAGTGAATCTCCTCTTCATCCCCTTCCTGCTGGCTCCTTGATTCTGTTCTGGGATTCTGAGCTCTACTAGTAGGCCTTTATATCACTTCCTGGCCATTTCTAAACTATAATTCTGCAAATATACATCAAATCCATTGGGATCTGTCCTTTATATGTTGTATTGCCCCATTCACGGGAATAAGACTATCTTGATGCCTGTATTTTTTCCTCTTTAAGTAAATGCTTATAATGATAAAGATAAAAAATCACTGAATAGCCTTCATAGAGGCAATTTAGTTTGTATCTAAGTATTACCACAGTGATGCTATATAGAACACATTTTTTCCTCCTTATTTTAATTCTCAACAAAATTGAATGTCCTAAAAGTTCTTTGCTGTTTCCAAACTAAATCAAGACACATTTGTGTCCTGGGATGTCACTAGTGGAATAGATATATCATTCACCAAAAATGTAGGATTGGGTTTTTGGAGAAGGTTAAAGTGGGGCAGAGGAAGGCCTGGGAGGTAGGAAAGGGCAAACTCGCCACTAATTAGAGCTGTTCTAGCATAGAAAGGGCTGCCTCTTGAGGTAATAAATTCCTTTTCACCAACAGTCTTCAGGAGGCAATATGATGATCATTTGTCAGGGATATTGCAAAAGCCTCCTAATTGGTCTCCTTTCCTCAGGTCTTTCCCTAGTCTCCTTTAACCAGTTGCCAAAGTGATTTTCCTTAAATTCAGATCTGAGTATATTCCTCCTTTACTTAATAAACAGCAGTAGATATCTATTGATTTTAGGATCACATATAAACCTCTCCGGTTTCTAAAGTACTTCACAGTCTGGCCCCCACTTATCTTTCTGGTCTCATTATACATCATTCCTCTTCCCACATCCCTAATCTAATCACACTAAACTTCCTGCTATTCCTTATACATCACACTCGGTGTTCCCCCTCGATGCCTTTCCACTGGCCATCCCTCATGCCAGGAAGGCTCTCTCTAATCACTTTCTCATAGAATACCTTACTTCCTTCAAAATTCAGCTCAATAAATACCTTTTATACGAAGCTCTTCCTAATCCCTCCAATTTGTACAGTCCATCCTTCCTGAGTACCGTGTATCTATTTCATATTTATTCTGTACATACACATACACAAATAACAAACAAAATAACAAATGTTACCTACCTTATTAAACTGTAAACATTTTGAGATTGGGACTATTTCATTTCTATCTTTGCAGTTCTATAATAGGGACTTAAGAAATGCTTGTTCATTGATTGACTGATAGATGATATGATTTTTGCTCAAATATGAATTGGACTAGATGACATTTGCCTTATCATCTCTTTTTTTCCCTCCCTTCTCTTTACTTCCTGCCTCCATGATCTTGTTCTAAAAACCTATTTAGGGAACAAGAACAATCATTTCACTTTCTCCCCCAATGCTGGATCAAATATCACAAGCCTCCTGCTCGCAACCCCTTTTGATTATTCCAGTGGTTTTGATAAAGCCTGGGACTATGAGCTGCTCATCTACGTAACAGATGACAACTTGCTGACCAGCAGGAAGAAAGCAGAGGCTTTTGTTCAGACAGGAACGGTGACACTGAATATCCAAGTCATCCCTCACCCAACCACAGTCATCACCACCACTTCTACAGTAAGAGCTTGGCATCCTGAGTTTCCAACTGCATTCTTTGTTATTCAGTTAGAACTCTCTGGTCCTGGAGAAATGATGGATTTGAGAAGGCCTCGGTGGTTAGGAGATGGTTAGGGGATGGAGTCCTGTGTGTGCTAGAGATGAGCAATCTCTGAGAGCAGATGGAAATGGAGGAAGCCTTGGCCACTCTGTTCGTAAAGTGAACGAGAAATTTAACTTTTAATGCTCTAGTCATGGCTCCAAGCAGCAACTTGTTCTTTCTTAACCAACCATAGAGAAGCCATATTTTGGCTGATGACTGATTTTTACTGTCCATTTGGCACCACTATAGTCACTCCTGGGCACCCACCAGGCTGGCAAGTATCGTCTTCCCTCTTACAAAAAAATCTCACAGGATTTAAAGCAGAAAATTTAGTCAGTGTGATCATCACTCAACTCACCTACTAACCTTGAAGGTGAAGAGTAACCATTGTTGAGAGGATTGAAAGAGATTTGAATGGCTTTGTGCCTTGTCAGTGAAATACTTGTCTCCAAGTCAGACTCTGGAGTATCCATGCATCAGCAAGAGCCAAGGAGACTTGGGAGCTTGGCTCTTTGGGAAGATATGTGCTACAGTGGGTAGACAGCTAACCTTGAACTCGGGAAAACCTGTGTTCAAATTCAGCTCTGATACTCACAAGCTCTCCATGTCCCAAGCAACTCTCCAAGATGTTAAATTGCAGAGATATCAATTTACATTGGCAGAGAGAATTTTCTCATCAGGAATTTTCTCAGCCAATGTAATCATATGTGCATATACACACATATATACATAATAACATAATGTGTAATATTTATAATAATATTTATAATATATTATATATAATTAATCATTATAAAATATATAAGTATAATATATAAAATATATAATTATATATGAATAAAATATATAATTATAATACATAAAATATAAATGTATAATTAATTGTACTATATAATTATAATAAATATATTATATATAATATAATATTTACAATAATATTTATACACATAGTGGATAGTGGGATACCTAGGAGATATATATATATACCCCTATCCAATTTCTAAAAAAAACTTAGTAGGTGTGTAAATGAAACATCATGAGTGGAAAATGTAAGCTCTAATTTATACTAAATATAAATTATATGTATATATATAAATGAATATTAAATGATATTAATATATAAAAATATGACCACCATTGTCCCACCTCCCTCTTCTTTTCAAGCCCAGAGTCACATACCTGATTCAGAGAGAAAATATTTATTCGTCATCAGCTTGGTATGTACCATTCATTATTACAGTGGGCTCCATGCTACTCTTGGGTCTCCTGGGATACCAGTTCTTCCTACTGGTGAAATTCATTCGAAGACACTGCTCCTTCAAACCCAAGGAAGATAAAGAATCTCTGTAAGTCACTCTGTAAGCCTGATCCTTTCTACAACCTGGGGAAACCAATTCTGGTTGTTCCAACTCTATGAAAGGAATAATCTTTTCCTGTATAACCTGGATCCCTTAGAGAGAAGAGAAGGGGTAGGGAGATGGCTAAAAAAGGAATGCTTTCCATAGGTTCCAAAACACCTAGTAATCCCTCTGCATTGAGTAACTATTCCTTCTCTTTCCTTGATAAAATGATCAGTGCTGATACGACAGGAACTCTGGAATTAGGTCTTTCCATCATTTGGGCCCTTGCCATTGTCTCTAATTACTGAGAAATACCATTTTGATTAGTAATGGAGAAGTATATTTACTTACTTATTTTCTGTTTAGAAAAGGATTCGAAAGGCAGTGTGACACAGTGGAGAGAGACCTAGCCTTGGAGTCAGGAAGACCTGCACCTGACTTATATTATGTGTCTTCCTAATAAGTCTCTGAACCTTTGAGTGACCCAGACAATTCATTAAGACTACAAGTTGCAAAGCAGATGATAATCTACAGTGGTAAAGGAGGTTTCCTGATTTTTAGATCCATACAATAATTAAATTACAACTCCAGGCCAAAATATGTTTTTCACTTTTTTTAAAATAGGGGCCAATAGAAATGGAATTGGAGAAAGCATCAAGGTCTAATATGATGATACCTCCATCAAAGCCCTATTCTAATGCCTTGGTATACTGGTCTCTCCCCATGTGTCCAACATACAATACAATAGAACAGAAATTCCTTGAGGACAGGTATAGTTTCATTTTTGTCTTTGCAACCCCAGTGGCTAGCACAGTAACAGCACATAGTTCCTCTGAATAAGTGCTTGATTGAAGATTCAGCCTGTGCTCTCAAAGGTTATATTTGCAAAGTTTAGGCTCAGGAAGATTCTATTACACTGGAAATGTTTCAAGGGTTGGTCTGATGATGGACTATATGTCTCCCATCACCAGATAATTTTTATTTTTTATTTTATTTTATTTTTTGGCCCATAGCAATTCATGAAGACTCTTTACTATTATGTAGAAAAGTTGGTGACCTGGATTGGTGGAGTGTATTACTATATCATTAAAACCATAGACCCTCAACACATGGAAGAAGAATTTTCTGATTATCCTTGCCCTAATGTGCTGAGTTCTAAAATAAGGCAGCATGGCAATATTGGTGCTGATTTCTAGTGTGTTAGAGCTCTGGGTTTTAATCTTAGTTCTATTCAACATGAACTTTGTCTTCGTTTCTGTTTTTTAAAGGGAAGGTGGTTTTGAGATATGTTTATGGTATAGTAGAGGGTAGAATAGCTATATTATAATCGATGAGACTTGGATTCAAATCCTGAATCTGACATAGTCACCCATAGTAGTTGGGAGACCCTAAGCTAGTCACTTTGCCCTCTCAGTACATCAGGCAGCTCTATAAATCTATAAATTACAGATGAATAATTGCGTCAATGGAAGTTATTTTCACATTGGAGATCCCCATTGAAATCATAGATTTAGACCCAAAAAAAAAGGTGTGTGTGTGTGTGTGTGTGTTAATAACCATGTTCCACAGAAAAATTCCGAAGATTCTCTAGTATTTTTCAAATGGTTTGAAATCACCAGGTGAATGACACCACGAAAAGCACGAGGATTTGGTGTGAGTTGTCCCTTCCATTACCACACCATCTTGGGGAAATTACTGTCACATGATAGAAAGGAGAGGAGTGGCTGTTAGTCTGATAAACATGGCAGCGATCCGTGGTGGGGCTTAGATACAGTACCTGTTTCAGGATAGGAACGGGAGGTGCTCCTGGGAAACCAGGACCTCATGCAATTCCTGATTTTATGTTAAATGTGCAAATTAATCTGGCCATTTTCACACGCTCCCAAAGCTAATCATTTCTAATATGGTTTAGTTAATAAAAGGAAACATGCAAAAAATTCTGAACTAAGCCTGATCTGTCTGAAAATGAGTTGTAATATGATAAGACAGGCAGCATTTATCAAATGAGATTGCCAGAGGAAGAAATATTGTATTTCTGAAGGAAGCTCCCCAAAGAAGCCCGTCTGGTTATGTGTGTAGTGATGTGCAATAGTCTCTTGGTAATTAATGTCAATCTTTTATTTTGTCATAGGGTGAAAAAAGAAGGTATGTATGCTGTCTATTCTACTGGCTTCTGGGATGTGGTGGGTGTACAAGAAAAGAATTCTGCTCAGTGGAGGATAAAAGGGCAATACATATTCTCATGGTGGCTGGCTTTGAGGAGATGCTCAATAAATACTGCACTGCACTGCACTGCACTGAATTGAATTGAATTGAATTGAACTGAATTGAATTGAATTGAATTACATAATGAGCATCTGGAGGAAAGCAAGAGTCAAAGTATAGCCTGAGAGAGTAGTGCTTATTAAACCTTAAGACACAGTAGAAAGGAGGAGGAGGAAGAGGAAAAGGAGGAGGGAAAAGCGGAAGAAGAGGAGGAGGAGGAGGAAGGGAAGAAGGAGGAAGGGGAAGTGGAATTAAGGAAGGAGGAAGGAGATGAGAATGAGGAGAAGAGAAAGAAAGAGGACAAGGAAAAGAAAAAGGAGAAGGAGAAAAAGGAAGAGAAGATGGTGATAATGGTGGTAGTGGTGGTAGTGGTTGGAAGGCTGAATCTGGAATAAGCAAGACCTGAGTTCAAATCCAGCCTCAGAAACATATTATATGTTTCCTGGGCAAGCCATTTAACCTCTATTTACTTAAGGTTCTTCATCTGCAAAATGGGAGTAATAATAACACTTACCCCCAAGGGTTGCTTTGAGCATCAAATGAAATGCCTGTAAAGTGCTATGTAAATGTTAGTTATTATTGTTATCATTGATAATAATCATTCAATAAAGATCTTATTAAATACTTCCTATGAACAAGGCAGGTAAAAATGAAAGCATCTCCATTTTTTAAAAGTTTATATTTTATTAGGAGATACAACATACATGCAAATAAGTGAAATACAAAGTAATATGTTATCAGTTTCAAGAGGGAGAGAGGGCTCAAAGCTGGGGTGGTCAGGCAAGGTGTCCAGAGGATGCGGCACCTGAACTACACTTGGAAGGCACCTAGGGATTTCTACCTTATAGACCGAAGGAAGACAGGAGTGCATTCCAGACATTTGTGCAAAACAGAGATGAGCCAGTGTTGCTAAGCAGCCAGGACTCCTTCAATTGCATGTGTCTGTTAGGCTTAGGGCACCTGCTGGATTTCATTTGAGCACCTAGAAGGCAATCCCTTGCAAGGAATGAAAGTTTGTGTAAAGAATTAAAAGTGTGTTTTAACTGAACCATGTACTTGGGGCAGAACTTGAAAGAGCATAGTTCTTACCCTCCTTTTAAAACTCACTTTTTTAAGGAAGAAAAATTCTTTAGAATAAGACTGCGATGAAAAGGTAATTGTCAGGGTGTATTGGAAAGAGTACTGGATTTAGAGTCGAAAGACCTGGATTCAAAGAGTATTGAATGAAAGTCTAAAGACCTGGGTTCAAAGGGGAAGTCTTGGTTTATTTAACCACAAAATAAGGGGGTGGGATTATATGACCTCGAAGATTCCTTCCATTTCCAAATCTATGAACAGACAGGTTCAATGGGGATAATATTTTATCTCTATGGCTTCAACCTTGATAAGGTATCGTGCCAACTAATGCCTGCCCTAAGCTGTTGAATAATGGTGGGAGGAAAAATGGAGGTAGAGAACAGAAAGACATTTTCAAGTGCGTGAAGTAGATACCTATTTTAATCAACCAAATCAACAAATATTATATTTATGGAGCATCTTAGATTCCCTTTACTGATTGAGCATTTGATACTGCAACATGCTGGGCAAAGTGTCCCTTCAAGCAGAATATAGGATCATAAACTGAGAGCTAGAAGGCACTTAAGCCGATAGTTCCACCCCTCACTTTTCACTCAGCTCATGGAGGTCAGATAATTTGCCTTATATTACAGAGATCAGAAGGAACAGAGCTGGAATATGAACCAAGTTCCTCTGACTTGGAAACTCACTCTCTTTCCATGCCTCCTGTGCACTTGAAAACAAATTATCTTTTATTTTCCCATTCCTTTTTGATGAGTTATGCATAGACAGGGACTGAGTTTGAAGGAGATTAGCTCCTACTCTCTTCATGTAACTCAATACAAAAAAATAATTTTGAGGGAAAATGACTTCTTAAGATCTGTTAGTAGGTAAGAAGTAAATAAAAAGGCAAATTAAAACTATTATTTATTTAACTTTTTATTTCCCCCACTGGAGCCCTCTCTTTCTCTGGATCATCATTCTTTCCCTTTTTCATACATTTTTATGGGATTCCCAGACTTAAAGGATGTCTATTGAAAATGGGTACACAAAAGCAGGTCAAAGGCTAAAGAATATAGCAGGGAGAGGGAGATAGGGAGGGAGGGGAGAGAATGAGAGAGATATTTGGAATCAGAAAATCTGAGTTTGAATTTGGCTCTGCTGCTCATTGTCTCTGTGATCTTGGTCAAAGCTCTTTGTCTCACTTGCTTAATTTTAAAATGATGAGGTGATGCTTCATAAACTCTAAGATCTATTGACCTCTAAATCTACAAATTTTATGGTCTGAGATTGCACACTTTGCTTTGTGAGATAGAGATTAGAAGTGGGTGAGGGGGGAAATGTCATAAATTTAAGAACATCAGGGGTCATCGAATCCAACCAGGAATTTTACAGATAAGAAAACTGAGGCTCAGGGAAGTGATTTGCCCAAAGTTACACTAAGCAAGTATCTGAGGTGGTATTAAAACTCAGTTTTTGCTGTCCCTAAATCCAACCCTTTATCTTCTATACCAAGATTCCATGATGACTGGGGAATTCATTAACCTGATTTGTCCTTCTTGGTTTTGATCTATTAAAAAAAAAACTTGTATCCACTTACCCCCAATTGATGCTGCCAGTGTGCCAGGCAGAATAAGGGGAAAATATAGATTTCATTTCCAGGAAGGACGACAGGCTGCTAAAACATTTTCATGAGCTGATAAATTCTTTGCTATGTTTGCAACACTGAGCTGGAAGCCTGCTTAAGGGAACCCCACTGTGGGAGGTGGGATTTTAAAGGGAGGCAGGTGCATGAAACTTGACTTTCATCTGTCTCCTTCCCTGCAGAAACCAAGAAGGCAAAGAGAGAAATTGTGTTGGTAAGTGCCGCCATTCATCGAATGAATCCCCTTCGAGGATGTTGTTGTTTTCTTCCCAAACCAGCCTTTCTGCGTTATCCTCTGGGGGTGTTTGTTATTCAGTGAGATGCTTGTACTTGGTCACTGGAACAGATTGCTGTGTGACGAGCTCTTGATAGAATTGGTTCCCTCCACTGAACATGTCTTGTGATATATTTGCAGAAGAACTGGATTTCATAAATATTGAATAGTGGTGTTTATTATCTCCATCAGCCCTCCAGGAGAGTAAGTGGGATGGGGAAGTGATGCTTAATGATCAGAACTCCACTTCAGCATTTAGAAAGACTCTATTTCTCTGCTCTCCCAGAGCATTATAGAAAGGAAATATAGAAAGGGTATGGTGCTATAGGAGTCAGGAAACCTGAATTTTAGTCCCAGATCTAACCATGAACTTAGCCTCTCAATTCCTATTTCCTCTTCTATAAAATGGGCAGAGGTCAAAAGAAGTATGGTTATAGAGGGCTGATTTTTGAGTCAAGAAACTTGGATTCTGAGCCTAGTTTTGCCTCAAAAAAGTTTTGTGAGTTTGGGCAAGTCATTTAGTAAAATGTGTAAAATGAGTAATTATGCTTGTTTCACTTTCCTTTCAGGGATGTAAGAATCTCACAAGAGACTGCAAATCAAAGAGCCTTAGAAAAGTTTAAAAGCTGGGGTAGGAAGCAGAAAAAAAATTAATTTTGTTAATTGAAAAAATAAGGATTAAGTTTAAAAAGGGAAAGTTTAAAGGACTATCAGAATAAGGGATCATGGAAGAGTGAAACAGGTTATGTTTATCTTTTTCTGCCTTAAGAATAAGAAGTGAGGAATTAAAATATAGTAATAATTAGTATCTTGCTTTAATCTTCATCTCTTGTTTAGGAAGGAAAACAGCATATATTTCTTCTGATGCAGGAGCTATAAAATCTTTGGGTTTTCACCACTTTCACCACTTTCACCACATTTGCACACTTAGGTAGTCCAAAGCATTATCACCAAATGTCCTAGATGTTTCACCAGTCCTAACACAAATTTTTTTGGTCAAAACTGACTATTTTATACATCCAGAGAACTCCTTGTATGGGGACATTCTACTAATGCAAATTGGCAACTACTGTAGCTTATAGTCAGAAAATAATCTGGACACTGAGCCATTCTCTGATTTGTCTAAGGTTACCAGATAGCATATGTTAGAGACAGCATTTGAACCCTCATTTTCCTGACTCCAAGTTCAGCCCTCTCAACCGTCCTATATATGCTAGACTTCTAAATATCATAATATAAAAGAATTTATCAAAAATATACAGACCTTGCTCTCCAAGAACTTTAAATCTAAAGCACTTTGCTGATGCCAAAAGAAAACTGGCATTAGTTATTGAATACATTCCCAGATACATAAGAAATTGAAAATTTATCCTTCTGATCAAATGATTAAAATTTAAATAATATTCCTCTGAGCTCATGGCCAGTGTTAACTCAAAGGGTAGGTGGAATAGTTGGTTACCTTTCTAGTAAAATTTGACCCCTCTAGGGTCCCAGTCAGAGCGTTACCTACGTACTCATCAATTTGCTATACAACACAAGATTATTTCCATTGTCTCCCCCATCAGACTGTGAGCTCCTTGAGAGCAGAAACTATTTTGCTTTCTCTGTGTGTGTGTGTGTGTGTTTTGTCTTTGTATACCCAGTGCAGATACTAGAGTAGTTTGTTCTTCTTCAGTTCATTTTACAGATCAGGAAACTGAGGCAAACAGGGTTAAGTGACTTGCCCAAGATCACACATTGAAGAAATGTCTAAAGGTAGATTTGAACTCAGGTCATCCTGACTGCTGGACCAGTGCTCTTTTTACTGGGCCATCAGCTACCCCACTTACACGTAGTTAAATGCTTAATAAATGCTTCTTAAATGATTGCTTAGTTCAGAAAGGAGAAATGATCTTCAAGGTCATGGGACAGGGAAGTTTTTAAGGGCATTGGGAAGGTATGAGCACAGGAATAATGAAGGGAAAGCAAGTCCATGGAGAATACCTTCTGGGAATCTGAGAGGCTGTATGGAAACACTAGTGTCTGGTATAAGGAGAGACCAGGAGAGGAGATGGGAACCTGAGGAAATTAATCTTGGCCTCCACTCTGTGGCCTGAGATCATCTCTGTCTAGGATAGAGAGGAATAGGATAGAAAAAGGAAGGAAAGAAGAAAGGAAGAGAAGTAGGGAGGAAGGGAGGGAAGGAGAGAGGGTGAGAGAGAGGAAAGGAGGGAGGAAGAGAAAGAGGAAGGGAGGGAGGGAGGAAGGAAAGGAGGAAGGAAGGGAGGGGAGAGGGAAAGAAGGAGAGAGGGACAGATAGAAGGAGGAAGGGAAGAAGGGAGGAAAGGAGGAAGGGAAGGAGGAAGGAAGGAAGGAAGAATGGAAAATATGGAAGGAAGGAAGGAAGGAAGCGGGATGGAAAGGAAAGGAAAGGGGGGAAGGAAATTGGAGACTGAGCATTTATTAAGAGCTTACTATATGCCAGACACTGTGCTAAGCTCTGGGGATTCAAAAATAAGTAACAAGATGGGACTTTCATTGCATGTAGTTTTGAAAAACAAAATATGGGACCAAGGCATAGTGTTCAGCTCGGAGTCAGTTACCCCCGGGTGCTCTTTGCTGTCCAGACCGTGTTCTGTTCTAGGTACTCTATTTCAGCAAAGACCTTGACAAGCTAGAAGTCATCTCAGTCGGTGGGCGGGCAGGATGGCAGAAGGCTGAAAGCCGGGCGGTGCAAAGACCAAGTGAAGGAACCGGAGCTCGGACCCCGGAGCAGAGCAGCGTCCGGTGTCGGGGTGGGAGGATGGGGAGGCGGGCGGCATAACCGGCATCTTCAAGAGTCTGAAGGGCTGTCACATGGAGGAGGGATTAGAATGCTCCTCCGGCCTGGAGAACACAACTAGGAGCAAAGGGCCGGCGGTGGGTGGGGGTGGATCAGCTGTCATCGGACAGAATTAGGCTACCTGTAAGGAAATGCTTCCCCCCTCCCACCCACCCCCCCAAAGGAAAAAAAAAAAAAAAAGAAAGAAAAGAAAGAAAGAAGAAAATCGGAGCTCTCCCGAGTGGAAGGTGCTACTTCAGGAAGGCGTGAGCTCGCCTTCCCTCGAGCTCTCCCAGCAGAGGCTGGCTACGCAGCGCCGGGAACGCTGTAAAGGGGCTTCGGGCCGGGGAAAGGCGCTGGAGGTGCCTTCCAATCCCACGCTTTGGTGATCTCGGCGAAAGCCGCGCGGCGGCGGGGGCGGGGGGCCGCACAGCCAGCGTGTCCCTGCTCGTCTTTCACGCTTGGCTTGACTATGTCACAGTAACTCTGAGGAAGAAGGGCTGGGAGATAAATGAAACGGGAATGGCAATGCAAAGGCTGAGGAGGCAGATGGGTGGCAGCTGCCTCGGTGTGCGTGCCTAAGCAGTCAGACTGGCCAGAGGGGTGAGCCAGCTGCTGCCCACCTGGCTGTCTCTGTGTGTGGCAAAGGGCAGGAGGCTTGCACGGCGCCCGGGGGGCCCCTCGGATTCCCTCGGGCGAAGGGGCGCTTACCCCACCAGCCCGGCAGAAACCTGAGGATTTGGCAGGAGAGCGACTAGGGACCCGCCAGTCCGAGACGTCAAGGAGCAGGAGGAGTAAATGTGTCATCCTTATGAAGGCTAATATTAATAATACGGATGATGATAGCTAGTGTTTGTAGAGTGCTTAAAGATTTGCAAAGCGTTTCACAAAGATTATCTCATTTGATCCTTCTAACTACTTAGTGAAGTAGTGCTATTATTATCCCCATTTTACAGATGAGGAAACTGAGACCCAGGACATTAAATGGTATGCCCAGATCCTAATTGAAGAAGTTGGGATTGGAATCCCTGGACCCCTAGGCTCCAAATCAAGGGTCCATTTGACCATACTAAGGTTCCTCCTGACTGCTGAATGCCCATTAGCTATTAATTATCTGTCAGAATCTAATCAACAAGGCTCCATTGCCCATGACCAGCTGACAAATAGGACATGACTTTCTTTCTTATATGATCAGTCCTAGCTCTTTTTAAACAGGCATCCAGAATAAAGGCCATGGAATCTGGAGACCTGAATTCAAATCCTTCTGCTGCTACTACTACTGGGCAGCCAGGTGGCACAGTGATTAGAATGCCAGGCTTAGAGTCAGGAAGACTCATCTTCCCTAAGTTCAACTCCAGCCGCAGACATTTGCTAGCTGTGTGACTCTGAGCAAATTACTTCACCCTGTTTGCCTCAGTTTCCTCATCTGTAACATGAGCTGGAGAAGGAAATGGAAACTCATCTAGTATTTTTGTCAAGAAAATGCCAAATGGGATTAGAAAGAGACAGATGTGACTGAACAACATTACTACAACTGTATACTACCACCCACAATTACTTATTATTTGTGTGCTCCTCTTCCCTCCTCTCCTCTAATCATCTCTCTGGACTCAGTTTCCCCAGCTGGAAAATGTCAGTGATAATACTTGAACCACCCCCTTCATAAGGTGTAGGAGGGGAAGTACTTCAAAATCCTCCAAGATAGAAAGAGTTGTTATTATTAGCTTTTGGCGTGAATTGACATCTAGCACGCCCCCCCACTGCAGAACCCCTTCTCTAATATCCCCAAAGCATGGTTGTTCAGCCTCTGCTTGAGTAATTCCAATGACGGATAACTCATTGCTTCACCAAGCAGTCTGTTCCATTTTGGGTCAGCTCTAATTATTAAGAACTTCTCCTTTATATTGAGCCAAAAATCTGTCTCTAACTTCTACTTCTTGAACCTGCTTCTATCCATCAGAAATGAGCAGAATAAATTGAATCCCTCATTCACCAGGCAACTCTTCCAAAAGTGAAGGCAACTCTTTCATCTTCATCTCCCCAGTTCCTTCCTCATGTGACATTGTCAATCAGTCAGTCAATAAACATTTAAGTATCCACTCTGTGCCTGGCGGTGTGCTAAGAGATAAAGAAAAATAAAAAGATAGCCTCTGCTCTCTCATGCTGCTTTGAAACCCTTCACCATCCTTGTTAACCTCCTCTGAATGTACCTCAGCTTGTCAAAGTGCCCAGAACTGAACACATTATTCCAGCCATGGTCTGACCAGTTTAAATACAGTAGGATTATTGTCTCCCTTGATCTGAATACTTCTTTTCCAAACCCTAAAAGCCAGGACTAGAGAGCTTCCGTCTGCCTAGGTCTTTTAAACTCTTAGCCAGCTGTGGAGCCATATGGAATGCATGGAGGGCGGCACGCGCCACAGGCTGCAGCCCCTGGAGAGGATCGTCACTATTGGTTTAAGTGGTATTAAATGGGATAGAAAGTCCATTGAATTTTTTGTCAGGAAAATGCCATAGCTGTGTAAGATTGGGGAAGTCACTCAGCATCTCTGGTCCTCCTTATGTTAAAAAATAATAATAATAATGTAATGGGGGAGAGTAGAACTACACGCTCTCAGTGTTCCTTCCAGCATGAATAGGCTCCTGGTTCTTCAAGCACAGCCCTGTTGGCAACAGATGCCTGAAAAGTGTTTTCCCTCCCTGGTGGAGTCTATTAGGCACCCCTCCCCAGTTCTGATTCCACCCACCTCCCACCAGGGAGCTCCTAGGCCCCTTGCCCAGAGGAGGTGACCCTCTCTGATTGCCTATTCAGAGTCACTTAGTCTGTCAGACACGATTAGTTCTCACTTGAGCACCAGGCAGGCCTGCAGAAGTCTCTGTGGCTTTTTCCTGATTGAGCTCAGTTGCTGAGCATTCAGCAGGCAGAGGTACCATGTGGCTTGGCTGCCAAACTCACCCAGGTTTGAATTTCTCAGAGTAATGACAGCCTTTTCTTGGGTCAGTGCCTAGCTTTATTTCACATTGTGCGTCTCTCTGTCTCCTTAGGAAATGACCAAGATTAACACTGTCTTTGATGGAGAAGCCCTAGACCCAGGTAATATAAATGGAAATACCATTTTAAAAGGAGATGGTACCATGATTGATAAATGAAATGAAAGTTCAGCAAACCCTCATTTTTTTCACATCATTTGTTGTTCCTGTCTTGCTGTTTCCAAAGAGAATGTTTGATTTTTCCATATGGGTTCTACTTGGCTAATTTATAAAAGAGGGCAATATGGCGTATAGCATATTGAACATGGATCTTAGAATTTTAAGAACCGAATTCACATCTCAGCTTCAACACTTGCTGTTTAGTGCTGGACAAGTGACTTTATTTCTCTCAGCCTCAGTTTCCAAATCTGTAAAAAGGGAAACAATAATCCTTATACTGCTTACCTCACAGGATAATGGTGAGAAAAACACTTTTAATAATAACCAATATTTCCAAAGTAAGAGTTTGGCAAATTATGTCTCGTTGGAAAGCCATCTAGGTGACCCAGTGATTAGATTTCTAAACTTGAAGTTAATAAGACCCTAGTTCAATTCCTATCTTAGACACTCTCCAGTTCTGGGACCCTAGACAAATCCCATACCCCTTGCTTGTCTCTATTATTTTAGCTTTAAAATTAATAGTGTTAATAGTATCTACCCCATAGTGTTGAGGGTCAGAAGGGACCCTAAGGGGTTCGGGCCACAGACCGGTGTAGCAAGGGGTCTCAAAAGAATTTGCAGGTCTGAACCCATCTCCAAGTCAAGGGGCAAAGTTTGTTGTAATTGTAATGCCAATTGAAGTGGGCTAAGTTCCAAAAGAATTCAGCAAAGATCAGAGAGAGAGAAGAGAAAGTTATCCAATTCATGTCACTGATAATGTCACTACCTAAACAGGTAGGTTTGAGCAGTAGTCTCTCTGCTCTTAGTCTATGCACTATTGTCTCCTGAATTTGGTTATCTGTCTGACAATCAGTAATGTTTGTAGGACTATTCTAAGGCCAGAAGACTTTAGAATCATGGACAGACAGATTGTTAGAATAATAGCACTCTAAGGTCAGAGCATCTCAGGATCCCTCATATATCTTCCCTAAAGTCTAAGGGAAGAAATATTATTATATTCCTAGGCCAGAAGAGTTTTACAATCATTGATGGACAGATTGTTAGAACAATAGCACTCTAAAGTCGGGGGAACCTCAGGAAAGTTGAACTTGAAGAAAAAGCTGAGAAATGGGAGCCTTGTATATTGAATTGAGTGGAATGTAAACTATATATATAAAGGAGAGTAATAAGTTTGGAAAGAGAGGTAGTAAAAGATATTGTATATGACTTTCAAGGCCAGATTGAGGGCCTGTTTCCTCCCAAGAGAAAATAAAGAGTTATTGGAGGGAGAGGTTTAGGAATATTAATCTGGCAATTCTGTGAATGATAGATAGGAAAGAATAGAGCAGACCCAAAAAGGTGAAACAGAAGGCTATTGCAATAGTCCAGACAGAACTTTAGCAATCACTTAATCCAACCCCTAGTCTACCCCAAGGCTTCATACTATTGCCATTTTGCTGATGAGGAAATTAAGAGTCAGGGTAAAGAAGTGACTTTCTCACAGTCACTAAGCTATCCACCGTTTTGGCTAGTTTGCTGGTAAGCTCAGCCAAGAGAATGTAAGGTCCTTAAAGCTGGGGACTCCTTTCCTTCCTTCTTTCCTCCCTCCATCTCTCTCTCTCCCCTTACCTCTCTGTCTCTGTTTGCCTGTCTGTCTCTTTCTCTCTTTTTTTGTATTTGTCTAACGTAGTGTCTGGCACATAGTAGGTGCTTCATAAATCCTTGCTTATTTGCTTGATAAGGCAAAAAAACCCCAATATATTTTCTTCTTCCCTTTTCCCCTAAGAAATAAGCCACTTACTGAGAATGGTGCCCTCTGAGAACATATTTTTTCCCCTTACAGATGCAGAATGAATCCATTTTTCTCACTGGGTAGATAGTTGGGCTATAGGTAAAATGCAGTGTTCAATGTATGAGCATTTCCAGATAGCACAGTTCAGAATCCCTTTGGTTGGGAAAGATAAATGAAAGGTAAAGCCAGTCTCCCTGAGCTCTCATAACCTCCCGGAAATCAGCCACCAGATTTAGCTCCTTTACACACATTCCTGCCACTTACAAAGGCTCAATTATACATGGGAATAAAGGGAAGGAAACCAAATTCAGGAGGCAAGTGTTTTGGCTCTTGGCCACCTTCATATGCAAAATGCTTCAGTCCTCTGAAGGAGAATGGCTCCTCTCCAGCAAGAGGCTGCAGTTGGAATTAAATTTCCCTCTATTATTAGGTACTTGTTACCATAATGTGCCCACATTAGCATAAGTGCTGGAGGAATCCAGAGCAGACAGCCTCCGTGGTTTCAGGGAAGTGACACCAGTGGAGTCTTCCCTGACCCTATTGTTTCCCTAGAGGGAAACCTGATGCAGGAAATATACATATTCAGGGTGAAGACGGGTGCCCTATGTGATGAATATATGATAAAAAAAAAAAATGAAAGAGAATGGATTCTCTTTGTATGTGTATGTGCTACATGTACATAGGTACCTACTTTATCATAGCAATGATGAAGACCCCTCCCTTTAAAAACAAAACCAATTAAAAGAAACTCTGAGAAGTAATAAGGTTCCCACTAAAAATGAAATTTGAATTATCCCAAGTTCTTGTTAAATACAAAATTCCAAACGCTCTTTTCAAGATGGACATAGAGCAAAGAGTTTTAACTTGGAGTCCTTGGATCTCCAAGGAGTCTAGGAATAGACTTCAGGGGTCAGGAGTGAGTGTGCTGGAGTTATCTCAGACTAGCTCGAGAGAACTGATTGTTAAATTTTCAACGTGAACATTTACATCTTGGAAATTGGCAAATGATGTAAATGGCTTTTTAAAAAAAATCATCTAGATTAGGGAAAGGAATAGAGAAAATGTCAATAAGAGGTTAAATTTCAAAGTGTCATGCATTTGGGGGGAGCTGGCTATTAAATATATACTAGCAAATATCCCTTGTGAAATATGTGAAATTTGAACGGGAGAAAATGTCTTTATTTTTTCACCATTGATTCCCTTTGTAATCCTGTGTCTTTTGTTTTTGTGCACTTAAAAACATTATACTGAGAAGGTGTCTGTAGGCTTTGTCAAACTGCCAAAGGGGTCCTTGGCAAAAGTAAATATTAAGAACCTTTGGCCTAGAGCCTCAAAATCAATTCACAAACTGTGAATTGTTCTCACAGGCAGTAACTATGAATTATAGGCTGTTCATTTAATTTCTTCAATTTCCTGTATTGTCTAAATTGTGTAATCTTTGGAAGGGACAGGTTAGGGAGACTTTTCTAGACTAATGAATGGCCTCTGTTTATCTGCAAGACTTGTATATCATTTAGTCATTCAGAGCTTCTGGTTTGCTTCTTTTGAGAAGAAATAGGCCTAACTGCTGCTCTGTTTTTCTTCTAGTTACTGGCAAAACATATGAATTCAACTCAAAATCTGGTGCCAGAAAGTGGAAAAATCCATTGATCCAAATATGGTCAGGAGAGAAAGACTTGAGTGAACAAGAAGCTGTTTGGACTGTGGCAAATAATGGTGAAGGGATGCACTCCCTGGAAGGAACCAACAAGGAAGAAGATGGGAAGAATGGGAAAATGGAAGCTGATGACATCAGTGTAGGGCTCAAGAGTGATGATGGAAAGGTGGAATCATGGCAAAGTCTAGGTACCCCTAGACTACAGAAATCCAGAGAAGGATCTTCCCCAGTCCTCCTGGGCAGGGCTTCCCCCAAAATACACCCCCATTCTCCAAGGAAAACCACTGGGAAATAATGAGCATTGTGGTGTTTGTAGCTATGCTGAGGTTCCTCCTCCCCTCACTAAAAGAGTGTATTTAACGAAACTTTGCAATAGGGAGTATACTTCAAGTAGTATATATAGAGAATAGACCATATGTTCCCAGTTGGGGGCTGGCAAAATTGCCATGGTATTCAGGACTTAAAGAATAGAGACTGACCTTAGCTGATCCTGCTCCTAGGAATAGATTTTTATTCTAAAACCTTGATTAAGGGAAAAAGAGAAATGGGATGGAGGGTCTGGGGGTTCCCAACAAAATATTTTCTCCTAAAATGGGCATGTCTGTATAATTCATGAGAAAACTCCAGAGAAAGTTCAATTCAATTTAATAAACATTTATTAAGTGGTAGGACAAATAGATAAGTAGTACAGTGGATAGAGCACTAGATTTGAAGTTAGGAACAACTGAATTCAAATTCAGACATTTACTAGCTATACAGTGCTGGGCAAGTCACTTAATTTCTGTTTGCCTCAGTTTTTTCATCTGTAAAATGGGGATGATAATAATACTTACCTCCCAGAGTGGTCCCGAGGATCAAATAAGATAATATTTGTAAAACATTTAGTCCAGTGCCTGGCACATGATAAGCTGTATATAAATATTAGCTATTAGTAGAAGGGGTGGTATCGTAAGCAATGAGCAGCTAAGTGGTGCAATGAATAGTGGGTCAGGCCTGGAGTCAGAAAAACTCATGTTCTCTAGTTTAAATCTGGCCTCAAACACTTATTAACTGTTTGACCCTGGACAAGTCACTTAACCCTATTTGCCTCAGTTTTCTCCTGTGTAATATGAGCTGGAGAAGGAAATGACAAATCACTCCGGTATCTTTGCCCAAAAAACTCCAAATAAACCCAAATGGAGTCACAATCAAATAATAAGAATAATAATCATGTGCAAAAGAAGACACTATTTTAGGCACTGAGAATACAAGGGACAAAAACATTTTTCTTCAAGGAACTTCCAAGAGGATATGGGTACACTAAGTAAATTAAAATTATACTCAAAATAATTTCAAAAAATAGAGATCGCTAACCATTTTGGGGAATTGAGAAATGCTTTGTTTAAGAGGAGACAGCACCTGAGCTGTGCTTTGATGGAAAATAGGAATTCTAAGAGGTGAGGAGGGAATGTCTTCCAGGTTCGATGTGGGATGGGGTAGGGTAGGGGATAGCCTGGGCAATAGAATGGAGCAGGAGACAGAATGGGCATATACTATTCTCTATATTTAAGAAGAAGGGGTTTTTAAACCTCCCCATATTTCATCTAGCCCATCTGTTCTTTCCTCTGCAATTCTTTGTTTCATTGGGAACATCAGAGCGCTGACTCAAGGCACAGTATGAAACCCACCTCAGCCAGCTAACACAGACTTTCACCTGTCAGTCTGAGTGATGAACCAAAAATAAACAGCATAAGAATGAAAGGGAGATGAAGCTAAAATGTGCAGTCAGCTGAGGCTTCACATATGCCCCAAGTCTGCTCCCTCTTCTCTCCCCCCTCGAAATCCCCATTATCCATCGTTAGAGACAGATAACCAACTGAGAGAATGAGGTACGACCCTATAAAATCCATAGCTTCTCCTGGGGACCTCAGTCAGGGTAATATCATCAGGAAGTCTGACCTGCCTGAAATAGGAGAATGGATTTTGACATTTCTCTTTGCAAATGCAGAAACAGTCTCTTCATTAAAGAGAAACACTTTTAAACTCTATGTATATGTTTCCCTCAGTAGAATGTAAGCTCCTGGAAGGTAGGACTGTTTCGTGTTTATCTTTGTATTGCCAGTGCCTGACATGGAATAATTACTTAATAAATGCTTTTTTTGATTGATTGACTGACTGATGAATTCATTCCTTTTTTCTCTGACCCAGGTCAGGAGTAGTTTAATTTAACTTATTTAATCCAGGTGATAGCCAGGAAATTTCCCTCCCATCCATTAAAATTTTGCAAAAGAAAGCAAACAGACTCATCTGTCTAGATTAACCTGAGTAGTTGGATGGCCAAAGTGACTGATGCCCCTTTTAGGATTCCTGCTATTTCTCTGTGTGCTTGTGACTGAAATGCTTTGCCTTAAAACTCTCAGCCTCCATTTAAATAAAGTCAGACTAAGAGAAAGCTGGAAGGGTGACTTAATAAATATTTGTACATCCATTAAGGATTACTAAACAGAGGTTGGTGAGTAGCTTGTTCTTCCATCACCACTGATGGCAGGCACGAGGAAATTGTGTTTAATGATCACTGAAGAGATTTAGGCTTAGGGAGGAACTTCCTGATGGGCAAGATTTGTATAAACACTGAAATCAGTGAGGGAAATCATCTTCTTTGCAATGTTTAATGGTGTCTTGGAACAACTAGGTCTTGCACTGGATGGAGTACCAGTCTCAGTCAGGGACACTCATCTTCCTGAGTTCAAATCTGACCTCAGACACTCATTACTGTGTGACCCTGGGGAAATCAGTTAACCTTATTTGTCTTAGGTTCCTCATCTGTAAAATCAGCTGGAGAAAAAAAAATTGGTAAACTACTCCAGTATCTTTGCCAAGAAAATCCCAAATGGAGTCACAAAGAATTGGACATGACTGAAAAATGAATCAACAACAAGAAGGGTGTCTTGGAAGCCCTGAGCTTTGATGAAGTTATAATCCCGAGGGAATCTGAGGAATCAAGTTAATAAGTCAATAAACAGATGACAAAGACTAGAAAGAAGAGTCCTTTTTTGGTGAATTTAGGCCAGAATACCTCTAATTATAACATCATTATGATTAGAGAACAGGCCTTGGAGTTATAAGATTATAAATTAGAGCTGGAAGGAACCATAAAGATCATCTCATTCAACCCCTTCATTTTACAGATGAGAAACCCAAGAATACACTGAAAGTAATTGACAGAGGCAGGATTTGAAAACAGACCCTCTGATTCCAAATCCAGTGAACCAGAGCCAAGTTCAACTCCTATCTCTGATATATATTGGTTGAGTGACTCTCAGTAAATCAGTTAATTTTAAAAGTCCATTTAACTTAACTGTCCACTACCTTTATCCCTGAATCACTACACAAATGATAGTTTTTGCTCTTTTCCATCCACTTTAGGCAAAGGCTCTCTCCAGTCTAATGACTTTGGGCTTAAATTGGAAAATGGGGTAGCCTTTTTTTTTTTGTGCTGAGGCAATTGGAGTTAAGTGAGTTGCCCAAGATCACACAGTCAGGAAGTGTTAAGTATCTAGGTCAAATTTTAACTCAGGTCCTCCTGACTTCAAGGCTGGTGCTCTACCCACTGCTCCCTCCACCTAGCTGCCCCGGATAGCCCATTTTAAGAAAGACTTAACAAATCTAGATCTAGAACCAGAAGAGAGTCCCACCTTCTTATTTTACTGATGGGGAAACAGAGGCCCACTTCCCCAGGTCTCGAAAGTAGTGGGACATCAGAAGAATTTGAATCCAGTTTCTCTGACTCCAGAGTCAGTGCTCTTTCCATTGGTCCCTGTTTCTTCTTCCCAGGCTACCCAGAGGCAGCATTGTCTGAACAAGCAACTCCGAACCCACAGAAAACACCTCACAACATTCTACAGCAGGCTCAGTAGAGAGGAATTTGAAGAGAAACATTAAACTTTAGAACATAAGATGTCATAATAGCTTGTGGAGGGTAATAGAGAGATGCAGGGGTACCAAGAGACTTCTGTAGGGCAGGAAGCTCTGGGAGAGGGGAATCACAAGGAGGAAAAGCTTAATTGGAATGACAAGGTTGCTGGTGGCAGCAGGGAGGATGGAAGGCTGCAGAAGGAGGAAGCACACCATTTGCTATTTAATTTCCTGTTTTCAGTCATTATTCTTGCTAAGCTTAGTTCTTTCTACTACCTAGGGAAAGAGACCAAGTATCTGCATCTCGCACAAGTTTAGCACCTGGGAAAAAACCCTAATTGCCCCACCCTAGTTGGGGTTCTGCCCTTCACATCATCAATAGACCAAAGCCCAACCTCCACCTTGAAAACTCTGTCTCAGTAAGCTTAGTCCTGGGTATCTGAAGCCCCAGCCTGACCCCTAGTGGCCATCTTCCTATTCTCTGCAGCTTCTCTACATCCTAGAGATTTTGAATCTCTGGCCAGTAACAGTAACCCGAGGATGGGCATTCGGTGCTGATAGCCAGGATCATACTCTATTCTGTATTGCCAACATCAGGATGTCTGCCCTGCTGGGGGATTTGTTTGTTTGTTTATTTTTCACCCCATTCCCATCCCCCTCGCCCAGATCTTTGGGAGGCAACACTCTCCATCCTTTGGTATTTTAGTTTATTTTCTAACTATGACTTTATGTGCATTAATATACTTGATAGATGTGTATAGATGACCTGTCGATCATCAGGTGGATGGTGACTGCTAGATGGTCTTACAATTTGCCGCTGAACTTAGGCCTTAAAGTCTCCGCCAAGGCCATCTCCTCTCAACTCGAAATAATTCTGAGATGCCTGAATTCATTTGTGTGCTCAGGCATGGGCCTTGCTTCCTGCCTAATGCTTTGGCATCAAAGCTTCAGCCTTCCTGTGAGTAGATGCAACTTTCTCTCAGTGTTCAGCTTCAGAGAGCTGATGGTTATCTAGCCAAATGCTACTTTTTTCCTCTTTTAAAAAAAAAGTTTTTATTTTCAAAACCTATGCATAGAGAGCTTTCAGCATTCAACCTTGCAAAATCTTGTGTTACAAATTTGTTTCCCCTCCCTTCCCCCATCCCCTCCCCTAGAAAGCAAGTACTCCAATATATGTTAAACATATGCAATTCTTGTATAATATTTCCACAATTATGCTGCACAAGAAAAATCAGATCAAAAAGGGAAAAAATGAGAAAGAAAACAAAAAGGAAACAAACAACAATAAAAAAGTGAAAATACCACTCAGTTCCCACAGTCCTCTCTCTGGATGCAGATGGCTCTCTCCATCACTGGAACTGGCCTGAATCACCTCACTGTTGAAAAGAGCCCTCCATCAGAATTGATAATCATATAATTTTATTATTGACATGTACAATAATCTCGATTCTACTCACTTCACTCAGCATCAACTCATATAAGTCTAGCCAGGCCTTTCTGAAATCCTATAGAACAGTGGTGGTCAAACTTTTGTTTTCAATATCTTTATCCTATTAAAAATTATCGAGGATCTCTCCAAAGTGTTTTTTTTTAATCTGGGTTATATTTATAGACATATACCATATTGGAAATAAAAACTACTTTTGAATTTGTAGACCCTCTAAAAGGGTTTCAGAGATCCCCAGGATTCTCTAGACAATTCTTTGAGAACCACTGCTATAGAACAATAATATTCCATAACATTCATACACCATAACTCATTCAGCCGTTCTCTAACTGATGGGCATCCACTCAGTTTCCAGGTCCTTGCCACTATAAAAAAAGGTTGCTACAAATAATTTTACATTTGTGGATCCTTTTCCATTTGGGATTCAGACCCAGTAGATACACTGCTGGCTCAAAGGATATGCAAGTTTGATAAAATGCTACTCTTTTCTACCAAAGGAATGTATCTGCTCCAATGAAGCACCTCTCAATTTGTGAATAACATAAGCTACCTGAATTTATTCAGTTCTAAGTATGGAGACCTGAACCCAGAACATCGGTTAATACTATTCCAGAAAGGACAGTCTCCTGTTGGCTCTGAAAAATGGGAAACACCACAAAGGAGATTATTATTGGCTGCTGTGGAGCAGCTAAAATTAGGGAAGCAGTCAATGCAGTGATATACTGGCAAATGTTTAACAACCAGCCCTCTGGAGGAGAAAAAAATGCACCTACAACAGACATTTAAGTTTAATCTTCATTATTGACATCTTCCCCATTACTTTCTTAATTCTAGCTGACTGACAAAACAATAAATCAGCTCCCAATTTATAAATCATCATTTGCTGAGTTTCCAAGGTGTAAATTCTCACAATGAAAGTTTAATAATGAGCTGTCTGACAGCCCCAGCACATTCCTGATTATATGATCTGTACCAAGAAATTCTGTTTCTCCTCTTACCTCACCAAGGTAAAACCAAGATGGCAGGTGAGAGAGTTGCCTCCCAAGTGGTGCTGTCATATTATTGTCATGCACCCTCATGCACACCTATGCCCTGGGCTATCCTGTGCTTTCTTCCCAGAAGCCCCCGGGCAATCTCATCTCAACACAGAACTAACAGGTTATTACTAAGAATATCACAATCAGACGTCCTCTTCCTACCCCAAATGACAATTATTGGAAATGTGCTTATTTATGCTCGGCTCCTCACTTTCCTCTCATTCCCTCAAATAACCAGAAAGTTTTCCTTTCATATTTTCTTAAAATCTATTCCCAGGCTGAGTTTTCAGTTTCCAGTTCATTAAACTCAGTCCAGAAGAGTTTCTTAAATAGGGATTAATTAAACCAGTGGTTTTATTGCTGTATTCCCAAATGAGGAAGGTCTCTCTCCCAGTTCAGATCAGCAACCTTTGGGCCACTTAGAACAACTTGTTGAGGATCACCTAGTCAGTGTGAGTCAGAGACAGGATTTGTACCCAGGTCCTTCTGGCTCCAGTACCAGCTTTTGATCCATTTGATCCATCCAGCTACCAGGATGTTGATGATAGCTCTATATATCATGCAGGTAGATACATTCCACGTAGCCTCTGGGACACACACAGCTTATTCTCATTTTTCCTTTTTGGTCACAACCTTCCCACCTTCTGATAATAGGATTTAAGATCAGAAGGGATGTTAAAGCTCAAATAATACAACCCCCTCATTTTACAGATGAGGAAACTGAGGACCTGAAAAAAGAATTTGTTCAAAGTCACACATCTATTAATGTCAGAGCTAGACTTTCAAACATAACTAACTAGATTCAAACTTAGGCCTTCTGGCACTAAGTTTAGCCCTTTTCCAAATAAATCACATTCTACTGGGTGTGAGAGCATTCAAGAGTTCAGGGACCAGGTCTAAAATTTATCAACTTTGTTGGGAGGAGAGGGGAGGAAGAAAAAGTTATCTGATTAAGATGAAGTCAGTATCAAAGTCAATCTTTTGTAAGACATTTTCCCAGTTCTCTATTCAAGGCCTCAGTTGTGCTGGACTTTTCTCATATCCTCTATTTATTCCCCAAATTAATTACTATCTTAAAATTGGGCCAATTTGCTTAGGGAAAAGGAATGGGGAGGGGAATATGTATTTAATACCATTTATGGGCAGTTTTAACCTTGACATTGAAATCTGAAGTTTAAGCTATATACTGTACTCAGTAAGAAGCAGGATACAAATATTATTCTACATCGCCAACAATACTTGTGATTCACAAATAAAGCTTGGCAAATATCACTGTAGATCCTCGACAACTCATCTCTTTCTCATCTGTGGCTTTACTGTTTGCCTTTTGGAATTATATGATACATTCTGTGACAGCAAGATCAAGAAAGCCTGAACATGATCACTACTGTACATTAACATTTCTGAGGTGCAAGTGGCAGGAAAGCTGCAATTAGGGGAGTTGGGGGAAATCAGTGGCCCACTATCTACTCTCCCCTCTGAGAGGACTCTTGTTGTAAGACCTCAATGACTGTGGGCAATTCTTAGTCCATACCTCAGTCAAATTCTTGATTCTTCATATTTCTCTCTCTGAAAATTGAGCTTATACAATGGAATTTCCTTCCTAGAGAATATAGACATATGGCTGTTAAGTATAATAGTCCTTCCCAGAGGCATCCTACCTGGGTGGCAGGTAGAAAGCTCTTCTTAGGGCCATGACTTTTCCCACAATAAGTGTCCAGAGAATTGTGCTGATTGACACAGAAGGAGTTATCGGGGCTAATTGGTACTCAATCTTAGAGAAAGTGCAATGTTTTAGTCTATTAATAATTTGAATTGGTATCACACCTTTCATCCCAAGACCTTCAGTAGGCTTTCCAAACCAGGGCCTTCACACCCAGAAACTTTCAGCGGGGAGGGTGAGGTTATCTAGAGCAGGGCTTCTTAAAGTTTTTCCACTTGTAACCCCTTTTTGCCATAGAAATTTTTATATGACCCTGGGTATATAGATATATAAAATACCTATACAAATCAAACATTTTCTGATAATGAATCATAATTTTACAACCCCCACCTTCAGTTATGAGACCCTATATGGGGTAGTGACCCACAATTTAAGAAGCTGAGGTCTATCTAGAGTGTTGCACTGAGAGCATGACTAGGGAGGAAGATGGCAAGAGGACAAGGATATTGAAAAATATTTGAAATTTGGTTACATTTCTAGAATACTTAATGGCAACAAAGCCATTTAACACACTGTCCATTTAACCAATTCTTATTAATTAACTGACTAAAGCCTCTTTTCCAACCATTACCTCATTGGGACTGACACAATAATCCAATAAGGTAGGTAGTTTGAGGGTGATCATCCCCATTTTACAGATAAAAAAACTGAGAATTAGAGAGGTTAATGATTTTATCTGAGTCATGAGGCTGGTAAATGCTGGCAGAGCCAGCACATACTATTTACATACTATTTACAAAGGTTGAGAAGAGATCAGTCTGGAAGCTAAGAGTGATCACTAATAGTTGAGATTCCTGTTAATGAGAGCAAGAGTTCATTGAAGTTATTAGACATTAGGGAAGATTCTCTGGAGATCTTTAGGAACAGGAGACAGCCCAACCTGTGTGGGAATGCTTAGGCCTTCTCAGGTGTAGATAATGCTAGGAGGATCAGTCTTTGACAACCTGCTGGTTTAGGACACTGAGAGAAACAAAGTATGAGACATAGTTCCTGCCCTTGAGGAGCTTAGAATCTAATTGGGAAGAGATGGTTAAATTTACATAAAAAAGTAAAGGAATAATGCAAGTTAATATATTTCAAATAAAGAGACCCAGAGAGTAACTGATAGAGGAGTTGGGAGGAGGCGAGATCTCTGAGTCAGGGGAGGCTACATGGCTTCCTCATACTTTGTGGCCCTCACTGGACAGAACCATGCTTCTTCCTCCCTGCTTCAGGTTGTCATTCTTAAGGTCCCATCACTGTGGTGCCATTTTCACCGGATCTATTTCTGTTGCAACTCCAGAGGGACTTGGACTAGTCTCTCTGGGGAGATGGATAGTCCCATCTCCTAGTGCAAATTCCCCATTCTCATTCTGCCCTTTGCTTTATTATTCTCCTCAATCATCTTAACTCTCTATCCCCGGCATCCACTGATTTTTCCCCAGGTGAAAGAATTCCTAATTATGGATCTGGCCCAACCAGGCTCAGACTCTGTCTGGAGGAAGCAGCCAAATGCAATTGCTGGGCCAGTGACAGGCTCTTCCCAAGGCAGATGCACCATGGGTTTGTTTGTGGTTCCTCCTGCTGCTTGTGGGTGAGTTAATGTAAACAGAACCCCAGAGTGTTTCTGCCCCACTAGCTTCCTGGCGAGATTGCAATGCCTGTGCCATGGCAACAGGGCAAGCATTGTTCCTTTGCTCTGGCTTCTGCTGGCTCCATTGCAAAGATGGCTGCAAGCCCCCACTCGCCTTCCAAGGCAAGTCAGAATTAACGAGTCAGTCCATGACACCTTTGATTAGAAGGAACCTTGTGTGTGTTTGGGGAGGTGGAAAGGAGGAGGCATGGGACTCCAGAGTGTTGGGTTTTACATTGTTTTGGAAAGTTAGTTTGGTGGGGAAGAAAGAGAGATTGTTGGGCCACCAGACTCACCACAACACAACCTGTTCTGCTTTCTGTCCTAAGGTGGGCTGGGAGCTTAGATGCTCTGGTGGCTGCTTGCCAAAGGTCCCTTTTGGGTCCCTACACACACACAAGCCTTTATCCACAATACATGGAAAACTTACAAGGCTTGCAAGGCTGCTCCTTCAGGATCGGACCTGTCTGCTTGAGGGATAGGAAGTGATTTATCTGATTTATCCGTGAAGCTCACAAAGAGCTTGCATTCCTTGTCCTGTCAACTTCATTTGTTCATCCCTGTCAATGGCATTTCCCAGATGGCCAGCTGAATGGCCTTTAAAGCAGAGAATATGACGGGAGCTCTGTCCTACAGTGTTCATGCTCTTAGAACGGTTTCCTGAGCCTGGGACCTCTTCACAGAAAACATCCTGCACGTGATTCTGCTGTCAGCACTGGAAAATCCTCCCTTTGGGCCAAAGATCTGGATCTATCGGCTTTATGATTGTGGTTTTCCCAGAGTCTACATCAAAAATCATGATGGTGAGGAGAAAAAATAGCTCTCCTCTCAGCACTGGTCTTGAAAATTATGACAAGAAGCATCTATTTACACTTATGTTCATATTGGAAAAGGTGTAACATTGTCCATGTCCATAATAAGAGAATGTTCTATCTCTTTGTGTCTCCATCTTTCTATCTTTCTCTGTCTTCTTTGTCTTTTCTGTCTATGTCTCTGTCTCTCTTCTATCTCTATCGCTATTTCTGTCTCTGTCTCTCTATCTCTGTCTTCTCTCTGTCTCTGTTTCTATCGCTCTGCTTCTGTTTCTGTCTCTTTTTCTCTCTTTCCCTCTTTCCTGGCTTTTCATCCTTTCCTCCTGGTTTATCTCCAACACTGCTTAGAAATAAGTGAATATATGTTAATTTTCTTGATAGTGAGAAAATCAAGACTTTTAGAAGAAGAGGCTATTAAGGGCAGGCTGGATTTTTGTTTACATATTATTTGGCTGCTGCTTGAAAGACTTAAGAACCAAGATGAGGAAAATGCTATTCCCTTTAAGTGATTACTTGAGTGATGAAATAGAGGGAGAGAGAGAGACAGACAAAGAGAAAGAGAAGAAGAAGAAGAAGAAGAAGAAGAAGAAGAAGAAGAAGAAGAAGAAGAAGAAGAGAAGAAGAAGAAGAAGAAGAAGAGAAGAAGAAGAAGAAGAAGAAGAAGAAGAAGAAGAAGAAGAGGGAGAGAAAGACAGAGTTGGGGGAGAAAGAAGAGAGATAGAAAAAGGAAGAAAGATAGCGGGAGGGAAGGGGGGGGAAGAAAGGGGGCCAGAGCCGGACAACAAGCTCACTGGGGATCTTTAAGCAGAAGCTGAATGAACACTTGTAGAGATGAGTCTTTTTCAGATAAGAGTTGGACCAGATGGCTGCTGGGGTCTCTTCAGATTCTGAAATTCTGTAATTCTGTGGGTGGGAAAAAAAAATGATGGTTCCTTCTCTGTCATGACTAAGTGAGGACAGCCCAAAGCCACATGTCCAGAGCAGGTGGACAGAGCTGTTAAGCAGAACTGTCTGTGAGGCTGCTTCAGATCTAAACCCAAATCAGCCCTGGTGTGGGGAAGCTACTCTCTCAGCACACATCTGCCCAGCCAGAAAACTGGGTTGACATCTGTGTTTTCCAAACTGATTTCTGCAGCCTAGAAAAAAATCTTGATTTTTTTTTAAACTACATAGCATGCTCTCCACTCCTCCCATCATGTTGGTTCTTCTTTATCAGTTGTTTTTGCTAATATATTGTACCCAGACCTGACTTTAGTACACTTAAGAAGCCAAAGCCACCAAAGAAATGTGACTTATTCAAAATCACAAAACTAATGACTAGAACCCAGGTTTCTTTCTCCAATGCATTATTCATGAAGTAGTTTAGAATTTGGGATTTCTCAGGCCTATAGTATAGGTGTGGAAGCCAAGGACCTCTCTCCCCTAGCCTTTCTCCCCAGGATCTTGCAAGATTCCTCTCTCATCAAGGGTTATGGACATTCTGAACAATAATTCATAACTTATAAAATGTCTCTAGTTCTAATTACCATATAATCTTAATTTATTTCCTGATTTAGAATGATCTTGAAAGGAGAAATTAGTGACACACTCCCTTTCAGAAGTAAAATAAAGCTTTTAAAAGAACTCTTTTTAATTTACAATATTCAATTTTGATTGTTTTGCAATGGTTTCATTTATATAGAACAAACTTGCCCTTTAAGAAGAGATAGGAAAAATATCTCTCCTTACTCCTTTGTAGAGGTAGGTAGTCCACAGGTATGGAATACTGTCCAAAACATGAGATTTTTTAAAATGTATTGGTCTGTTTTGATGATTTTTTCTTATTAATTTATTTTCTTTAAAGAATGACTATCAGGGAGGAAGATGGAGAGAGATATTTGGGTAAATAAAAACAAAATATAATTTTTAAAGGATTCTGATCCCGGGGAATACTTTGGCCCCTCAAAAACAAAACAAAACAAAAACGAACTACTCTTTCCCTCTTCTTCGATATACTTACTTGTTCTCAAAGGGAAGAGGAAGAAATCATAAAAAGAGCTTGATAGAGCAGTACCTCCAAATATCCCTGACATCAAATTTTTAAGAAAAGAGTAGAACATTATCTGACCATTCTTCTCCTGCTCTGGGCCAGCAAGCCAGGCAAAAATTCTTCAATTCCAGGTTTGTAGCTAGATCTTTCGTGCTTTTAGTAGACACCCCTGATCTGCTAGGTGAGTCTACCTTCAGATGCCTAAGGGAAGTGCAACCAGTGTCTTTGTCCATGTTTCCTTATGAAGTGTTGCAGGTGACCACCCCGGGGATCCCAGTCATGGATCCAGAATGCTCAAAGGGTCTCTACTCCTTTATCCCTTCATAAGGTAGCTGGTCAGCTTCCTCCTCCACAGCCCTCCTGCTACAATTGTGATCACCCATTGCAAGTGTGTATGCTGTCAGTCTGGACCCCTTGGAAGTTTGAGAGAAAGAGTGCCCAGATTAAGAGAGAAAGTCTTCCAAATAAGGAGTGGGAAGTGTTCTTTTAAAAGTCCCTTAGTTACAAGATACTTTGTGTTCTCCCCTTCTCCCCCATCCTTTGATACTCTGATTATTATAATCCCCTGAAGCTATTTAGCGCTCACTTCCCATTTCTTTGGAGTCTCAAAATGTGGACAATGAAGGGGATTTTAAAGATGGGTACCTACAACTTGAGAAGGCCTAGACAAAAGGTACTGCTGGTATAATCTGCTTTGGCAGAACACAGAGATTCAGTACAGAAAAAGTCTGCTTGTCATTGAACTTGTTAGCCTCCTAACAGGTTTTACTTTCATTCCCCATACAGCAAAAATCGTCCTGCCTGAGTGACTTTTTGAATAAGAAGAGGGATTAGGAGTCATCTGTGGTACCTAATACCTCTGCACACACTTATCTCCCAGGCCAAACCATTTTATTCTACGTAGAAGATGCTACAAATCTTCTACAAATTTGCTAGGACGAAGAGGAAAATATTTGCTTAAAAAACAGAAAAGATAAGGTCTATAGTTCTTAACAGGTAAGGAAGCACCCTAACAAGGTTTGAATATTGGTCTTGCTCAAAAGGTTCCTCACCACATAGGTAAATGAAAATTGATCCCCATTCCCCCATAATCAGCTGTTATCCACTGTAGGCCTTGAGCCATCCTGGCTCCATGAATCACATGCAAAAAAAATTATAATAATGTCTTGACACAATGGAAAAACCACTGACTTAAGAGTTCAGAGAACTCAGTGGAGATCCCATTCCACTTTTGACAATCACTACCTGGGTGATAATCATTTTGCCTTACTGGGACTCAGTTTCCTAATCTGTAAAATGAGGGAGTTGGACTACATGGCCTCTGAAATGTCTTCTAGCTCTAGATTTATAATCTTCTCTTCCTATATTTTATAAATTATGGAGGATGGAATTTTCTGGCAGCAGAAGATATGGGTGCTTATCAAAAGTAACATTCAAAAGTATGTCATCTTCCATGTCATCTTCCTTACTCCTATTTGCATATGGCACGGTAGGCAGCTGCCTATCTTGTCCACCTCTGGTGCTGTCTCTACGTTTCAGCTTACTCCTTTTTGGTCTTATATTCATCTTGAAATAATCTTGCTGCAGGCCTGTGGTAGTTAGAGGTGTCTGAGATGAAGGAGAAAGAAAGAGAAAGTAGTGAAATATTTTCCCAAAAGTTGGTCAGTTTGAAGCAACCTTTTCTTTCCATTCAACAAGGACTTAGAGAGCACCTACTATGAGCCCAAATCCTGTGGTCCATGACAAGATTACAAAGACTGCCTCTAAGCAGCTTATATTCGAGTGATATTTCTATGGAACAGGGGCCAGAGAATACTCATAGCTGAGTAGGATGTAGGCAGACCATAGGAGGTGACTCTTGAGTGGAGTCTTGAAGGCAGAGGTAAGGAGGGATCACATTCTAAATGGGGTCGGGGTATGAGTGAGAAGATGGAATATCATGAAAAAGGATAGCAGACAGTCTAGTTTGGCTGAAATGTGAAGAAGGGAATTTGGGGAGAGAGAGGATGCTAATGTGAAATCATAGTCTAGAAACATAGTTTGGAAAGTCTGAGTTAATTTAAGAAGAGTGACAGAAAACTGTCTAGCAACTCAAAGTGAAGACCAGGTGTGCCACTGCATAGCAAAAAAGGAGAAAGAAAATGGTAAGAAGACGGTGGGGAGGAAGGTGGGGTAGAGAGCCAGAGCCAGATGGAGGGAAGGGGAGGGGGCAGGAAAAGAAGGAAAGGGAGGGAGAAGGAGAAAGAAGGGGAGGGGAAAGAGAGGAGAAGGAAAAAGGGAAGGAAAAGAGAGGAAGAGAAAGAGGGGAAGGGAAAAAGGAAAGAAGATGTAGAGGAAGGAATGGGGGGAGACAAGGAAGAAGAGGAAGAAATGGGAGAATAGATGAGAGGAAGAAGAGAAGAGAGAAGGGGTAGAAAGAAGGAAGAAGAGGAAGAAATGGAAGAATAGATGGGAGGAAGAAGAGTAGAATGGGGAGAAGAGAGAAGGGATAGAAAGAAGGAAGGAGAAAGGGAGGGGAAGAAGAAAGGGAAAGGGAAGAGGAGGAAGAAGAGAAGGAAGAGGGAAGGAAAAGCGAGGGGAGAGGAGAAAGAAGGGAAAAGAGGAAGAGGAAGGAAAGCAGGAGGAAAGGAGAGAAATAGGAGAAAGGAGAAGGAGAGAGAAGGAGGAATAGGGAAAGGAAGGGAAGAGAAGAAGAGGAGGAGGGAGAAAGAGAGGAAAGGAGAGAGAAATTGTCTTCCTTAGGAATATCATGAAAAGGGATTGGCTGACTATCCTAATAAAGGGATAGAAAGAGAATGAACAATTTTCTTTATTTCCAACAGAGCAAACCAAGAATCTCTGAGTCACAAGATTTCTCAAGAAATAAGAATTCCTTGCACATTCCCAGTGACAGAGGAGACAGAAATGACAATGTGTTGATTGAAAACAAACCAACCAAATCTTGCCCTTTATAACACCTCCCCGTTACAAGTCAACAGTGACACCCAGTGGTTTGTGAGATTAAATACATGGTAAAAATAGCTCATAATGGACAGATTCAAATCTCAAGAAAATTGGCAAGATGAAATAAATCCTTCGGGACTCAAGAGAAGGAAATGCAGGCAATTGCTTAGTTCATGGTCACTGTGGAGATCCTAAGCCAAGATCGTCACCCTTTTCTGCGTAGAAATCTGCTGATGACATCTACAGAAGAAAAAATAAGGTTCATTTTGCATTAAGTTACCATTCACCAAGCACTGTGCTAAGCAACTGGGTTACAAAGACAAAAATAAAACAGCTTCTAGTCTCAAAGAGCTTATATTCTACTGAGTGAAAATAACGTGCACAAATATAAGAAAATACAAAATATATGAAAGTTATTACAAAGTACAACTACCTATATTGGAAAAAAAAAAAGGTATTGAAATGGAGGGCATCTAAGGTCTTCTCCAGCTCTAAGCTCTATGGTTCTAAGATCCTAATTTTGTGGGGTAGAAGTCATTAGTAAATAGGGAGATCAGAATGAACTTTTAAAAGGAGAAGCAACTTGGTCTCGGCCATAAAGGAAGCTAGGGATCCTAAGCAGCAATGAGAAGGCAAAACATTTCAGGCTTGAAAGACAGACTGTGCAAAGACATGAAGGTGGGAGATGGATTGTCGTACAGTGTACCCACTTAAAGTTGGCCAGTTAGACAAGGGCACAAAGCACAGGAGAGGAGTAATGTCGATTAAACCTGAAAAGATAGAATGGAACTAGATTGTAAAGAGTTTTAAGTGCAAAATGGCAGAGGGTTTATTTTATTTTAAAAAGCAATGAGGACTCACTCAAGATAACTGAGCAGAAAAGTGACATGATGAGACTTATGTTTGACAATATCAATTGGACAACTGTATGAATAGTACACAAGAGAAGGAAAAACTTGAGGGAGACAAATCAAGAGATGTCCCACAGTCTAGGTGAGAGGAAATAAAAATCTGAACCAAAATTAATGGAGAGAGAAGTAGGAGAATATTTTAAGACAGAATTTGCAAGACTTCAGAACTGATTAGATTTGGGAGGTGAAAGAGAGGAAAGAGTTGAGAATGACTTTAAGTCTGAAAACTTGACTGACTGGAAGGGTGGGGAGGGAAGATTTTTTAGTGAATATAGATCTCTGGACTTAATGGAGATGTCAATTCAATTCAATTCACTAGTATGAACTGTTTGTTGTCTCCCATTAAATTATAAGCTCCTTAATGAGAGGACTGTCTTTTTGACTTTTTTTTTTTAATCCTAGTGTTTAGCACAGTGTCTGGCACACAGACATTTATTAAATATTTGATTGGTTGATTAATGTGGTCACCAAGAGAAGGAATGTCAAGAGAAGACAGATCTATGAGGTACACTCCTTGTTAGGGAGACAGGAATCAGCAAAAAACCGAGAAGGAAAGGTGAAACAGGAAGGAGAGCCATGAGTGAATAGTATCATGAATATACAAAAAAGAGAGTAAGCAGGAGGTGGTCAATAGTATCAAACATTGTGGAGAGATAAAGAAAAAATGAAGACTGAGAACATTTCATTAGATTTGTCTTTTAAGAGATCATTGGTAAATTTGGAGAGAACAGTTTTAATTAAATAAGGTCATAAGCCAAATTGCAAATGACTGAGAAATGAGTAAGAGGAGATGAATTCCCCTTCCCAAAATTTTATTTTTTTACATGATGAGACCTCAGCAGAATGTGAGCTCCCTGAGGACCAAAACTGTTATTCAGTTTGCCTTTGTATTCCAAGGATACAGTGCATATATTAGGCACTTAAGTGCTATGGATTGCATTGAATTAACCTATCTTTCTATCTAACAAGCCCCTATTTGTTGAACATTTACATACCTGTTAGAGTGTGTTGTATTTGCATGTTCTCAGCTGTCATTTTGAAAATTTATCATTCATGTACCAGATAAAATAGACCTTTAAATACTAGCATTTGAAATCACATCGAGTATCTTCCTTCCACATGATGTAGTATAATTGTAATGACCACGTATTTAAAATCAGCCGGAGTCAGGAATTCAGGTTAAGGGGAAATCTTCAATATTTATTGAAGTGAAGAGGTGAATAAAGATTGCGATAGCAAATATAGGCAAGAAAGGTTGCGATAGCAATATGGACAGTTGCGACAGGAAGCCAGCTAACAGAGAGAGATGTGAGCTGAGCAAACCGTGGCAAGGCAATCCCGATAGTCTCTCCTCCCTTCCTTTTCCACTCCCCTGCCTCCACCCACCAAAATCGTCATTTCCTATACAACACATCAGGACTTGCACAAAGAGTGGGCGGGGGCCATTCTTTCTCCAAGCTTATATATTAATAGAGTATGGTCCAATTACTATTTAGCCTCATGTGCTTGGGACCTCAGTGGATCAACTCAAGCCTCAGCCCATTACATATAATGACTTAAAAAAAATTAATAGCTTTTTATTTACAAGTAATATGCATAGGTAATTTTACAGCATTGACAATTGCCAACCTTTTGTTCCAATTTTTCCCTTCCTTCCCCCTACCCCCTCACCCAGATGGCAGGTTGACCAATACATGTTAAATATATTAAAGTATAAATATAATGACTTTTCTATACTAGAACCTGAGGTGATAAAGAATATCTAACTAAAATGATAAATCTGATATTGCTTTTATTTTTGTTTCTGCTTAAATACAATCTGTTTAATGGGTTTTTTTATGAATTATGTGGGTACTCTAGAGTGAGTAGCCCAAGCTGGTCCATATCAGCTTAATCTCTGCAGCAGCCTCTAAGGTGAGGAGACTGAGCCACCCACAGAGGGTATCAATAGCACTCACTCAGAGGATACATTACAATGCAGATCTTTAGTTCAAACCCTCAATTCCTGAAACTGTAGCAGCTTTTTGTCAGCTGTCCTATCTCAAAGAACTGAAGTCAGAAAGATCCAGAGTTTCAATATAGCCTCAGATAGTAACTGTGTGATCCTGGGCATCTCACTTAACTCTATTTATTCAGTTTCCTCATCAATAAAATGGGAATGAAAACAGAACCTACCTCCCACGGTTTTTTCAAAAATTAAAATGACTTAATAATTATAAAGCACTTAGTAAGCATTTTATAAATGTCAATTATTTTTGTTATTATTAACACAGGGCACAATAAGTGCTATATAAATGTTAACTATCATCATCATGCTACCAGCCAGGTGGTACAGCAGATAGAGTGATGAGTTTGGGGTCAGAAAAATTCACCTCTCTGAATTCAAATCTGCTGGGCAAGTCACCTAACCCTGTTTGGCTCAGTTTCCTCATCTGTAAAATGAGCTAGAGAAGGAAATGGCAAAACACTCCAGCTTCTTTGCTAAGAAAACTCAAATTAGGGTTGCAACAAGATTGAACAAAATCATCATCTTTATTATTATTAAAGGTGAAAAATATATTTCTATTCTGGCTCCATATAACCTCATCCTTCATATTGGATTAAAATTTATGCCCATTTTTCTTCTGGAATAGAGATTGCTTCTATTAATTAACACGTGTTTATTAAAGAAGTAGAGCCTGATAAGAGTCTTGAGAAATCACAGGCTTCCACTCTGAACTCCAACCAGGCTCTTGATTTGTGTCACTAAAGCATTCTAGCTTGTCTCCATTTTGATTTCTATATGCTGGTCTAAAAAGGTTTTTTGATACTTAAAAATTTGCAATGAGAAGCAAATCTCCAGAGAACACAAACACTGATCTGCATTTCCTATAATGCTAGAGGCTCATTGTTGCTTGCCTAAGAGCATGGTTCATTCTTGGGAGAATTTCACTGGACTACATTTCCCATACGACTGTGTGTCTGGTTTAAGACTGTTTTAAGGCTCATTGATGGAGAGGTTTTAAAAAAGCAGAGTTTCTGGAGGTGTGTGTGAGCTGAAACAGAATCTTGGGCCCTGATCAGAACAGGGAAGTAGAAGGGAGCAATAGCAATAATTATCCTGATCATCCTGGATCCATATCTTGGAATCAAGTGGCCGAGCTTTAGTAATTGTCTATCCCAAGAGTCTGGTAGCATGATAGTTAACACTTATATAAGCTTCCTTAAGAGACTTTCTTTCTTTTCCCCCTGAGGCAGAGCACAATTAAGCTTAAAATCCATTTACTAGGATGTCATGAATTCAGTTATTCCCCTGATCTTCTGGTGTGAAAATTAAGAGGGCAATTAGATTATATTCTTCTTGGACTCTATAAAGGGGTAGTATTCTCTATGTATGGACTAGAGTAAGATTCTAACTCCTTGGATCTCTCTTGTTACTTATACTGCTTTTCTATCTTCATGAAATGCTTTTACTATTGGATTTGTGACTTACTGGTTATCAGTGGAGAATTGGGCCATGCTTTTGCACATTTACAATTGAGTCCCACACGACCCTTAATGAGTGTCTCCAAAGTCTCAGTTCTCAGAAAAACTTCAGGCGCTTGATATTACACACATGAAAAATTCTTCTTAGGAATGAAAAAGTAGGGGTGGGGGTGGAACAGGGAAAAAGATTGGAAAGTCATAAAATAATGTGATTGGGCAAGTCCAGTGACTGATCTCTTCCTTATCTGTCCTGGGCTATTGCACCAACACTCATCCTTCTTGGTAAAATGGTACACTTGATCAAGATGGTTTCTAATAAGTCTTTAGTTCTAAATCTATGATCCTCTAATTCACAGGATAACCCAGCATTTCCAACTTTAAACCAAAGTGTTTTCAGAAAAATGAGGAGATCCCAGACTTGTGGCTATTCCCAAACCAAGCCATCTATTTGGATATGTTGGAGATTGTAAAAGAACAGAAGCATCTGGAATCTGGAATTAAGTAGTTCAATTAAAAATATTCCTTTCAAGGATCTATCTGGGCAGCTAGATGGTACAGCAAGTAAAGCATGAGACTTACAAGCAGGAGGATCCAAGTTCAAATCTGACCTCAAACACATCACTAGCTGTGTGACTCTGGGTAAGTCATATAATTCTATTTGCCTTAGTTTCCTCATCTGTAAAATGAACTAGAGAAGGAAATGGCAAACTTTTCCAGCATAATGTTAAGAAAACCCTAGACGGGGTCATGAAGACTTGGACGTCACTTAACAACAATAAAAAGGATCTGTCTGAGGCAGCTGCTAGAGGATAAGGTTGGGAAAACAGCATATAATTAACTTTCTACTGTCATCAAATTTGAGTAGCTTCCCCTGGAAGGTGTTTTGAAATCAAAGTAAACCTGTGTCGAGTTTTGAGCAGAACTGAATTACTAGAATGATTAGAATTCCAAATAGAAGATGGATCCCTGACTCCTAAGGCATATTATAATTTATTTATAGGTCAGTTATTTTAGATTTTGGGGTCATAACCTACACAACTGTCAGTTTGGTTAATGGTATATTTTAACCAAGAATAGCTTCCTGGGTGGATCAAATATATAACTGCTATAGTGACATTACTTGAAGAGTACAAAAAAAGCTCTCTTTATCTCAAAAGGCTCTACTTTTGATCAATCCTGACTGAAATTTCAATATTAAAGAGTCATTCCTTCAGACCTTTTTTGTTGCTGTTGTTGTTTAGTCGTGTCTGGGTCTTCATGATCCCATTTGGGTTTTTCTTGACAAAGATACTAGAGTGGTTTGCCATTTCCTTCCCTATCTCATTTTACCAGTGAGGAAACTGAGGCAAATAGGGTTAAGTGACTTACCAAGGGTCACACAGCTAGTAAGTGTCTGCAGCCAGACTTGAACTCAGAAAGATGAGTTTTCCTGACTCCCCTTTAGGTGTTCTATTCATTAAACCACCTAGTTGCCCTTTTTAAGGGTTCTCTGTCAAAAATTATAAATCACTCTGGATGGGATAATACCTTAAGCCCTCTCAGCTGACTTTTGCTAGAGTCAGTTCATAATCAGGTGTGTGTTAAGTGTGGAGCTTAACTGGGGACCAGGAGATAAGAGCTGTAAAAGTGCAAGTCAGAGTAAGCCAAAGGCAAATTTCATCTACCTGAGTTTTTTTAATGGGTGGCTTGGGCTTTTGAGATTTTCCATTATTTGATCCATCCTTTGACGGGGAACTGGATAATTTCCTCCTCTGCTTCACTAGTGTCTCAGAGTCTAATGGCATTCGAATATGAGCTGAGCATTTATTAGCTGGATAGGATTCCCTCAGAAGGTAAGTATGTACTTTGCTGGAGCCCACACTATGTAAACCATTTTTTTAATGCTTTTCCCAGTGGAATAGAAGCAGCAGCTATGTTGCCCAACAACAGAGAATCCTGTTCTACCTTCCAAGAGCTCAGCGTCCAGAATTGAGAGTACTCTTGTCAATGCTGTTAGTTCTCAAGGTGAGGTCTGAGATTAGAATCTTTTCAAAATGGGGAAGTTCAATTGTGGGCAACCCCAAAAGTAGAAAATACAGCCAAAAAATTAAATAGACTAGGCAAGGAAAATCAACTCACTGATTTGCTTCTGTTTGGAGCTTTCCTGTCTGCTTCTGTCATTTTTCATGAGCAAATGATATAGATACAGCAAGGGGAATGGAAAAGAAGGATGCAGCTCCAAATGCCCTCTGGCAATGGAGATTGTCTCCTAGTTTTATCTCTGTTTTTTGACAATGACCTTTAATAAAGTGAGAAACTTAGGGGGCTATGAACTCTAACTCCGACGTGGTCACTAGTCTTGGAAAAAGTCACTTAACTTAGGAACCACCACCATCCATTAAGAAAAGTCTCTCCATAATAGGTTTTAAGATATTATTTCATATATATAACTTACACCATTTTAGGGAAAGGGGGAAGGAGAGAGAGAGAGAGGGAGAAAATTTGGAGCACAATGTTTTATTTTAAATGTCTTTACATGTAGTTGGAAAAAATACTACTAAAAAAAGAAAAATCTATTTACAACAGAATTCTACTCAGAGGCTAACATAGAATATGACCTGGGTTTAGTCGAAAGAACTATAGCATGAAGCATTTTGTTGCCTAGTAGCCTTTTCTGAGATGCTGGATGCCCCATCAGTACCTCTGGGAATCAGTAAAATTTTGGGATTATTCCCCTAGAGGCATCTGGTGGGGGGGGGGGGGTGGAGAACTTCCTATTCCAAGTGACCTGCTCCAGCTGTGTCTAATGGTTGGGTCTGGGCCAGTTTCAAAGATCTTCAAGCCCTCAGAATAGCCTAAAACCTCTTATGGTATCTATAAACTTCTAGGTTTGCTTAGCACAGCCAGAGCTTCTTAACTTTATTTGGTAACATGGGCCCCTGTAACAGTCTAATACATCCCTTCTCCAAATAAACTAAGATAATTATTTATATTGAGGCAGCTAGTGGCACAGTGGATAGAGCATTGGACTTGGACTTCAGACACAAACTGTCAAAGCAGGTTATTTAACCTTTGAACCTCAGCTTTCTCATCTCTAAAAAGGGGGTAATATTATCTACCTCCCACAGATGTTGTAAGGATAACATAAGAAACTTAAAGCCATAAATCTGAGCAATTATTTTTATTCTATAAAGCTATACATTTTAGCTACTGTTAATATACCAAAATGGTTATAAAAATATATTTAAAAAAACAGAAATTTGTAGACACCATGTTCAAAACCCCCTTCTCTATGGTCTACCCCCATTCATTTTCACACACTTTGTATTAACTTAGAGCTTAAAGTTCCTTGATCCGTTCTGAACTGAACCTGCTCTACTTAAAACTTCTCTGGGGTGTTTCTTTAAGGGCGGTTGTCCCTTTTCTTTTTAGATGAGGTCCCTAATCAATTTAGTAGTAATTGAACAATAGCTATATATCAGACATTACGAGAACTATGAAAATGTAAGATGTTCCTTTCCTCAAGGAATTTAAAATTTGCTTGGGGAAATGAAAATAACACAAGTAACCCTTAATACCATAAGTCTGGGTTACTTTAGGGATCTCTTACTTGTCTGGCTCATTTTTTCCCACCTGGACATGTCAGTGGAGGGCACTACCCAAAAGTTGACCATTGGCTAGCTTTTCCTTACAGGGCTCAGGAAGGCATCTAATATGTGTGGGGAATAGATAAGGTGAAGAACTTACAGGAATGTATGAATTCTTTTTCTGTATTTTATTATTTCTGTGTCTCCCCTATGACCTGTATATATGCAGGTTCATATCTACTTGAGCCTTGGCCAGCTAGAAACATATTTACTTAACCTGAACTGATGACATTTATTGGTATTTGACATTTATCAATATTTAGTCTATTAGCTGGACCACTGTCTGCTTGATTAAGCCTGAAGGCCTGACTTTGTTTCCCAGAAATCAGGAGATTTCAGGGAAACAGAAACCTTCCATTCCAATCTCCCCAAATAGCAACAACCAATTAGATGCCTCCCCCTCCCCATCTCAATGCTCTCTTATTTGTGATGTAATTTCTTGTATAAAAGCTATGTATCTTTACTACTTCTTTAGTCCTCCTACCGCGAGCTTTCTCTTTCTTATCTTGCGATGGGACGGCTCATCCTCCGGAGGTTTTTCAATAAACAACTTTTCTGCCTTCTACTGAGGGATCTCTGAGTAGTCATTTTGGGTAAGGGTCTTCTACATCCCTCACATATGGAATCGATTTCCTTTACATAGTAAACCAACGAGAAAGGATGAATATCAGAGTCCATAAGGAATCAGGAGAATCTCTGACTTCCTTTATGCAGACCCCTCTCTCCACACCCCCAGTGAGTACTTGTATTATAATCCCTCTATTACAAATATTGCCCTGAATGGTGATCCAGGAGCATCAAAAACAGGTTTTGACCTTCTTCTACTCATTGGTGTGGCCCATAGTATCTGACCTCAGCTCCCCTGATCTCTCTCATTCCAAATATTTGATTGAAAAGATTCTGTCTCATCATGGAAGGATCACAAATAAATTCAAAGTTCACTATTATTGCTCTTTCAGAGCTATTTCAGCCTCTAGGCTAATTTCTCCTTCTCTTCTTGCTTTTCCAAGAGCCCCAACTGTAAGCAAGAAGTCTCTTCAGATGCTATGAGAACCTTTTCCTTGTCCTACTAGACCATAAATGTAGATTCTTTATTCCTGACGGAGTTAATATGAATTAATTCCATACTTCCCACGGATGCTTGAAATTTGAATAAACTCACCTCCTGATCCTCCTCACCAGATCATCTCTTTTCCATCTTCCTTTTAGAAAGCTAGGATGGGTCACGCCAATTAACTTTGGAGTTGATTTTAGAAAACACTGGAAAATCAAGAGGTGGGGATGGGAGAGTTCAGCATAGGGTATAGAGGCTCCCAAGGCAGTTACCTGTGACACTGGAAACAATAGGGAGCAATATAGCAAAACAACAGGGAATAGTACAATAAAGGTAATCTAATATATGCTAAGTTTCATGGTACAGACTCTTCTGTCGGTAGTCAAAGTAAACAAAGATTAGTGATGATGGGAACAATTAGGAAAGAGATGAAATAGCCCTTTGGCCTGGCATCCCCTAAAATGAAATAGAATTGTGGGGCAGCTAGCGGACACAGTGGATAGAGGGCTAGCCCTGAAGTCAGTCCCTCCTCAGACTTCTAACACTACCTGTGTGACCCTTGGCTAGTAGTCACTTAATCCTAATTGTCTCAAAAAAAAAAAAAAGCCAACTAAATAGGATTGGGATAAATGGTAGAAGGGAAAAATAAGATAAAGGAAAGGATAAACATATCTCTTAGTTCAATCAATCTCGACCAATAAACATTTATTAAGCACCCACTTTGTGCTAGTTCCAAATCCCTCCCAGTTATCACCATCTCTTGGCTTTTGGAGTCTCCTTACAATTGAAAGCACATTGGCTATGGAGTTAGAAATCAAAGTGATATAGAGGAGAGTGAATCCCAAAGGGTTATAAGGAAATTTCTTTTCTTACTTTTCTTGTATTTTTTTTCTTACTATATCTTTGAAATGAATATTCTTTAGTAAAAACTAATTATTGTCATTTGCTTAAATGGAATTGTCTCTAATTATTGTTGATTGATAGTGGAATGATTGGGGGGGGGGGGTTTTCACAAGGTATCTGAAATAGAGACTCAGGCCAAAGGCATTAGAAAAGAAATACCCCAACCTTTTAGAGGTTCCCTTTGACTCCTGAGGGGGGTGAAGCAGCCAGCCTAGCTTTGGAATACCAAATCCAGAGCATATTAACAATAAAACAAACTACTAAGAGCCATAGTTTTATGAAACACCATAAGGAACTATTTGAACCTGGTAGAATTTGGGACTAATTGGCTTCCAGTTCTTTCTTGTATAACTTTATTATTTTACCTGGGAAAAAAGCCAAAAAAAGGTCAAAATCTGTCTCATGAAATGGCCTGCTTATACGTCCTTTCCTCAGAGTGGTAGGGTACTAGAAGTCTGGGGCATTGTGTCCTCTGGCAGACAGAGGCTCACTGTGTCCATTGGGTTTGTTATACTGCTTTTCTTTGTTAGGAAGTGATGTTATAGGAGGGATTATATCTGGAAATGATGTAGAAATAAATAAGGTGGAGAAGAGAGAAGGAGAAGGGAGGAAGGGTAGGAGGGCAAGACATAGATTTGTCCAGTTACCAGAGGAAGAAAACACATGAATTTTTATTTGTAATTATAGCAGTAATGTTTAGTCAATCTAAGCTTTTATGACAGGGCCTCTAGATTCATCACCATCTTCTCCCCTATTTTATGGGAGTTATCAAAGTCCTTCCTGGTTATTTTTACAACATGTCACACATGTCACAGCCTCTTCCCATTCCCCTTTCAAAATCCCCTTTGTATAAGCTCCTTGATGGCAGGGATTTCATTACTTGTGTTTGTGTCCCTAGATCTTAGCACAACACCTGGCATATAGTAAGTAATTAATTTTCTCTTATTTCCTTCATTCCCTTCCCTTCTCTCCTTTTTCTAGAACCTGAAGGAATCTAATGGAAGGATGAAACAATGGGGGTACAAGATCTATAGAGCCAGCTGTACCCATGATACCATCATTGCCTTTCACAAAGGTCCCAGGATACTAAAAGATCTGATACCATAAAAATCGCAGTGTTGGAAATGACCTTAGAAGTCTTGCAGTCCAACTTTCTATCCAAAGCAGAAATCTTTCAGGCAAAATAAAGCAGCTACTCCTTGTACTTCAGTAGCTTGTTTTTATTTAGATAGCATGTACAGGGTGTACAAAAGCAGCAAGAAGTTTATTTAAGGTTGTCCTTGGTTACTGCTTTCATTTCATAATTCATGCCTGCAACCAATACTGAATTTACAGCTCCTTACTGTTTACGGTTTAGAAATAGATAAGATTTATTCTTAATCAAAACAGTGTTACAAAATACAGTGTGAAATCTTGATTTTTACAACAGCTTTCTGCATAGTTCACATTATAATTATCTATCCAGAGACTGGAAGGAGAATTTAGCTGGAAACTTGGACAGGGGCCAGTAGCCTAAGAGTGCTCCCAGACCTGTGGGTGGCAGTCTTGGAAAGATGTATGAGAAGTAAAGTGATCCCATTTATCCATCTGATGCTAGATTAAATAGGGTGCAAAGAAACAGATTGAGAAATGATAGGTGATGTCTACAGCAGATAACCTTGCTGCTGTACAAAATTTGAAGGTAGTCTACAACTCTTTCCTTCTATGTAAGTAGGGACTGCTTTTCAGAGAGGGAGATGCTACTACATTCCTTAGTGCAACAAGCAACCTTTAAAAAATAATAAAATCTAATTTTATCCTCTCAACCACAGGGAAAGTAGCTGCTATTATTATCCCTGTCTAACAGATAAGGAAACTGAGACAGAGTGACTTGTCTAAGGTAACACAGCTGATTAATGTATGTGACTGGATTTGAGCTAATTATAGTGACTCCAGCCAGGTCTAGCACTTTATCCATTTAGTTGCTGGTTATCAATAATTCCCTCGAGGCCAATCAGTATGACAGAAGGGAAAACATTAATTCTCTTAGTCAGGTTTTTTGAATTTGAATTTGAGTGCTGACTCTGTGACCCTGGGCAAATTATTTGTTTCTCTAAATTGAAATTTTCTTATCTGTAAAATGGAAATATTAAAACTTCCATTACCTATTTCCTGAAACACTTGGTAAGGAAAAGTGTTATATAAATTTAAACTATCATTATTATATCTGACATAGTTTTTTTATGCCTTTATTGGGTGGCTTGTTCTCAAAATCTGACTATAAAGTGATGGCACATTGTTGAAAAGTGAAAAGTGTAGACCTTCCTCACTTCTTTATAATAGCCTTTCTCCAGGGGACTGACTCTCCTTGGCAAATGGGAGATAAATTATAAAGTAATCCATTGCATGTATTAAGAACTGGATATAACAATGGAAAGTCAGTTATGTGATTAACCTTAATTCTAAAAGCCAGTTGGCTCGGCTTCCAGCATACAGGTATATAGGTTAGCAACTGAAAAGTTTAGCTGGCAGTTTTACATACACAAGTGCATACACAGACAATTCAATTAAATGCAACTAGCATTTATTAATGCCAGAAGCCCTACATCTTGGGCTGGGGAGAGCAAACATGAAATGAAACATCCTCCACTCTTGGGGAATTTGTATTCTATTTGGCAGGGGGAAAAGGGAACAATAAATACACAATAAACATATCCTCAATTGAACTCATTATCTTCCCCTCCAAACTCTCTCCTTAATTCCCTATTACTATCAAGGGCACCATCATCTTTCCACTCACCCAGGCTCTCAAACCTGGGCGTCATCTGGACTTTTTATCATAGATTCTGCAGTCTCTCTTTTTCTCCACACTTAATCTGCTGTCAAATCCTCTTATTTCCATCTTGCCAATATCTCTTATGAGCAACTTCTTCCCTCTGGATGCCGACATCACTCTAGTGCAGCCCCTAATCACCCTGGTCCTTTCAATTCTTTAAGTATCTCCCTACTCAGATGGCAAACTGATATTATTAAAGTGCAGATCTGAGAATGACACTTACTTATTTAATAAAAGCAAATTGTTTCCTGTCACCTCCAGTATTAACTAAAAAATTCTATGGTTATTAAAGCCCTTTATAATTTGTCTCCTTCCTACGTCCCCTGTCTCCTTACTTCCCTCTTGGGGCAGGCAACTAGTCAGCATGGTGGATAATGAGCACTGTGCTTGGAATCAGGATGACTCATATTCCTGAGTCCAAATCTGGGCTCAAACTAACTGTATAATGTTGGGCAAATCGGTTAGCCCTGTTTGCCTCAGTTTCCTCTTCTGTAAAATTATCTAGAGAAGAAAACGGCAAATATCTCTAGCATCTTTGCCAAGAAAACCCCAAATGGGGTCACAAAGATTTGGACATGACTGAAACAACTAACCAATACAATACTCCCTTCTACCTACTCCACAATCCTGTGATATTCACTTTCATTGATGTTCCCTACATATGTGTCGATCTCTCAGTGTTTTCATGGCTGTTCCCCATGACAAGATTCTCTTCCTCTGCTTTTCTACCTCCTGTCTTTCCTGACTTCTTTCAAATCTCTGCTAAAATCTCACCATCTAAAACTGAGTCAATTTATAAAAAAATAAGGGCCATGCTCTAATTAATAAATGATCAAAAGATTTATGATCTATATCCAAAGAACTATAAATTCACACATATTCTTTGACCTAACAATACCACTACTAAGCATGAATACCAAAAGAGAACTTTTTAAAAAAGGAAAAGGACCTATATGTACAAAAATTATTTCTAGCAGCTCTTTTCTCAGGACAAAAAGTTGGAAATTAAGAGGCTGCCCATCAATTGGGGAATGATTGAATAAATTGTGGTATGTTTGTGATGAAATATTATTGTTCTGTGGGGAATGATGAGCAGGATGTTCTTAGAAAAAAAACCCTGGAAAATCCTCCTTGAACTCAAGCAAAGTGAAATATACTATATACAAAATAAAAAAGTAACTGGGGGGAAACTATTAAATAAATAAATTTTTTAAAAATCTCACCCTCTACAAGAAGATTTTCATGATTCCTGTTAATGTTTGTACCTTTTCTCTGAAATGACCTTCAATTTATCCTTTATATCTTGTTTGAACAGAGCTTATTTGTACATATATGTTGTCTCCCTTTAGCATAGGAACTTTCTGAGGGTTGGGATAATTTTTTCTTTCTTTGCATCCCTAGCACTTAGCATAAGGCCTGCCATATGGAAGGATTTAATAAATGCTTGTTGGCTTGACATGTTATTTCTAGCACAAGGCTAATATGTTTGTTAACAATAGAATAAGGGTTCCAGAGGGCACAATGGAGGGGAAAATTATAAGAATGGATTGGGAACAATGTAGATATGACTGGAACAGATAAATATTAAAGAGCAGGGAGTGTTCAGAAAAAGTAGTTTCTTTCTAGACAGCCTATGCCTCAGAATTATAGATATTCTAGTTAGAACCATATCATGGTAAAAGGTCACACCTTTCATAGAAAACGTAGTGCTGTTTGACTATTAATTCCCCTAAAAGAAACACAAGCTTACCTCATTTTATTTTGCTTTGCTTTATTGTGTTTCACAGATATTGCGGGGTTTTTTCCTTTTGTTTTTACAAAGTGAAGGTTTGTGGCAACTTTGCATCAAGCAAGTCTTTCGGTGCCATTTTTCCAACAGCATGTGCTCACATCGTGTCTTTGTGCCACATTTTGGTAATTCTCTCAATATCTTGAATTTTTCCATTGTGATTTTATCTATTATGGTGATCAGTCATCTTTGATGTTACTGTTATAATTACTTTGGGATGCCATAAACCACACCCACATGAGATGGAGAACTTAAATGATAAAGGTTGTGCATGTACTAACTGTCTACCAGTCTGCTTTTCCCTTCTGGGACCTTTCCATTTCATGAGACACAGCAATATTGAAATCAGGCCAATTAATAGCCCTACAATGGCCTTTAAATATTCAAGTGATAAACTTCATTGTTGCCTTATTTTGAGAAATTTCCACAGCCCCCCCAATCTTCAGTGACTGCCAACATGTTCAGTCAGCAGCCATCAACACTGAGGCAAGACCATTCATCAGTAACAAGATTATGACTCACTGATGGCTCACATGATAGTAATTTTTAGCAATATAGTATTTTTAATTATGTTCATTTTTAGACATAATACTATTGCACACTTAATAGACTACAGTATAGTATAAACATAACTTTTATATATACTGTGAAACCCAAAACATGCTGTGACTTGTCTTATTTTGATATTCATTTCATTATGGTGGTCTGGAACAGAACCTGAAATATTTTCGAGGTTTGCCTATAAAAGTGAAGGGAGAGGGGATATGTGGATGGGAATATGACAAACATCCAATTTCTTCCTGTAATTTTTGCTGAAGGCCAAAGTCAGTGGAAATCTGAGGTCACACTGGTTATGGATGCATGAGGTATGTTTGAGGTCATCTCCAGACACATACATACACGTTATTCATTACCAACTACTTCAGAAGCTCCACAAATAAATATGTCTTGGTCTGAAAGACCCATTCATATGACTAATCTTTAAAAATTCATCTTAGGACTCAAAGGGTATATCAGAAAAGTGCAGACACATCAGAGTAATCAGGAGATAAACTAATTCCTACCATTTGAGCTATCTACTCATTATCTTGCTGTCTTGTTTTATCCCAATGGATTTGTCCATGTCTTGTGTGGATATACAAATGACATCACTATCTGGAACATTTTGAACCACAGAAACCCATTATTTCATTTAAAAGAACTGAGAATTTTTCCAGCTGTACGAAGCCCTGAACTGAGAACATCTCATTTATTGTTGTTATTGTTATTGTGTTCTTTCCACTACATTTTCCTTCCTTCTACCCTGTTTTCAAACAACTTATACCCTAAAAGAGCAGATAAGAGTGGGAGGTGAGGTATTATACCTCATTTTACTGTTGAAGAAACAGACCAGTTTCCAGAGAGATTGAGTGACTTGTCCAAAGTCACAAAGGTAGAAAGGTTAGCAACTGAAAAGTTTAGCTGGCAGTTTTACATACACAAGTGCATACACAGACAATTCAATTAAATGCAACTAGCATTTATTAATGCCAGAAGCCCTACATCTTGGGCTGGGGAGAGCAAACATGAAATGAAACATCCTCCACTCTTGGGGAATTTGTATTCTATTTGGCAGGGGAAAAGGGAACAATAAATACACAATAAACATATCCTCAATTGAACTCATTATCTTCCCCTCCAAACTCTCTCCTCCTCCTCCTTAATTCCCTATTACTATCAAGGGCACCATCATCTTTCCACTCACCCAGGCTCTCAAACCTGGGCGTCATCTGGACTTTTTATCATAGATTCTGCAGTCTCTCTTTTTCTCCACACTTAATCTGCTGTCAAATCCTCTTGTTTCCATCTTGCCAATATCTCTTATGAGCAACTTCTTCCCTCTGGATGCCGACATCACTCTAGTGCAGCCCCTAATCACCCTGGTCCTTTCAATTCTTTAAGTATCTCCCTACTCAGATGGCAAACTGATATTATTAAAGTGCAGATCTGAGAATGACACTTACTTATTTAATAAAAGCAAATTGTTTCCTGTCACCTCCAGTATTAACTAAAAAATTCTATGGTTATTAAAGCCCTTATAATTTGTCTCCTTCCTACGTCCCCTGTCTCCTTACTTCCCTCTTGGGGCAGGCAACTAGTCAGCATGGTGGATAATGAGCACTGTGCTTGGAATCAGGATGACTCATATTCCTGAGTCCAAATCTGGGCTTGAACTAACTGTATAATGTTGGGCAAATCGGTTAGCCCTGTTTGCCTCAGTTTCCTCTTCTGTAAAATTATCTAGAGAAGAAAACGGCAAATATCTCTAGCATCTTTGCCAAGAAAACCCCAAATGGGGTCACAAAGATTTGGACATGACTGAAACAACTAAACAATACAATACTCCCTTCTACCTACTCCACAATCCTATGATATTCACTTTCATTGATGTTCCCTACATACGTGTCGATCTTTCAGTGTTTTCATGGCTGTTCCCCATGACAAGATTCTCTTCCTCTGCTTTTCTACCTCCTGTCTTTCCTGACTTCTTTCAAATCTCTGCTAAAATCTCACCATCTAAAACTGAGTCAAATTTATAAAAAAATAAGGGCCATGCTCTAATTAATAAATGATCAAAAGATTTATGATCTATATCCAAAGAACTATAAATTCACACATATTCTTTGACCTAACAATACCACTACTAAGCATGAATACCAAAAGAGAACTTTTTAAAAAAGGAAAAGGACCTATATGTACAAAAATTATTTCTAGCAGCTCTTTTCTCAGGACAAAAAGTTGGAAATTAAGAGGCTGCCCATCAATTGGAGAATGATTGAATAAATTGTGGTATGTTTGTGATGAAATATTATTGTTCTGTGGGGAATGATGAGCAGGATGTTCTTAGAAAAAAAACCCTGGAAAATCCTCCTTGAACTCAAGCAAAGTGAAATATACTATATACAAAATAAAAAAGTAACTGGGGGAAACTATTAAATAAATAAATTTTTTAAAAATCTCACCCTCTACAAGAAGATTTTCATGATTCCTGTTAATGTTTGTACCTTTTCTCTGAAATGACCTTCAATTTATCCTTTATATCTTGTTTGAACAGAGCTTATTTGTACATATATGTTGTCTCCCTTTAGCATAGGAACTTTCTGAGGGTTGGGATAATTTTTTCTTTCTTTGCATCCCTAGCACTTAGCATAAGGCCTGCCATATGGAAGGATTTAATAAATGCTTGTTGGCTTGACATGTTATTTCTAGCACAAGGCTAATATGTTTGTTAACAATAGAATAAGGGTTCCAGAGGGCACAATGGAGGGGAAAATGATAAGAATGGATTGGGAACAATGTAGATATGACTGGAACAGATAAATATTAAAGAGCAGGGAGTGTTCAGAAAAGGTAGTTTCTTTCTAGACAGCCTATGCCTCAGAATTATAGATATTCTAGTTAGAACCATATCATGGTAAAATGTCACACCTTTCATAGAAAACGTAGTGCTGTTTGACTATTAATTCCCCTAAAAGAAACACAAGCTTACCTCATTTTATTTTGCTTTGCTTTATTGTGTTTCACAGATATTGCAGGTTTTTTTCCTTTTGTTTTTACAAAGTGAAGGTTTGTGGCAACTTTGCATCAAGCAAGTCTTTCGGTGCCATTTTTCCAACAGCATGTGCTCACATCGTGTCTTTGTGCCACATTTTGGTAATTCTCTCAATATCTTGAATTTTTCCATTGTGATTTTATCTATTATGGTGATCAGTCATCTTTGATGTTACTATTATAATTACTTTGGATGCCATAAACCACACCCACATGAGATGGAGAACTTAAATGATAAAGGTTGTGCATGTACTAACTGTCTACCAGTCTGCTTTTCCCTTCTGGGACCTTTCCATTTCATGAGACACAGCAATATTGAAATCAGGCCAATTAATAGCCCTACAATGGCCTTTAAATATTCAAGTGATAAACTTCATTGTTGCCTTATTTTGAGAAATTTCCACAGCCCCCCCAATCTTCAGTGACTGCCAACATGTTCAGTCAGCAGCCATCAACACTGAGGCAAGACCATTCATCAGTAACAAGATTATGACTCACTGATGGCTCACATGATAGTAATTTTTAGCAATATAGTATTTTTAATTATGTTCATTTTTAGACATAATACTATTGCACACTTAATAGACTACAGTATAGTATAAACATAACTTTTATATATACTGTGAAACCCAAAACATGCTGTGACTTGTCTTATTTTGATATTCATTTCATTATGGTGGTCTGGAACAGAACCTGAAATATTTTCGAGGTTTGCCTATAAAAGTGAAGGGAGAGGGATATGTGGATGGGAATATGACAAACATCCAATTTCTTCCTGTAATTTTTGCTGAAGGCCAAAGTCAGTGGAAATCTGAGGTCACACTGGTTATGGATGCATGAGGTATGTTTGAGGTCATCTCCAGACACATACATACACGTTATTCATTACCAACTACTTCAGAAGCTCCACAAATAAATATGTCTTGGTCTGAAAGACCCATTCATATGACTAATCTTTAAAAATTCATCTTAGGACTCAAAGGGTATATCAGAAAAGTGCAGACACATCAGAGTAATCAGGAGATAAACTAATTCCTACCATTTGAGCTATCTACTCATTATCTTGCTGTCTTGTTTTATCCCAATGGATTTGTCCATGTCTTGTGTGGATATACAAATGACATCACTATCTGGAACATTTTGAACCACAGAAACCCATTATTTCATTTAAAAGAACTGAGAATTTTTCCAGCTGTACGAAGCCCTGAACTGAGAACATCTCATTTATTGTTGTTATTGTTATTGTGTTCTTTCCACTACATTTTCCTTCCTTCTACCCTGTTTTCAAACAACTTATACCCTAAAAGAGCAGATAAGAGTGGGAGGTGAGGTATTATACCTCATTTTACTGTTGAAGAAACAGACCAGTTTCCAGAGAGATTGAGTGACTTGTCCAAAGTCACAAAGGTAGAAAGTAGCAGAGCTGAGATTTGAACCCAAGTCTTTTTCATCTCATTGCAGTTCTTATTTTACTTTACTGGCTATCTCTGATTTTTGTCATTCCAGTTCCTCATAGTAATACTAGGTAATGTTTATGTAGCTCTTAGAGTTTGCAAAGCAAACTTTGAAAGCTTTTGAAAATCTCACCAACTCTGTGAGGTTAGGCGCTAAACCCATTTTACACATGGGAAAACTTCTCCAAGGTCACACAGTCAAAGATCAACAGCAGAATTTGAATCCACAAGTCTCCTAGCTCTAATCATTATTCTAGGCTGCCACCCAATGCAACTTCTCCTTAGAACTAACCGTTCCTGCCTGGTTTTACAAAATAACCTGAAGAAACAATTCCACTGGAAGAGAAAAGCAAAAGCAGAGGAGAGGTAGGGCTTTTTTTTTTTTTTTTTAAACCTCTCTCTCACTCTGAGCCCCTGAGACAATGTCAGTATTTTTAGCTACTTTGAGATAATGTAATCTTACTCTATCCCCCTACTGTGAACTAATAGTATACTAACTTCTTTCCCTTTGCCTCCATGGAGTTAAAAAATTTGTGTTGTTTCATAGGGGTCAAGATCTGAGTATTGGATTTTAATACAATTGGGAGAGATGACCTCAATTAATTTATTTTTGCATATGGGGGAGTTAGAGGCACTTTAATTTGGTATGTAAATTTATGCAAATAGCATGCAAATCAGACCACTCTTAGATTAACAGAAGAAAAAAATCTGGTAGCCTTAGTATATACCATCTGTTCCCTTCCCATTCTCTTCCCACCATTCCCTTCACACTCCTTCCCTCCCTTCCCCAATCAACTTTGAGGCTTGTTTCCAGGGACTAAGGAAAAGGAGTCTTTTAAGTGAAGAAAACACACCTTTAGGGTTTTTGTTGTTACAATCAAATGCATCTATTCTTCTCAGGGACCAGACCAAAAGTAGGGAAGATAACAAAAGGTGGTAGCAGTGCTCACACTAGATTCAGTGTCTGAATGTCTCAGCTACAGGCTGGAAACGCCTGTGATGAGATATAATGAAGACACAGAAAAAGCTGTGAGTCTCAGTTGCTTATGGGAAATCCTTTCCCTAAGTCTTCCTAAGAGGCAAGGTAGAATAGTGCAGTGGTTTCCAATCTGAGGGCTACTGAATCCTGAGGTGAACAATTATTGTAAAAGGGTCCCAAAGCATCCATATGTAAATCTATCAATAATTTCTGTAGCCTGAATGTCTCACGCATAAATGTATTACTCTTTTTAAAAATGTATTTATGTTTCAATATGTAAAATGAAAATTCATTTTAAAGCACTATTCAATTCACTCTTATTTTTTAATATTTATTTTCTCAATCCACCTAAACCCATAGGATGAATCTGAAATATTCTTATATTAAATAAGAGTCCTTATTCTCAAATGAAGTAGAAAAGTAAACAGAATTGGAATCGGAAAACCAGGTTCAATGATTCATCTCCTACTCATGTGATGTTGGACATGAATTCAAACTCTCTGAGCCTCAAGTATTAGGGAAAACCTACTGTTTGAATCAGTCTATGGGTTTTTATTGTCTGCTTCTGTGCCAAGAACTGTGCTGGATGCTGCACATGCATAGATAAGAGGAAGATAAATCCTTACCTCCATGGAACTTATCTTCCAATGAAAGGAGAGACATACAAGTTGCTTTACCCTTCTTACCTTCAGAGGGACAAGTGGTACTAGGGCACTTGATGTGAATTTTAAAAGTTCAAGAGATATAGTTTCTGGATAATTAATCATTTCATTAATCAGGCTAGCATGTTTATTGATAAAAAGAGGTCAGTGACCCTCTCTGTAATGCCGGAGAAACTGAAGCAAGATAGAGATTAGAGAGTTTTTAATATTTTATTTGAGAGGGAGAGATTATGCTGGGGGCATATTGCATCTAGAGCTGATGTCTCAAAGCATCCAGCAGCAAATGTGAGTTCTCAGTGACATATATATGGCTCTAAGTTCAGGTTGATAGACAAAGGCAGGGGGGGTGGAGTCCAAACTCTGGTGAGTGGGAATCTCCAGGCAGGGACCATCAGTCCGGTTCTGACAGGTTGGGGGTAGGACCATCAATTCTTACAAATTGGGAGGTTTTAGGAGGTATTCAACTAGAGCCAGGAAGTCTGAAACTTAGAGATATAGACAATGCCAATTAGGCTTCTGAAATAGGACATCTGAAGTCTTATCTTTTGGAATGCCAGATCTCCATAGCCCTAATTATCTTAGTTCTAATGAGCAGAAAAGGGAGGTTGCAACCAGAGGGATTGAGGCAGAACAATTCAAGGGAACTGAGGCAGAACGATTAGGGAAACTGAGGCAGGACAATTCAGGGAAACTAAGGCAGAACAGTTTAGGGAAACTGAGGCAGGACAATAAAAGGGAACTGTGGCACAACATCTCGAATGCCAAAGATCTTTCTTGGTAGTAGGCTCACAGTTGATATGCTCTTGGAAAAGTAGGTGTTCCTGAGGGCAGTGATCAACTCTGATTAACAATTAATGGATGACTGAATGAATGGATGACTTTATATAATTAAAGGCTGGACTGTATCCAGGGAAGGTCTTGGGGTGTGTGACTTGGATCACCCAAGCCTGGGTCAAAGAGACATCAATTTCCACATCTCCTATCTGACAAAAGGGAGAATCACCATTTCCCCAGACCTTTCTGAGTGAATGTAACAAGCAGGAATCTACTCACTAAACTAAATTTAGAATTTCTTTTACTGTCCAATTAGATCTTAGCCTGTGTAAGTCTTTGCCCTAGATTTCCCACATTGATTGATTTTTGGGTGAGAAAATAGAACAGGGGAAAACCCATAGTTCTGATTCCATAATTAGTTACTAATACAAGAAAGAAATTTTCATTTCTCTCAATGAGTAGTAGTACCAAAGCTGATGGCATCTTGAAAGATGAAGAGGGAGAATTACTGAGGGGCAGTTTAGAATGGTAGATTGGAACCAGGTTATTAGGGCTTTTAAATGTTAAACAAAAGTGGTATTTTTTTCTTAAAAGACTAGGGAGCCCTTCCAGCTTCTCTATTGTCACCTGTGTGAAGCACAGATTACAGAGGGAGGAGAGTGAAGGTACGAAGACCAATTGGGAGGCAAGTGGAATAGTCTAGATCAGGACTTCTTAATCTTTTTCCATTCATAACCCTAGATATATAGATATATAAAATAGGTATGAAAATCAAACATTTACTGATAATAAATCATAATCTCATGACCCATACATTCAATTATAAGACCCATGCTTTTCACTGAAAGGCTGAGCCCTTGGAAAGCAATTTCTGGCTTGACCTACCAGGCTGGAATAGTTTAGCTAATTTTGGCCCCCAAGGAGGTTTTTATTTGTTTTCTTGTTTGTTTTTAAAATCATAGCAACTCATGAAGGCCCAGAGAAATTGTAAAGCACCACTAGTGAAGGGATTTACTTTGTGATCGATACCTACCTAATAGGATTAGTGTAAGAATGGTATGTTAGAATGATTCCAGTAAAGTGACTTTAATCTGAGAGCACAGGTAGTTTCGTGTGCAATATAATAGGGAAAAACTGAATTACCTTATATGTATTGTTACCACAATCTGGGAAACAATGAAGCTGATATAGAACAGCTGCTGCAGATTGCCCTAATGAGGGCCTGAATCTTCCTCTCTCTCCCTCACAATAAAGCTGCTCATATAGATAGGCAGCATATAAAACCAAGGAGAGCCTCTGAGATGGTCTTTTTAAAAGGCTTTCTGATTATGTCTTTCAGTTCCTGGAATTGAGAACACAAAAAGACAATTGAAATGTCTTTGTAGTAAAACAGCCTGGCACACAGCTCAGGGGACTTGGGTTTTATAAGGTGGGTTTTTTCTATGTCTGTATTTGTGTCCCTAGTTCTCTATCTCTTCACCCCATCCCCATGTTGTACTGCCTCTGGAAAAAACTTTTCCCCTTAGATTGTAAGTTTTTTGAGGTTTTAGACATAAGGAGCTAAGTAATGATATCCCTCTGTCCTAGAGTCACTGACAGCACCTGAATTCTCTAATTTTTTTTTTGAGAATAGAAGTAAGATCTTTTTCCAACAATGAGATGACTGATGCCAGTTCCAATGATCTTGTGACAAAGAGAGCCATCTACACCCAGAAAGAGGACTTTAGGAACTGAATGTGGATCAAAACATAACATTCTCACTCTTTTTGATATTGTTCACTTGCATTTTGTTTTCTTACTCCTTTACTTTCCTTTTTGATCTGATTTTTCTTGTGCAGCAAGAGGATTGTACAAATATTTACACATTGGATATAACATTTTAACATGTATAACTTATATTAGATTGCTTGCCATCTAGGGGAGGAGGTGGGGGGGAAGGAGGGGAAATCTGAAACATAAAGCTAGCTACGCAAGGGTCAATGTTGAAAAATTATCCACTCATATGTTCTGAAAAATAAAAAGCTTTAAAAATAATAATTTTTTAAAAAGAGAATAAAAATCAGATAACGTGGAAATATGTTTGTTTTGCATGATTACATATGTATAACCAATATAAAATTGCTTATCTCAGGGAGAGGGAAAAGGGAGGGAAGGAGAAAATTTGAAACTCAACATTTAAAAAAAATGTTAAATTGTCTATATATGATTGTATAATATATACATATATTATGTGTATTTATATGTTTGTATATGTATACATATATTATTTTTAAAAAGGGAAAGAGAATAAAAGTTAGAGGTTGTTGGACCCTTGTAGCCCTTGGCTATAGGGCTATGACACCTGTACCCTATAAGGATGCTTCAATTGGAGCATTGCCTTAAAGCATGATTTTTGGTAGGATGTCCTAATGCAGGCAAAATAGAGATGGATGCTCTCTTAGCCCAACATGGTTGTTGGCACTAAACTGCTACTTTCTTTCTGACTCCAGGGCTGGCACTCCACCCACTGCACCATCTAGTTTATCCCCTTACCTTCCTAAATGTCTTTCTCTTTCCCATGCCCTCCCTCTGTTTCTTCTGCCTTTTTTTTTCCTACCCGCTTGCCTATGCCTATAACTGGTCAGTGCTGCTCAGAAGTACCTGTAAATGCTTCTTGAAGCAGTAGGGATGAGAGCTTTGATATCTGTGTTACAATGGGAGGGAGGAGAGTCTGGTTTTTCATATTCAATTCAAAGCATTTTCGAGCATCTACATTGTAGCAAGTACTGTGCCAAGGTGCCTGGGATACATGGATGAAGATGAAATTGATTCTGCTCCCTATTGGGGAGTGGCAAAAGCAACATGTTCAGAGAGAAGTAAATGTAAAATAGATACCAAATAAACACTGTTTCAGAGAAGGAATGCTCACACCTGGAGGGATCATAGAAAATCTAGTTTAGGAGGTGACATTTTAGCTGGACCTTAAAGAAAAACGGGAGTTCTAAGAGGTCAATGAGGAGGAAAAGTATTTTAGCCAAGAAATGGTCTATCCAGTCATGAAGATGAGACATGGAATGGTCTATGTGGAAATCAGCAATTGGATCAGTTGGCTGGTGTACTGAGGGTATGAAGAGGAAGACATCTTGGAAAGATGCTATAAAACTGTATATTGTTTGATCCAACAGGATCTCTACTGGATTTGTATCCCAAAAGGATCCACATATGTAAATGTTTTTAGCAGCCCTTTTTGTAATGGCAAGGAACTGGAAACTGAGCCCATTAGTTGGGGAATGGCTGAACAAGTTGTGGTAGATAAATGTGATGGAATATTATTGTTCTATGACATGATGAGTAGTCTGATTTCAGAAAAGCTGGAAAGGTTTGCATGAACTGATGCTGAGTGAAGTGAGCAGAACCATGAGAACACTGTGTACAGTATAAACAACAAGATTATGTGATGATCAACTCTAATGGACTTGGCTCTTCTCAACAATGTGATTTAAGGCAATTCCAATAGACTTGGGATGGGAAATGCCATCTGTATCCAGAGAAAACCGTGGGGACTGAATGTGGATTTAAGCATGATATTTTCACCTTTTTTTTGTTTTATTTCTTTTCCTTTTTTGTCTTTTCTGCACAACATGACAAATATGGAAATGTGTTTAAAAGGATTGGACATTTAACCTATAATCTAAAATTGCTTGTTGTCTTGCGGGGGGGAGATAAGGGAAGAAGGGACAAATTTGGAACAGTCTTACATGTAAATTAGCTTTCAAAATTTGTTTTTGTATTTGGAAAAAATAAAATGCTATTGTGAAGAAAAATGTGTTTGAGTCAATACTGTAAGGACCTTTAAACCCTAAACCAAGAAGTTTCTATTTGATCCCAGAGGCATTAGAATAAAGGTTCTTAAACTGGCATCTGAACTTAAAAAAATATAAGTGGATTTTTTGGGGATCACAGATTTAGAGTTAATGAGACATTAAATAATCCATCCAGGGCCATAACTAATAAGTACCATAATCCCATATGTAGCCAAATAAGTTTCCCATAATTAGTGTCTAAATTCCACAGTTTATCCATATTCTTAGCCTTAGCATAGATAAATCTTAGAGACAAACATGTTTTTTCTTCTCCCTCTCCTTTCCCCAGATCCTCCTGAAATTAAAAGGATTAAATTCCCTTTCCAAATTTCTATGAATTGTGATCATCCATCATACCATATGATTTAGATGCTGACTGGGGAAGAGAGAAGAGAATAGATTCATAAGCAGTGATAATTGCAAGATATGAAGGAGTGTTTGTAAAGAAACAGTTGCCTGCTATGGGTAATTGAATCAGCTTCTTTATTTCCTCCCCTTTTTCTTTGGGAGAAGGCCAGAAAAAAATCCTGGGCCAACTCCTAAAATAGGAGCTTTGAGCTAAATATCCTTTAACAAGCAAGGGCAGGGTAGGGTGGTAGAAAGAAGGGGAAAAGCAAAGATCTCATGTTTGGGTTCTCCTACAGTCTCATTGCACCCCATCCATCCCTGATGTGGGACAAGTCATTCTCTAGCTTCCTAATCTCTATTGGGGAAAAAAGCTCATGAGGGTTATGGAAAAGGAGGAATGAGGAAACTAGATTTCAAGAAATTGGAAGAAAAGCTCACCTGGCCCATTTTGCTTCCTTTCTTGTGTGGTGAACAAGATGAAAGATCTCATTTAAGAAGTCAATGAACACCAAAGTCAAAAAGATCACTCAAGTGAAAGCGGGGACAAACTATTTGCCATTTCCTAAACCTGTCATATTTCAGTGGGACTGAGCAGCCCTAAATGACAAATACCATTTAGAACTGGAATCATCATCCTCTATAATTACTGGCACCATACAACAGGCTCAAATTGTGTATATGCCTATATGTCGGATAATCTTAGATTATCATAAAATGTAACAGTGAAATGAGACTTCCAACCTGTTATAGTCCCCTTACAATATTTTCACAAAATGGTAATCTAGTCTCCTTTTAAAGAGTTGTAGTGGGAGAGATATAAGATGTACTCCCAAAATAATCTTTTACTTGTGGACAACTCTGATTGTTGGGAAGTCTTTCCTTACATTAAGCCTGAATCTATTTCTCTGTAACATCTACCCATTGCTTTTTATTGTATCTTCTGAAATAAAGCAAAATAAATCTAAACTCTGTACCTCAAATGATGAGCAGATGGGATTTCAGAAAAACCTGGAAAGACTTATGTGAACTGATGCTAAATGAGCAGAACCAGAAGAACACTAAATAGAAACAGCAACATTGTGTTGACAGTAATTAATAGTAGTAATTAGTAGTAAATAGTAATTGCCACTATTATTTATAGCAACATTGTAAGATGATCAGCTTTAAAAGACTTTGCTTTTCTGAACAATGTAATGATCTAAGACAATTCCAAAAGACCCAGGATGGAAAATGCTATCCACATCCAGAGAAAGAACTATGGAGCCCGAATGCAGATTGAATCAAACTATTTTTACTTATTTTTCCCCCTCTCATGGTTTTTCTCTTTTGTTGTGATTATTTTTTCATAACATGACTAATGTGGAAATATGTTTAATAAGACTATACATGCATAATTTAAGATTGCTTACTGTCTTACTGTCTTACTGTCCTAAAAAAAATTAGGAACTCAAAATCTTATAAAAGTAAATTTTGAAAACTATCTTTACATGAAATTGGGGGGAAAAAATCAAATACTATTAAGTGGAGAAAAAAAAATCTAATCTTTCTTTTGAATGACACCTAAGTCTACTCTAATCCAGATATCTTCAGTTCCTCTAATCACTCCTTGTCATGGGATGATCTCTAATCCAAATGTCATTTTCCCACCATCTTTTGTATGTACTCCTATTTATCTGTATCTTTTCTAAAATGTGTCTAGAATTGAACACAGTCCACATATGGTCTCATAAGGACAGGGCTATCACTTTAGGTTATTCTAGATATTATGTTTTAATGCAACTTAGAAAATGAATTAACTTTTTTGGCCTCTATATACATTATTGGTGCACACTGAGCTTGTAGTTCAATAGAATCATAGATTTTTTTTCCCCCCACAGGAACTATTGTCTAACCCTCTCTCCTTGATTCTGTAGTTGGGAAATTGTTTTTTGCTTTTAAGCTCAAATAAATCTATCGATACTTCCCCATATTTAAATTTCATGCTATGAAATTTGGCATCTCATTCTAATATGTTGAAATTACATATCATAGCTTTATCATAGCATAGCATAGTTTAGAGACTAGTTAATTCACCCCTCCTTATTTTATAGATAAGAAATTGAGGCCTAAAATAGTTAAATAACTGAGCCAAAGCCAGATTTCTGGGGTTTCTGTCTCAGTCTTGGTTATCCCTTGCCACTTTGTGTCATCTGCAAAATTGGCAGGCATGTTATCTATGCCTTCATCTAAGCAATTGATAAAAAAAAAAATGGAATAGTAAAGCACTATGGGCAGATTCTGGAGTGCTCCACTTGAGAACTCCCTCCAAGTTGATATTGGCCAATTGGCTGATGACTTCCCATTGGATCTAGTCATTCAACTAGTTCCAAATCCATATAACTGTACTATGTGTCATCTCATATCACTCTACCTTATCCAAAAAACTTAAAAAAAAAAAAAAAGACTGTTAAATTGTGGAATACTTTTAAAGTTAAAAAAAAATTGAACATTTACTTGGCAGTAAGGAGCCAATAAAGATGGTTGAACAAAAGTGTGATATTAAACTATACAGAAGGAAGATTAGTCTGGCATCGATCAGAAGGATGGAAAAGAGATTCTAAAGGCTTCTCGGGAGACTATTGCAATAACCTTGGCAAGAAATTAGTCTGTGTTTGCATTGTGGCAATGGAGATAAAATAGAGGGAATGAATATGCAAAGTATCACAGTTCCATAAGGTTTTTACCTAGTGTACAAAATAACAGGAGTAGGTGAGGCAAAATCAATTCCTTAATTTTCTAAGAGTAAATGAATGATTAAAAAAAATTTATTAAGTATTTACTATGTGCCAAGTACTGTGTTAAGCATTGGGGATACAAATTGAAACAGCCCCAGCACTGAGTGAGTGAAAAAACAAATAATGATTGTAAGTAAAAGTGGGTAGAAAGAGTTCCAGAGGCATAGACTAAAGTCTGTGAGAATAAGGAGAAATTCTTGAAGTATAGCATTTATTAGGCAGAGGGACTCAATCTGCTTTTTTCATGAGAGATTTCCTGATGAAGCTAGATAGCTGATGTATTGGTATTATTCTATTCTGAGGCTAAAACTTGACAGGGAACACTTCTTTCTTTGGATTCTGGAGCAGATGCCTATTGACTTTACAGATATACTTCTATACACCAAGAAATGTCTACTTGGAAGTCACAGAATCCTGTAACTTCAAAACTGGAAAAAAAAAAATCTTTGATATAATTTAATCCAACTTTTTCTTTTTTACAGACTAGAAAACTGAGGCCCAGAGGGATCCCACAATTGGCATTCCTAAAGATACAGATTGATTGAAACTAGCATTACTCAATGGAAGCCACAGAATGAGGAAGAGCAGAAGCTGGGCTTTTCTGGGCTATCTTGGTTTGAGTTAGCAAAGTTATGATGTGGAACGCTGACGTCGGGGTTCATTTCCAGCTCTTGACCAGATTTAGTTTGTCACTTTGATTATATCCTTTCCCTGACCTCAGATTCCCTCATTTGTAGAAGGCTAGAACTTCAAGGTCTAAGAGGGCTTATGACTAGGGAGAGAAGGATGATAGAGTTATAGATTCAGAGTTGGAAGGGACAGAGACAAGCTATGTTTTACATAGGTAGAAACCAAGAAAGAGAGACTGTTACTTGCTCATGACCTTATAACTAATGACACTGGCAATATTTGAACATAGATTTTCCTGATTAAGCCTGTTCTCTTCATGAACGTGAAATTGGTAAAGAATCAGTGATTTGGAGAGAGACTGACTGAAATATAAAAGGTGTTGTGGAGAGAGAATTTGTACAAAGTGACACATACCCTTTGCAAGGGAAAAGTGGCCTGCAGAGAGGCTAGATGGACCTTTTCTGATATGCTTAGATACTTCAGCCCAACCTTATTTCAAAAAGCCGTCAGATCACAGACATTATTATATTTGCTTTGAAAAGTCTGCCTCTGTTCCATCTATATTTGCTAATGTCATCATCCTTTAGGCTTCCTTTTCCTACTCTTTCCCAGATGATAGGATTTGAATTATAGGAAAACTAGTTATCCCAACAGATAGAGTGCTGGACTTGGAGTCAGGAAGACTCATCTTTCTAAGTTTAAATCCAGCCCCAGACACTTACTAGCTGCATGACTCTGGGCAAGTCACTTAACTTTGCCTCAGTTTCCTCTTATGTAAAATGAGCTGGAGAAAGAAATGGCAAACCACTCTAGAATCTTTGCAAGAAACCCCAAAAGAGATCACAAAGAATTAGACATAAATGAACAGCAAGAACAAGAAGATTAAGATTTAAAAAGATCTTTAGAGGTCACCAGTTTAACTTGTTCTTATTTACATTTGAGGAAACTGAGGTCCTGAGAAATGAAATAATATATTGCCAAAGTCACATAGGTAGTAAGTGGCTGAATTCAAACTCAGAGCCTCCAAATCCTTTTCCCTATACCATGCTATGAGAAGATAGAACTAGTGTCATGAAATAAAGGTGGAGGGGTATGTGTCAGGCCTTATTTTCAGGGGTAGGAATTTGGGGAACTGGGTTGACAGAGGTAAGAATGCTAACTTGGGAAAACATAATGGTTTCCCTGAGTCTAATAGAACCAAAATTTCTTCAGAATCCACTAAAATCCAAACCAAGAGCTAGAGCTTTAAAGTAACATTATTTTTACTTCTGTGGCAAGCTTTATAACAATACTCCCTATGGCTAGCAGCACAAACAGGGTCCATAAATCACAGGCACATGTGAACAGAATCCTGAATTCAGCGAACATTCTATTAAGAAGAGAGGAGTGCTCCTGGGTGGGGAGAGGGGAGGGAAGTAAAATGATATCTTCTTATTTTAGCTAATTCTCAAAAACTAGGTATTTAAAAATTAGGTTTAGTTTTTGTACTGCTGACAGAGTACAAATGTTAGTAGCATGTGTCTCCTCCACATATGCCAAATTTTAACAACTTGGAGCAAAGCCCTGGTCTCCTAGCCTTAGTTTTAGAGCTGCTTAGAGATGACAAAGAAAGAAAGTAATTTCATGGTTTTCCTTAGTTTGTTGCCTTAGTTTTTTTTGTTTGTTTTGTTTTTTTGGAGGGGGGTTTTAGGGCCTGGACACATAAACCAACTTGCCAACTTTTGGAATTGTTTTATGTTCCTTGTAATCGATCAGGGAAAGAAATGGCCCCAGGGGCTAAAAGCTGGACCATCGGCCCTGCAACGGTGACTCTTTTGCCTGCCTGGGTTATTGCCAGACTGCATGAGGAATTAGATTTTTCTAGTTTATTCTGTTGAATCACTGCCTGGTTATGCTTCAGAAAACCAGTCCAGCTGGGCTGGTAACCTCCCCCTTAATAGGAGAGAGGCGTGTCTGGACAGGGCTGCTGTCAGTAACTTTTGCTCCCTTCTGCAGCTCTCCACACTGACTTTCCCAACTATAGCTCCATTGTCTACCCTGGACGGGATGGACCAGGGCAGCCCAGAGCCTAGCCCTGGGAGAGCATATGCTGACACCCAGCCACAAAGCCCCACTTTGTTCCCAGAATGAGATGGCTTGTCATTAGCTGCGGCACTGGTCCCTGGCAGATCCTAGCATGTGGTTGGCCGAGAGATCTGGGGATGGATCCCAGTGTCTCAGGCTGCTGGCTCGACAGCCCCCATGTTCAGCCTTCTGCCTTGAGTGGAAAGGATGGCCTTTCATGATGTCCTTTTGGAATATTGCCTCTCCATCCACAAATCTGACAGGTCATCAATTGATCCATATTTAACGGAGAAGAACTCATTAAATGCCTACTATATGCCAGTCACCATACTTGGTGCTAGAGATAATGGGACAAAAATGTCCCTAACTCGAATGGGTCCAGTGGCAAAATTAATCTCTACTCTTTGGACTTTTATAGGGTAAGTAGAATTCTGGAAACAGGAGTATCCTGTCCTCTCTGGGCCCTCTAATAGTCTCCCATCATTGCAATTTGCTCTCCCTGAGACATTGCTGTTTGTCCATGGACCATGACATCAGGAAAGGGATTCCATGACAGTGGATTTCAGTGAGCAAGAGCTTTGCAAAGTTCCTTCCTCTTTTCCCCTCCAAAGCCATCTGGGTTCAATGGCAAGATATAGATCAGAATGACAGGAGATGGAAAGCCTTCCTTGCTTTTTGGAAGTTCTTGTAAACCTAGGATTCCAAAGCCTAGAAAACCAATTCATGGAGAGACCATTCTCCAACTAGTTATTAACTATAGTTCCCTGCATCTAAAGGACAGTGCCCTATCGATAAGAATAATAACAAGGCCAGTGGAGCACTAACTGGTCTGGAGGATTGGGATTCAAATCATGCCTCCAACACTTACTAGTTGTGTGACTCTTAGTAATTCCCTGCATCTCTCCATTCTTCAATTTCCTTATCAGTAAAATGGACCTCTCTACCATGGACCAGATGGTCTTGCTTTGTGCACATTTAGGGTGTGGTTCTGCAAGAGAACTGCTCTTGGGGAAACAAAATCATAGCTGGCACCCCTCTGACTCCTGACTTGTTGAACTTAAACCTGGATTAGCACCAGGGCTTGATCAGGAAAGAACTGTTCTCAGCAGAGACAAAATAATAATAATAATAATGATAATTCTGCTATTCCTCAGTGAGAAGGGGTGAAAGAGAAAAGTGTGGATGGAGAGATAAATAGCTGTCCACAGGAAGAACTCCCCAAGAACCAAAGCAAGGGTGGGGCTTAGCTTTATGTTTGTGCCTCCTTTCTGCATATGTCAGACCCTAGATTTGGAATCTATGAGTTAATTCAAATCACAGTTTTGTCCAGTTTCCCTTTGGCCCTCAGTTTCCTCATTTGAAAAAAAGACAAGGAAGGTTAGACCAATTGGATTCTTTAGTCCTTTTCAGCTGCAGATCTATGATCCTGTGAGCTCTCTGAGCTCACAGTTTTATAACAGCCTGTGATCCGGACAGCCAGTACAGTGTCCTGCACGTAATAGGTATTTATTAAAGAGCAATTAGGCTCTCTCTTGCAGAACCACTGCACATATATCTATGTCAGAGAGCCAGGAATGTATCTAAGCCTAATAATGTCAGCCTGAGCCAAGACTCACACTCTAAATGTGCACAAAGCAAGAACAGCTGGTGTCCGCTAGAGGGACCCACAATAAGGCTTGTTCTCGGCTTTCCAATGCGTCAGGGAGCAAAAATGCAAACCTCCGGCTCTGAAATGGCCTTTTATGAAATGAAACTCACTGGGGAGTTTCTTCCTTGCTCTCTTGCATTGCCTTCTGAAATTCTAATCTCTTCTCTTCCCTTTGCTCCAGAAATTTTAAAGCTGAAAAATCTTTTTTTTTTTTTTTTTTTTTTTGAAGCTTTCAGGGAAGAAGCATGCTTTGGGACAGTTGTTAAGTCCATGACTCTCTCACCCAAATGGCTCCATTCTGCAGCTGTGGAGGAAGGAAAGTCGGGCATCATCTTGGGGAGGACGGCTAGTCATGTGGAGGAAGAAAAGTTGGGCACTGTCTATAAGTGGGTATGAGCCGGGGAAGAAGGCTAGACCCATCAGTTCTGCATATGAGATGCATTTTTCATTCAAGCCCATAAAGATGCCTTTCAAATATCCCTTTGTCGCAAAGCTGTGTCTTAAAGAGAACACTCAGTGCTCCTGTGCGTGCACACACAATGACTAGAGTATATGTCATTCTATATTTATCTGCAGTAGCATAAGGTTGCAAGCATCAGAGAAGTATTTGAACTTACCAGCTATAATGACAAATGTGCTATTCACAGCAGTGGACCCTTATAATTTGCTGCTCGACAGAGAATACAGTAGTGGGCATTTACATGAATTGGAAGGGACTCCAGAGGCCAGAGTTCAATTCCTTCCTTTTATTTTTTAAATTTAAATTTAATTTTCTTAAAAACCGTTTCCTTTTATAGATGACAAAACTAATTAAGGTCATAGAATTAAATGACTTTTCCAGGGTCATATGATTGGCTAGTTATCTGAGAAGATATTCAAACCAAGGTCATGTTGACTCGATGTTTGATGATCTAACCACTATAATATGTGTGGAAATTGGTGGCGTTGGAGAGACTATTTATTTATTTATGACATTTTTTTAAAATTTTGAGACCAAATTCTGTCTTTCCCTCCCATTTCTCCACCCCTGGAGAAGGCAAGCAAAATAAATTATACATGTGAAATCATGCAACACATATTTCCAGTTTAGTTACATTGTCCTGAGAGAGAGAGTGTTATATATAATTCAATATATTCAGAGTTCATTGGTTCCCTCTCTGGAAGTGGGTATCATTTTTCATCAAGTCTGATCACTGTGTTGATCCAAGTAGTCATGTTTTTCACTGTTGATCATTATTACAATACTGCTGTTACTGTACACAATGAAGTTCAGATTCTTCTCACTTCACTTCGTATCAGTTCATATGTCTTCCTATTTTTTTTCAGAAATCATCCCCATCATCTTCTTAAAAAAAAATTTTCCCCAACTACATGTTAAAAACGAATTTTAAGTTTCAAATTCTATCCCTTCCTCTCTTCCCTATCCCTCCCCTGGGACAATAAGAAATCTGACATAGATTATACATGTGCAATCATGTAAAACATTTCCAATTAGTAATTTCATACAAGAGAAAAATGAAAGAAATTGAAAAACAGTAAACTTCAGTGTATATTCAGCCAATATCAGGTTGGGTTTTTTCCTCTGGAGATAGAAGTTGATTATCTTGGATCACTGTATTTCTGAGAATGGTTAAATCACAGTTCTTCATTATATCATATTGCTGTTGTTACAGTGTATAACTTTCCCTGTTCTGCTCACTTCACTTTGTATCAGTTCATGTAAGTCTTTTTTGCTAATCATTTCTTATAGCACAATAATAGTATACCACAACCATATGTTACAACTTACTTAGTCATTCCCCAACTGATGAGTATCTTAATTTTTAATTCTTTGCCACCACAAAAGAAGAGCTGCTCTAAATATTTTTGTAGCTATAGGCGCTTTTTAAAAAAATCTTTTTGGGGCAAAGAGTTGCTGTCTTCATGGATGTTGGAACAAATTGTTCTCATTTTCCCATTCACTTGTAAAGGCGGTTGAAGCAGACACTGGAGCACTCAGAATTTGATTAGACTTTGAAGACACCAAGGTCATCTACTACATCCTAAGACATCTTGGTCACTTAGATGATTAAACAGTTATCCCCAGTAGCTCGCAATCTAATAACTCAGCTCAAATCTAGTTTGTGCCTAAGTCAAAAGATATCCCCCATTCTATTACCAGGGATGTATACTTGGATGATGAGGTTGATATATGCATTGCCATAGCTAGCTCAGTGTTTGAGAGGCTCTAAAGGAACGTACAGAAGAAAAGAGGGATCATTGCCTATCAAATTAAAGTTCTCTGGAGCCGTTGTGTTGATTGTTGCATGCTCATTATTATGTGATTGTGAAACCTGGATAGTATGCAGTGATATACCAGGAAACAATTGCTTCCATTTGAATTGTCTTAGGAAAATCCCCAAATATGTTGTATATTACACCTGTGGAGCTCCCCTTTCCATGGAGGGGTAACTTGGGAGTGTCTGCTCATATTTCTTCATTTGAATAATGCAGGTCCTTATAATTTTGTTGCATTCAATTTTTTTTTCTTTTTTTTCCGGAAGCAATTGAGGTTAAGTGACTTGCCCAGGGTCACACAGCTAGGCAGTGTTAAGTGTCTGAGGCTAAATTTGAACTCAGATCTTACTGACTTCAAGACTGGTGCTCTATCTACTATACCACCTAGCTGCCCCTGCGTTCATTTTTGATTTTTTTCTGTGTGGTTTTTTGTATTAACATTATTATAATGTGTTCTCTAGCTTCTACTTCCCTTATTATCTTAGGAGTATTACATTTGACTGAGCAGAAACTTTTCAGACTTGTGTAAACAAAGTAATTTACTTTGTCTTTTGCATTTAGCTGCATCTCTTGTTTGATTAAGAATACTTATTTTAAAAAAACATAGCTGGGAGAGAGATGATTTGCTTCTGTTCTTATTATTTATTTTTAAATATGTGTTTTAATATTAAGATTGCATATTCATTTATATTGTATTGTTTCATCAACCTATTCCTTATTCTTTAACCAATAGTAAATGATTTTGATGTCTTCTACTTTATAATGTATTGAGGACCCAAAGTGCTATTCCTCCTACAATTTTACTTTTTTTCATCATTTCCCTTGATGAGTTTTAATATTAAGATTGCATGTTCATTTAGATTGTATTGTTTCATTGACCTATTCCTTATTCTTTAACCAATAGTAGATAATTTTGATGTCTTCTACTTTATAATGTACTTTGAGGACCAAAAGTGCTAGTCCTTTGGATTTACCTTTTTCATCATTTCGCTTGATATTCTAGATTTTTTTGTTTCTACAAATGGATTTTATTATTTTGTGAGGTTCAAGATCCCTTTGATAACTTGATTGGTGTGGTAATAAAAGTGTAAAATCACCTTAATAATATTTTTATTATCTTGGTAGATTTTTGACATGAGTACTAAACATTCCTCCAGTTATTTAAATTATTTATTTCTTTCAGGGGCATTTTGTAATTGATTCATCAGAAGTCTTTGTGCTTTGGTAGATTTATTTGCAGATTTTTTTTTAATGCATTCTGTAATTGTTTGTAATGGAGTTTTCCTTTCTATTATTGTTTTTGCTGCTGATTTGGGTGGGTGGAGGAGATATTTTGTTAGCCTGCCACTTTGATGACGCTATTGATGTCTCAATTAATATCTTTGCTGATTTTCCTAGGATTTTCCAAGTACACACCATATCATCAGTAAATAAAAAGTTTTATCTCCTCTTTAGCTATCTTTATGCCTTTAATTTCTTTCTCTTCTCACTACTGTTGATAGAATCTTCAGAGCTATATTAATAAGCAATAGTGAGGAGATTGGACTTCCTTGCTTTCAATCTCATATTTATTGGAAAAGTTTCCAGGGTATTGCTTGTTGCAGTTGATGTCTGCTTTGGAATTTAGATAAATGCTTTTTATGATTTTTTAAAAAAGATATCTTTATACTTACACTTTGTAAGATTTGTAGCATAAAAGAATGTTGTAGTCTGTCAAAGACTTTCTCTGTATTTATTGAGATGATTGAGTGATTTTGGATGTTTAGGTTTTTAATATGATTAAGTTGATCATTTTCCTAATGTTAAATCCATCTTTGCATCCCTGGTATAAATCCTACTTGGTCATAATGAATAATTTTTTGTATAACTCGCTGTAGTCTGTATTATAGAATTTTGACCTAAAAATATTCTTTCTATTTTAACTTTCTCTGGGTTAATTAGATATTATTTGTCTCATAGACAATTTCTGGTAGGACTTTTTTTCATTTTTTGAGAATAATTTATGAAGTATTTATACGACATAGTTTTTTAATTGATAGAATTCTCCTATGAATCCACAAAGGAACAAGAAATTTTTTTTTCTTTCATAGTTCCTTTATGGCTAGATCCATTTTCTTTTCTGAGATTAGGTATTTAAGATCTTTATCTAGCCTTTTGCTAATTTGAATTTATTTTATATTTTTGAAGATACCATTTTATTTCTTTTGTATTCTTAGTTTTGTTGCATAATAGCTCTTATTATTTTAAATTTCATTTGGTTTTGTTATGATTTCTCCTTGGTCATTTGTTATTTTATTGATTTGATTTTTTTTTCCTGCCCTCTTTTTTAAAAATTTGAGACCAAATTCTGTCTTTCCCTCCCATTTCTCCACCCCTGGAGAAGGCAAGCAAAATAAATTATACATGTGAAATCATGCAACACATATTTCCAGTTTAGTTACATTGTCCTGAGAGAGAGAGTGTTATATATAATTCAATATATTCAGAGTTCATTGGTTCCCTCTCTGGAAGTGGGTATCATTTTTCATCAAGTCTGATCACTGTGTTGATCCAAGTAGTCATGTTTTTCACTGTTGATCATTATTACAATACTGCTGTTACTGTACACAATGAAGTTCAGATTCTTCTCACTTCACTTCGTATCAGTTCATATGTCTTCCTATTTTTTTTCAGAAATCATCCCCATCATCTTCTTAAAAAAAAATTTTCCCCAACTACATGTTAAAAACGAATTTTAAGTTTCAAATTCTATCCCTTCCTCTCTTCCCTATCCCTCCCCTGGGACAATAAGAAATCTGACATAGATTATACATGTGCAATCATGTAAAACATTTCCAATTAGTAATTTCATACAAGAGAAAAATGAAAGAAATTGAAAAACAGTAAACTTCAGTGTATATTCAGCCAATATCAGGTTGGGTTTTTTCCTCTGGAGATAGAAGTTGATTATCTTGGATCACTGTATTTCTGAGAATGGTTAAATCACAGTTCTTCATTATATCATATTGCTGTTGTTACAGTGTATAACTTTCCCTGTTCTGCTCACTTCACTTTGTATCAGTTCATGTAAGTCTTTTTTGCTAATCATTTCTTATAGCACAATAATAGTATACCACAACCATATGTTACAACTTACTTAGTCATTCCCCAACTGATGAGTATCTTAATTTTTAATTCTTTGCCACCACAAAAGAAGAGCTGCTCTAAATATTTTTGTAGCTATAGGCGCTTTTTAAAAAAATCTTTTTGGGGCAAAGAGTTGCTGTCTTCATGGATGTTGGAACAAATTGTTCTCATTTTCCCATTCACTTGTAAAGGCGGTTGAAGCAGACACTGGAGCACTCAGAATTTGATTAGACTTTGAAGACACCAAGGTCATCTACTACATCCTAAGACATCTTGGTCACTTAGATGATTAAACAGTTATCCCCAGTAGCTCGCAATCTAATAACTCAGCTCAAATCTAGTTTGTGCCTAAGTCAAAAGATATCCCCCATTCTATTACCAGGGATGTATACTTGGATGATGAGGTTGATATATGCATTGCCATAGCTAGCTCAGTGTTTGAGAGGCTCTAAAGGAACGTACAGAAGAAAAGAGGGATCATTGCCTATCAAATTAAAGTTCTCTGGAGCCGTTGTGTTGATTGTTGCATGCTCATTATTATGTGATTGTGAAACCTGGATAGTATGCAGTGATATACCAGGAAACAATTGCTTCCATTTGAATTGTCTTAGGAAAATCCCCAAATATGTTGTATATTACACCTGTGGAGCTCCCCTTTCCATGGAGGGGTAACTTGGGAGTGTCTGCTCATATTTCTTCATTTGAATAATGCAGGTCCTTATAATTTTGTTGCATTCAATTTTTTTTTCTTTTTTTTCCGGAAGCAATTGAGGTTAAGTGACTTGCCCAGGGTCACACAGCTAGGCAGTGTTAAGTGTCTGAGGCTAAATTTGAACTCAGATCTTACTGACTTCAAGACTGGTGCTCTATCTACTATACCACCTAGCTGCCCCTGCGTTCATTTTTGATTTTTTTCTGTGTGGTTTTTTGTATTAACATTATTATAATGTGTTCTCTAGCTTCTACTTCCCTTATTATCTTAGGAGTATTACATTTGACTGAGCAGAAACTTTTCAGACTTGTGTAAACAAAGTAATTTACTTTGTCTTTTGCATTTAGCTGCATCTCTTGTTTGATTAAGAATACTTATTTTAAAAAAACATAGCTGGGAGAGAGATGATTTGCTTCTGTTCTTATTATTTATTTTTAAATATGTGTTTTAATATTAAGATTGCATATTCATTTATATTGTATTGTTTCATCAACCTATTCCTTATTCTTTAACCAATAGTAAATGATTTTGATGTCTTCTACTTTATAATGTATTGAGGACCCAAAGTGCTATTCCTCCTACAATTTTACTTTTTTTCATCATTTCCCTTGATGAGTTTTAATATTAAGATTGCATGTTCATTTAGATTGTATTGTTTCATTGACCTATTCCTTATTCTTTAACCAATAGTAGATAATTTTGATGTCTTCTACTTTATAATGTACTTTGAGGACCAAAAGTGCTAGTCCTTTGGATTTACCTTTTTCATCATTTCGCTTGATATTCTAGATTTTTTTGTTTCTACAAATGGATTTTATTATTTTGTGAGGTTCAAGATCCCTTTGATAACTTGATTGGTGTGGTAATAAAAGTGTAAAATCACCTTAATAATATTTTTATTATCTTGGTAGATTTTTGACATGAGTACTAAACATTCCTCCAGTTATTTAAATTATTTATTTCTTTCAGGGGCATTTTGTAATTGATTCATCAGAAGTCTTTGTGCTTTGGTAGATTTATTTGCAGATTTTTTTTTAATGCATTCTGTAATTGTTTGTAATGGAGTTTTCCTTTCTATTATTGTTTTTGCTGCTGATTTGGGTGGGTGGAGGAGATATTTTGTTAGCCTGCCACTTTGATGACGCTATTGATGTCTCAATTAATATCTTTGCTGATTTTCCTAGGATTTTCCAAGTACACACCATATCATCAGTAAATAAAAAGTTTTATCTCCTCTTTAGCTATCTTTATGCCTTTAATTTCTTTCTCTTCTCACTACTGTTGATAGAATCTTCAGAGCTATATTAATAAGCAATAGTGAGGAGATTGGACTTCCTTGCTTTCAATCTCATATTTATTGGAAAAGTTTCCAGGGTATTGCTTGTTGCAGTTGATGTCTGCTTTGGAATTTAGATAAATGCTTTTTATGATTTTTTAAAAAAGATATCTTTATACTTACACTTTGTAAGATTTGTAGCATAAAAGAATGTTGTAGTCTGTCAAAGACTTTCTCTGTATTTATTGAGATGATTGAGTGATTTTGGATGTTTAGGTTTTTAATATGATTAAGTTGATCATTTTCCTAATGTTAAATCCATCTTTGCATCCCTGGTATAAATCCTACTTGGTCATAATGAATAATTTTTTGTATAACTCGCTGTAGTCTGTATTATAGAATTTTGACCTAAAAATATTCTTTCTATTTTAACTTTCTCTGGGTTAATTAGATATTATTTGTCTCATAGACAATTTCTGGTAGGACTTTTTTTCATTTTTTGAGAATAATTTATGAAGTATTTATACGACATAGTTTTTTAATTGATAGAATTCTCCTATGAATCCACAAAGGAACAAGAAATTTTTTTTTCTTTCATAGTTCCTTTATGGCTAGATCCATTTTCTTTTCTGAGATTAGGTATTTAAGATCTTTATCTAGCCTTTTGCTAATTTGAATTTATTTTATATTTTTGAAGATACCATTTTATTTCTTTTGTATTCTTAGTTTTGTTGCATAATAGCTCTTATTATTTTAAATTTCATTTGGTTTTGTTATGATTTCTCCTTGGTCATTTGTTATTTTATTGATTTGATTTTTTTTTCCTGCCCTCTTTTTTAAAAATCAGATTAGCTAAAGATTTATCAGTTTTTTCAGTCTTTAATTTAAAGAACCGATTTTTGGTTTGATTTATCATTTCTGCCATTTCTTTTTTTTTTCCCTGAGGCAATTGGGGTTAAATAATTTGCCTAGAGTCACATAGCTAGGAAGTATTAAGTGTCTGAGGTCAAATTTGAACTCAGCTCTTCCTGACTTCAGGGCTGTTGCTCTATCCGCTGTATCACCTAACTGCCCCCTCTATTTTATTTCTTTAACTGTGTCATCTCTTGTACTCCTCTTAGGCTGGTTTGTTGGCTTCCTAATTTTAAAAAATGCATATTCAATTCGTGATCCTCTCTTTTGGTTTTGTTAAGATATGTTTGTAGAGAGATGATTTTCTTTCAAGGACAGAATTAGCTGTATCCCCAAAAATCTCATGTTGTCTTATCATTATAATTTTCTTTCACATACTTATTATTTATATAATTTGTTTTTGATCCACTTGTTATTTAAGATTTCATTATTAAGTGTACTTGGGGTGTGTGTTTTTTATGGTTCTTGAATCATTGACTGTTTTTTAATGCATTATGGTCTGCAAAAGATTTATTTATCATTTCTGCCTCTTTCTGCTTACAATACCTCTGTGCTCTACTGCATGCTTAATTTTTGTCAAAGTTCTTTTTGGTGATGAAAAAAATGCATATTCTATTTTGATCCCATTTAGAAGATGCCATTTTTATCTCTAGTTTCTACAGCAATTTGTTCAGTTCCATATTTTCCTTTATCTGTTAGACTTATCCAAAATTGAAGAAGGGATATTGAATTCTCTTATCAATAATGTGTTACTGTCCATGTCTTCTTGTACCTTACCGTGAATGTTTCCATTATGAATTTGACCGTTAACATGTTTGAAGCATATCAGTTTATTACTGATGTTGGTTTGTTGCCCTTTCAGCCTAATGCAGTTTTCTTATTTATCTCTTTCATTTTTGAATTTTTGTTTTTGTTTATCAGATTATGTTGTTTGTCAGGTTATTACAATTCCTGGATTTTAAATTCATTTCTCTACCCCATCCCTTCAGTGTTATTTTATTTGACTTTTAAAAGTGTATTTGTTGTAAGCAGCAGTTTATAGGATTTGGTTTTCTTATCAAATCTTTCACTTTTTTGTTATTTTGTTGGACTACTCAATTTGTTCACATTTGAAGTTTTTGTATAAATAAAATCAATGCATGTAAAATTTAAATGAAAGCAAGAAAGATAAGGAGAAAATTTATAGCAAATTTCTCTGAAAAAAAGTTTCATTTCTCAAATATTTAGGGAACTGAGCCAAATTTGTAAACATACAGTCATCCCCCAATTGATATAAATGGTGAAGGGATATGAACAGGCAGTTTTCAGAAGAAGAAATCAAAATTATCTATGATCATATGAAAAAATACCCTAAATCACTATTAGAGAAATGCACATTAAAACAGCTTTACGTACTACCTCACAAGTATCAGATTGAATAAAATGTAAGAAAAGAAAAATAATAAATGCTGGAAGAAATTGGGGGTGGGGAGGGAGAGGTTTTCTAATATACTAATAGAATCATTCTGGAGAACAATTTGAAACTATGCCCAGAGGGTTATAAAACTGTGCATATTCTTTGACTCAGAAATACTGATGAGGTTGGAACAGGAATTCCTAATTTCAAAAAAACAGTGACAAATTCACAATAGCCATTCTCTTTGGCAAAAGATAGATTTATTTATGGAAAGAGGCTACAAATTAAAGAAGGAATATAAATAAACATCAGGAATGGGCAAATATGAAATAGAATTGGGAGAGCATATAATTAGAAAGGAAGGAATTTGGAAGAAGCCATTAAAGGAATATGCCATGAGATTCAGGCATCCTATTGAGTGGGAGATCAGATCCATAGCGGATTTTAGCAGAGTAACAAGTCAGAGTAAGAAGAAAGGCACCATAGAAGGCAACATAAGGAAGGAGAGAAAGAGTAACCTGACCTTAGTCTAGAAAAGAACTTAGCAAAGATCTTCATCATAAGCAGATCTTTTATAGGGAAAATACAACCTTGGAGGTTTTTCTCGGGGAGACCAGAGTACCAAAGGCAGGACTGCAGAGGGAGAGGGTCAGGAGCCCCATGGCAATTCAGAGAGAGAGAGAGGGGTCAGGAGCCAGAAGGAATGCACCTGGCAGACCAAGTCCCAGACCTGTCTAAAGATATGCTAATGAATATCTCAAAAGGTTGTTTGAAGATACCTGAAGGTTGGGAGATGAATAATGAGGGTTGATAAAGAGTTCCTTTCTAGATAGTCTGGAAATTATCTGATAATAGCTTCTTCTTAAAGGGGAAGGCTAGGGAAGGGGGGGGGAGTAAGTCAAATCAATAGCACTATTAGGTTTGTACCCTAAAAATCAAAGGAAAAAAAGAAAAAGGGCCCATATGTATGAAAATGTTTGTAGCAGCTCTTTTTGTGCAGACAAAGAATGGGAAATCGAGGGGCTGCCAATCAATTGGAGAATGCTGAATAAATTGTGGTATATGATGTGATGAAAACTATTGTGCTATAAGAAATGACAAGCAGAATGGTTTCAGAAAAACCTGGGGAGAATATGAATTTGTGCAAAGTGAAATGATAAGAACTGAAACACTGTATTTAGAAACAGCAATACTGTAACAATAATTAACTGTGAAAGAAATGACTACTCTGATCAATACGATTCACAATTCTAAACAATTTATGATGAAAAAAATCTATCTCCAGAGAGAGAACTGATGCATTTTGAATGCAGATTGAAGCACATTTTTTTTCTGCTCTCTATAGTTTTGGTATTTTTTTCTCCCCTATAACATATTTAATGTGGAAATATATTTTGCATGACTTCATATATAAGTGGGTATCATATTTCTTGCCTTCTCGGTGGATCTAGGAGAGGACTGACAGAAGGAGACAATTTGGAAGTGAAAATTAAAATTAAAAAATAAAGTTATGAAAGTTAGGTTCATATTTTCTTCCACTTAACACTTTTTTCAAATTAAGATCCCACCCCCCCCTTCCATTGTAAACACAGTACTATGTTTCTTCAGTTATTTTAGTTTAATTTTTTTAGGGTATTTTTTTTTTTTACAGATTCTTTCCCTTCATCCTTTGATGTTTATTCTTTTTAAAATTTTTATTATTAATTCATTTTTCTTTCCTGCATTCATGTATTTATTTAATTCCTCCTTTTTTTTACCTTAGTCAAGTAGATTCCTATTTACTCCCTTCCTTTTCAATTAGTCCACTTTATTAATTTTTTAAAATTTCATTTTTTTTGCATCCCATTCCAAAGAGAATGTTTTTCTCTCTTCATTATCCATCCTCTCTGTCTACTCTAGACTGTCATTCTCTGGTTCATGACTCCTATTTTTATATAATCTCTCTCTATTCTCTTTTCCTTATGTAATCAAAACTTCTGAGGTATGGGTCCAAGAGGTAAGTAGATGGGGCCTAGATATAGGCTTTTCCAGTTGTTCCCCTTTCCCAGCTTCATCCCTACCACCACACCTTCTGCTAAAATCACAATTTTTACCAATCAATGTGGTTCCTATCCTCTTCAGCATCTCCATCTTGTGCTGCTTCCTCTTCCTCAAGGTGATGGGGGAAGAGCCAGGAAGGAACTCTGGAGGAGTAGAAAGATGCTTCTTCTTTTTGCTCCCTCCCTGTATGCCATCTGCTTGTTAGTCCATCATACTATTTTCTACTAGCCAACTTTAGCTTTCCAGTGACATACCCAGCCCTTCCAAATAAGGATATCTTCTGTGAAAAGCCAATATAATGCTCTTTATGTTTTAAACTACTGCTATCTCTTCCCTGTCCCAACCCCACACTTAATTTTGTTTTTATTTTGCAATATGATAGGGATGATCCTGATATAATATAGCTTCTAGAGGAGACAGCAATAATTTTAAGGTTCCGTGACCTTAGGGGACTTTGTTCTAACAATAAGTCAGTGATTCTAAGCCCTCTGGCTTTGGAATCTGGCCCTGGGGACCTCCACCTCCAATGTAACAATACTATTATTCTAACAGTCTATCTGATTCTAAAGTTTTCTGGCCTCAGGATGATCTCACAGATCAAACTCCTGAGACAATAGAGAATAGACCCCCCTCCTCAGTTCTGGTGGTCAGTGACAGCCAAATTCCAGAGAGCACTCCTTGGTTCTACTTCTGGGCCATAAAATGAGCATATCTATAACACAAAGAACTGGATAAATGTGTCTCCTTGCTTCTGTTTTTTTTTTTTTTTTTTTTTTTTTTGCTAACTTCTTTTGGAATTTAGCTCGCTTCAGTTGGCATTACAATTACAACAAACTTTGCCCCTTGACTCAGAGATGGGATCAAGCCTGCAAATTCTTTTGAGACATCTGGCCATTGGTCTGTGACCCCCAATCTTTTGGGGTTCTTCCCCAACCTCAACAATCCTACATGTTGTGATATTTAAGCAAATCATAAGCAGTAGAAATGAGTATTAAATAAACAAATCTAACAACAAAACAAAAACCTGTGGTGTGTGCTGTACAGGGGAGATGGAGGGAGGAAGGGAGGGGTGAAGAGAGAGAGAGAGAGAGAGAGAGAGAGAGAGAGAGAGAGAGAGAGAGAGAGAGTGAGAGTGAGAGTGTGTATTGTGTTTTTGAATGGATATCCCTTTAAAAAAATTTTTTTAAAGATAAAATTAAATGAAGAGGTGGATTTGGGAGAACAAAGACAAAACTCCTGAGGTCTCAACCAGTTTCTACCACTTTCTTAGGAGCCTGCCTTTAGATTCCCCCACCCCCTTTCCATTGGGCCTTTCCTGGAAAGCCACTTCTACCGTATTTCCCCGATAATAAGACACTGTCTTATTAATTTTTTTTTGGACAGAAAAACACCAGAGGGCTTATTTTCAGGGGAGGGCTTATTTTAATGAACATTGACAGCAATTTTAATAAACAGGTAAATGTGAACAAAAAAAGTACCTTTATTCAATAATGATCATGTCATCTTCTTCAACAACATCGTCATAAGTGTCCATACCCTGAATTCCATCCTGGATGTCTTGCGCCTCTATTTCCTTCAGAAGAAGTGGACCCAATCTGTCATGTCCAGTAATATAGCTCTCTTTAAATGAACATGTCTTGTCCAGGTAACCTGCTCGTAGTTTCTTGGTGACACAGCTGTCAGTAATTTTATTCCATGACTTCTTCACTCAAGTCACGACTTCTTGCAGACAGAGCTTCATAAAGTTTCCACGCTGATTTCTTTCCATTCTATTTTCAATGTAGTCATTGACTTCCATGCGCAAATGGTCCTTGAATGGCTTGTTTATTGCAATATCAAGGGTCTGGAGATAGGCAGTCATTCCTGCAGGAATCATTACTTGATCTATTCTTCTCTCTGCAAGGAAGTTCTTCATTTCTTTAGTGCGGTGAGTGCTGGCTGAGTTCTTCTTTTATCCTCCATCATGCCCCTTTTATCCTCCATCATGCCCCTTTTATCCTCCATCATGCCCCCTGAGTTCTTCTTTTATCCTCCATCATGCCCCTTTTATCCTCCATCATGCCCCCTCACTCCCACTTACATACCGGGTTTTTATGTTGTCCTGCCACAGCTCTCCTCCGCGGCACTGCTCTCAACGGCGCCAGCAAGCAAATCACTGGGGAAGAACAGGATGACGCGCTTGCTGCTGCAGCTCTGATTGGATGCAGCTCGGAACCTGGGGCGGGGGGAGGGGAGGGGGGGAAGGAAGGAGGGGAGGGGAACAGTGCATACAGACGGTACTGTAATGTAGCGTGTAGCACAGGGGATCATCTTCACTACAGTAGCAATCTCAATAGGGCTTATTTTTTGGGGAGGGCTTATTTTAGAGGAATCTTACACAGTAAGGGGAGGGCTTATTTTGGGATAGGTCTTATTATCAGGGAAACACGGTAGCAGGTGACAGAATTCACTGCCCCAAAGTTGGATCTCCTCACCCAACATTAAGTTACACCAAAATCTTTACCCTGGAGCTAGTACTCCTACTCCCCCAGGTTCCAGTTGTCCCCAGGACTTACAATTTTTCCTACCTTCTCCAAAGATAGGATGAATGGTCTTTTCCTGAATGGGACTGATTGGATGAAGTGTTTCTCAGTATTGAGACATGATCCCTATTCCCAGATCTTGAACCCTGGGTTGCAGGGAATCACGTGGTCTCTAAAGGTCAGACACTCATGAAGTGACATGACCCACAGGAAGCAGACAATCAAGGGATGGTTTCGTCCTTTTAGTCTATCCAGTGAAAAGTCTTGGGTCTTTTCCTATTTAAATATTTCTGGCTGATCAGGTTCCAGGAGCACATGGCAGGAGTTGGGATGGTTCCCTGGTGTGCTTGGGCTTCTCCCTGCAAGGATTAAATAAATGCTTTCTCTTTGTACCTGAAGATGTGTCTGATTAGTTCATTTGGGGAAAGGGGTCTAGCATCTGTCCCACGCAAACTCCTACTATTCCCAAAGTAAGGCCTTCTTCATTCACTTTTCAATTCTCTTTTTCCCTTTTCCTCCTCTTCTTCCCTGCAGGTTCTTTTCTTCCTGAGAGATCACAGAGTCACCTTCATTACTAGTCCTCAATATAACTCATGCATCTCACACACTTTCTTTTTCTCTATCCTCTCTTTCACATATTGTGCTACTTGGTAATAAAGTCTCCTTCCCTCTCCTTCCCTCCCCTTCTCTTTCTCCCTCCTTCCTTCTCTCTCCCTTTCTCCCTCTCCCTTTTCTTATTTTCTCCTCTCTGTCTCCTCTCTTTCTCTCTCTCCCTCTTTTTCTTCCTACCCTTCTTTCTCTCCCCTCCCCACCATTTGTATCTCCCCTTCTCCTACTCTTCCCCCACCTTTCTCTGCCCCACCTGTCTCCATTTCTGTGTGTATGTGGCTCTCTCTCTCTGTCTTTCTGTCTCTCTTTGATTCTCTGTATCTCTCTGTGAATCTCTCTGTCTCTCTGTCTCTCTCTTTCCCCCTTTCTTCCTACCCCTCCTTTTCCCCCGTTCCTCCCCCTGCCTCACCATCTGTCTCTGTCTTTCTATCTCTTCCCTTCTCCCACTCTTCCCCCACTCCTCTTTGCCCCACCTGTCTCCATCTGTGTGTGTGTGTGTGTGTGTGTGTGTGTGTGTGTCTCTTTTTCTGTCTCTGTCTCCTCTGAGTAAGTATATGTGTGTCTCTCCTTCCTCCCATCTTTTTCTCTTTCTTTAGCTTTGTTTACATGTTGAAGTTTCTTATCTTTTTCTCTATTGTTACTCTATTGATGAACTGTTGCATTCATTCATACTGCTTTCATGTTTGATATTTGTCATGTTAGAGAAGCAAATGATTCTTCAAGTCTGGTTATTTTTTTTTCTTTTAAAAAAGTTTCAGATGCCTTTTTATTATTGAAGGTCCCTCTTTTTTCATTGGTAGTTAAGCCAGATTTTCCTGGTAGTTCACCCTCGGCTTCCTCTTGAACTGTATTGCATATTATTTTATTTCTTGCTACATTTTCTGTTGGCTGCAGAAATAGGCTTAGTTTATTTAAATTTCCTTTATTTTGTACTTAAAGGTTGCCAGCAGAACTTGCAGTTTCTGAATTGAAGTGGTAAATTCAATCTATACATTTTGGAGTTTGCAGCTTTGGGTTTTTCCTGGAGATGAGCTATAAATTCTTTCAATTGATATTTTATTTTCTATGTTCAGAAGTTCTGAACAGTTTATTCTTTTTGGTATTTGGGTTTTTTAGCTTGTCATATTCTTCAGGGAGACCTATATTCCTTAGGCAATCCTCAAGTGTCCTATTTTCTAGATCAATATATTTTGGATGTTACAGCAATATATTTGGATTTTAGTGTTATTGGTTTTGCTTCTCTTCTTCCGGATTGTTCTTCACTTCTACATATTTGCATTCCCAATCTATTACTCTCTCTTTTGTTTCCTTAATGAGAATTTCCATCACAGATTCCAGTAATCCTACTATGCCATTATTTTTGTTGTGTAGGCCATAAATTCTGCTCTCCTAATATTTATTTTTCTTTTAAGGAAAGACACTTTAGGAAGAATGTGTTGCATTTCCTTGTTTCCTCAAATTCTACAAAGTCTTCTGGGTCAAGGGTTGAATTAGTTTTCTGTTTTGCAGCATTTTTTCCATAGACACCTGAACTTGTTTACTAGATTCAGAGGCCATATTTCCTTCTATTGTTTGTTACTGTTTTCTCTGTTGATTTATATGCTCATATCTAAGGTTTTTGAGTTACTTTCTTCTGGGCTCTTTGGTGATTTCAGAAGTGTTTTTTTTTTTTTTTTAAACTTTCTTTTCCCCCTCTCATTCACATTTTTGCCTCCTTTCTCTTTGACAAAGGTTTTTCTGAATATCAAAGCCTCTTAGCCTACTCCCACACTGGATAAGACTGGATCCCTGTCCCAGGTAACTTTTAGGTAAGCCAGTCGGGATATTGGGTTTTTTACCCAAAAAGCTTTAGCTGTGCCAGCCATCAAGGAATCCTGCCTTGGAAATAGGGAAGCAAGGGAGGGGAAATGGGAATGTAGGGCTGGATTTCTTTGCTGGTTTGTGGGTGAGTCCTTAGGTCAGTTTGTGTAACCCCACTGCCAGTATTATAGCAGGGTAGGCAAAAAGGGAGAGAATGCTGTATGCTCAGACTACATTTCAATTCATGATTTTGGTTTTTTAAATCTTTTTTGAGGTTTCTGGGTGTCCTATACCATGAACACAGCTGAAAGTTGCTTTGTCTCTTTGGTGCATAATTTCTATTTTAGACAGATCTGACAGGCTGAAACTCAGAGAAAATGTCTAGTTCTCTGGCTTGTTGGTCTAAGTGACTTGGAAGTGACTGAGTATTTTTAAATGTCTTTCTCCCATGCCTAGAATATTCTCCTTTCTCATTTCCACCTCCTGGCTTCCTTTAAGTTCCAGCTAAAATAACATCTTTTACAGGAAGCCCTTTCTCTTCCCCTTTAATTCTGGTGTCTTCCTTCTATTGATTATCTCCCATTTCTCCTGTATATATCTTGTTTGTACATAGCTGTTTACATGTTGTCTCCATTATTAGAATATAAGCTCCTTGACAGTAGACATTTCTGTCTTTTTTGTGTACTGAGGGCTTAATGAAGTACGAGCACAAAGGTGCTTAATAAATACTTGTTGACTGACTGTCCAATGGAATGTTTGCAGGAATATTGTACTAAGAGAACCCCAGAAATTGTAATAGGGTAAATCTAAATGTAAATAATTGGAGTAGGTCCATGAGTCCCAGGTGTTGGGTGTGCATACATTGTCCTACTTTTCTGCCAGGAAGTGCTTCCTTTTACCTAACCCCCAGTAAGATTGAAAATTCTCCCATAAATGCCCAGTTTTAAAGAAATTCCATCTATCCTTTAGGTTAAAATTTCTGGAATAGCAGTCTTTTTTATGGCATTGCCCGAAGTTCCTTGTGGAATGCAGTGAGGAAACTGGGAAGGCTTCAAATGTACCTCCAGGGGATTCATATGTACTTTAGGAGAACTAAGTTATTGATTCCATTTTTCCAGTCCTAATTTTTAAAAATTATTTTTATCTTGGTGGCCATTTTCTACTAAGACATATCTAGTCAGGACATATATTTTTTCTCTGTCTCATTCCCCCTAACTTCCCACCTCTCTCAATCCTCAATTTAAAGGACTTTTAAAAATATATATTTTATTTGTTTTTGTTTTTTGTTTTTTTTTTTTGGCCTACATGTACCTTTTTGCCTCCCATCTACCCCATCCCCATTAGAAGAAAACAAAATCCATTACAAATATATATAGTCAATCAAAATAAATTTCTACATTGGTCATATCCAAAAATGTCTTATTGTATTTTGATTTCATGGCCTCTTTCTCATAGCATGTTTCATCACAGAAATCCTTTTTAATCATTACATGCAGATGTCTTTTTACTGTTACAATGGAAGGTTTTTGGTTTCTTCTCAGATACTTTCAAAACTGTCCCCATTTAATTGCTAACAAATCAGCTGTGCCTTAAGAAATCCACTAGATTGTCATATACATTTATCAAGTGTCTACTGTGCTCAAGGCCTTTTGTTAAGCACTGATGGGTCAAAGGAAAATATTAAACAGAAACAATCCTTGCATCAGAAGCTTCCATTCCACATTTTATGAGTTGTGAATGGAATTAGGGGAGAGGAGAACAGCATGTCAAGAGACAATTCTAAGTAGGCTCATTTCTAGAGAAAGCAGTACCAGCTAAGGAAATCAGGAAAGGTTATCCATCAAAGAAGGCAAATAAACTGAGCTTTGAAGGCAGCTAAAAGTCAAACAGAGAAGAAAGGTTGTTCTTTGGTGAAGAAACAGCAAGTTAGTTGGGCTACAAGATATAGCATTATAGTGTGCAAGAACATAGCTAGTGACTCCATAGTGAAGAGTTGTTGAGTTGAAGGAGTTTGTCTGTCTTATGTTTTAGGAAGATTACTTTGATTTATAGAACTGATGCTGAGTGAAAGAAGCAGAACCAGGAATAATACATTGTACACAATAATAGCAAGAATGTGTGATGATCAACTAGGAAAGGCTTGGTAGTTCAGTGATCCAAAGCAATCCCAATAGACTTTGGATAGAAAATATCATCTGCATCCAGAAAACTGAGAGTGAATGTAAATCAGCACATGCTATGGGCACTTCTTTTTTTCTGGGTTTTTTTTTTTAAAAATCTCTTCCAAAATTTTTCCCTTTTGCTCTGATTTTTCTCTCCCAACATGATTTATAAAGCAATGTGTATTTAAAAAAAAAAAAAGGAAGATTACTTTGTCAGCTGAGGAAGGAAGAGAAATTGAAAAGAATGTTAATTTGGAATATTTTCCCCTTCTTTTGGTGTGCCTGCCTATCTCAGTTTCAGAAAGGACTCGCTGGTAATCATTGCTTTATTCCCATACTACTATATACTACTCAGTTGGGATGCTGTGGGGGAGAGGAATAGAATTCAAAGTAGAGAAGAAGGAGTGATTCATATTTCAGGGAAGGGAATTAATGAGCTGAAGAAAATGCGAAAAGCCCATCCTGATCCTCCTTAATGCTAGAGCTTTCTCTTTGTTGATTATCTCCCACTTATCCTGTATATATCTTATCTGTACATAGTTGTTAGCATATTATCTTCTCCAGTGGACTGTGACTTTTTTGGAAGCAGGGTCTGTTTTTTTTTTTTTTTTTTTTTTTTTTTTTGCCTTTCTTTGTATCCCTAGAGCTTAGCATAGTGTCTAGCAAATAGCAGATATTCAATAAAAACACACTGACTGATTGACAGAAGTCCAGAATCTATTTGTTGTTGTCAAGTTGTTTCAGTCATGCTCAGTTCTTCATGACCCCATTTGGGGTTTTCTTATATACAGGATCAACTTGCCATTTCCTTCTCCAGTTCATTTTATGATTAAAAAAAAAAAATGAGGCTTTTAGGGAATTAAGTGATTTGTCCAGGGTCATATGGTAAGTATCTGAGACCAGATTTAAACTCATCCTTCAGACTCCAGACCCAGGGCTCTATCCACCACACCATCTAGCTGCCTAATCTAGGATCTATAAAAGGCATTAATCAAAAGTTTCTCCATGGCAACCATCTCCTTCAGGGACTTGGCTAAAAGGGTCTCTTTAATGGGCTCATCAATCATTCAAAAGGTATTTATTGAGGGCATGTCTCCTACTGTTCCTAGGCATTATTAAGACTGCAAAAAAATTTTTAGAACATGGTTCCTGCCCTCAAGTAGCTTATCCAAGATGAGAATATTTGATTAATGTATTTGAGACAATAGCAAACTATACAAAATTTTGAATGCTGTTTGCTAAAATACATGGGGCAGACAAAAGTGCCCTAGGAATACAAAAGAGGGAGATAATAAAAAAGACCAGAGTGGTCAAAAAAAAAAAAAAAAAGGTTTTCATGAAGAGAAAGGCCTGGAACTGGGCTTGAACTGATGGGTGAAATTTAATGAGTTGCATATGTCCTTTTTTTACCTCCACTCAATCCTGGCAGTTAAATCCTCCCCCTCAGCTACCTGGACAATTATAAGTTTCCTAATCGTTGCAACTCTTAGTCTCTCCCCTCCTTATTCAATGTTCTCTTCAGGTGCCCAAACAAGCTTAAAGCCTGACCCTAACACTTCAGAAACAGAGCTCACTGTTTCCTCTAGGATATAAGAATCTTGAGCTTGGCCCTCCCCAGTCTGGCTCCTCTCTATTTCCCCTCCTTCCCTTCATTCTTCCTGTTTTCCTAACTAATCCTCACCCAAAACAGCATCTTCCACCTGTGTGCATCCTCAAACTGAGTCCCATTCTAGAATGCATTCCCTTACCTAGCTCTAAGGATCATCTCTGATGTTACCTCCATCATGGGGCTTTTCCTGATGATTTCAAATGAAAATGTTCCCTCTGTCTTCATGGGAGGCAATGCAGCCTTGGGGAGAAAGCTCCGAATCTAGACTCAGATGACCTGAATTAAAATCTCAGCTCTCCTACTTAGTATGTGACTGGGAGGTGGTCATTTAAAATTTGGGAGTGATTATTAATTGCTTGGACTGATTAAATATTTGCTTTAAGAGGGTTGAGAGGAGAATGATAGCCACTCCAGGTGACGGGAACAATAGGAGGCAGTGGCCAGAGGTTTGGAGCAAGCTGGCCTTTGCTAATGGCAACAGTGAGATTAGCTTGACTATAATAGATTTTAAGAGACAAGTGACTCAGTTTATCTCAAAGAACTGGAGCATCAGGAGTAAGAAGGAGCCTTAGGAACTTGGCAGAACCCTCTCACGTTATGGAAGAACTACTTAACTCCCAAGGAACTGGTGATTTGCCCTCAGGTCATTCAGGTGGACGAAGATCCCATCTAGCCCAAACAGCTCTGCCCCCAAAGCAGTTTCCTGATGGTTTTGCCATCTCTCCATTGTTTCCAAGGGAGCTTGGCAAGGGTCTGGACATAATTAGCTTGATCAGCAGCTTCTTCTGATCGCATCTTGTTAACCTGACCTTGACTATGAATGAGCTAGTTCTGGATAAACTCTGTTTGCAACCTTTCCTCTGGGACTCCAGCCGGCAATTTAGAATCTTCGATTTTCCATGAACTGATGTTGATCAAAACAAGCAGAACCAGGAATATATTGTACACAATAACAGCAAGAATGTGTGATGATCAACTCTGAAAGACTTAGTTTTTCTCAGTGGTTCAGTGATTCAAAACAATCCCAATGGACTTTGGACAGAAAACGCCATCTACATCCAGAAAAAAAGACTTATGGGGAATGAATGTAAATCAAAACATGCTATGTTCACTTCTTGTTTCTGTTTTTTTTTTTCTCTCTTGTAGTTTTCCATTTGTTCTGATTTTCTCTCCCAACATGATTCATAAAGCAATGTGTATTAAAAATAAATTTGCGAGGAAAAAAAGAATCTTTGATTTTCCTTTTTTGCTCTCCTTTTCCCTCTTGCACCCCTCCCCCCCAACTTGTGAGGAAGAGAAAACAAATAACATAATGCTGACAGCTCCATACCTTGGCTTTTTAACCCATTTATAAGCTCCAAGACCTATCCTATTAAAAAAAAAAAAAAAGAATGGGAAAAGGCTTCTGTTCAGTGAATCTGAAGCTTTTGGACACTGCTATGATGAAGAATAGAGCAAGATTTTGCCATTTTTGTCATTCAGTCATGTTCTACTCTTTGTAACAAAGATACTGGAGTGGTTTGCCATTTCCTACTACAGCTCATTTTACAGATGAGGAAACTGAGGTAAACGGGTTGATGACTTACCCAGAATACACAACTAATAAATGTCTGAAGCTGATCTGAATGCAGGTCCTCCTGACTTGTTCTGCTGTGTCACGTAATTGTACAATTTTGCCACTATATGAAATTTAAAGGGAACAGGACCCTTTGGGATTTTCCTATATTAATATCTTTGTTGAAAACTTTCTTTGCATATATTTTGGTAATAAAAAGCTATTATTTAAAAAAAAATAAAATTTTTAAAAATTACCTTTTATTATCTGTTTTGGGATCTTTTAGTCTCTTGCCCTTCCATTTTTTTTTTCCAAAAGCAAAGATAAACTGTCTTCTCTATTGTTCTACTTGCCTGTTACTTCTAAACTCTTTTCTCTTTTAATTTTAATTCCTCAACGCCTTTTCATTATATTCCTAAATAAACTTTGCAAGGGGTGGAGAAAACAGTCAAAATTCTGCAGTGGTCCTCAAAGTGTAGTCCAAAGAATTGTTGGGGTCTCTGAAACCCTTTCAGAGGGTCTACAAATTCAAAATTATTTTTTATTTCTAATATAGTAAATAGCTATAAATATAACCCATGTGAACAAAAACTCTTTGAATGAATCCTCGATTTTTTTTTAACAACATAAAAATACTGAGAACAAAAGTTTGAGAACCACTGCTCTAAAATAATTAGTGAAGCAAGTAGTGAAGAAATTGGTGCTGGAAAACTGTAAGAACTCAGAATGGATTCCCCCCAAGCTCCCTAAGCCTTGTGAAGATGAGCCCCCTGGACCACAAACAAGGTGCTCTTCCCTACTGTTCGGGCCTCCCCACAAATCACAGAGAATCAGAATATTGCATTGACACTGGCCTAGGCTTCAGTCTGCTCTGTCAGAATTAAAAGATTTTTCTAGGGAACTGAAGAAAAACATGAAATGAGGCAAAATTACATACAGAAACATCATTGTCAGATTACAAGTTACATCAAAATTCTCCAGCTTAACTCTCCAGGATTCTCTTCTTTCTTCTAACCCATTCTCTATTCATCTAGTAGCCTAAGATCGCCCCATGGGTAGACATCTAAAGCAAACTTTTGCAAGTACCATGTGCCAAGAATTGTGCAAATCAATAAGGGATAGAAATACAAAGAGAAGTTGAAAAGAGAGGTGGGGACAGTGAAGGAAAGTCTGAGGGTAAGGTATGAAGAATTCCGGAGACTGAACTGAGCCTGGAATGAAAGGAGCATTGATGGGACCCTTAATAGAATGGTGAACTGAGCCAGGTAATCCACCAATCAGGAGAGATGTCGAAATTTGAGGGGTAGGGATTTTTCTCGAATGTCTGAATGGGACTATATAGTTCAACCTCATTTTGCAGAAAAAGAAGCTGTAGCTCAAAGCTAGAAGTAATTACAACTAATACACTGTTGGTGGAGTGTTGAACTGATCCAACCATTCTAGAATACAGTTATGGCCCAAAGGACTTAAAAAATTATGATCTAATTTCCACTACTAGGTCTGTACCTCAAAGAGATCAAAGAAAAAGGATTTATATGTACAAAAATATTTATAGCAGTTCTTTATGGTGGCAAAAAATTTAGAAATTAAGGAATGTCCATTAATTAGGGAATGGTTGAAGAAGTTTTGGCATAATATGTGTGTGTATGTGTGTGTGTGTGTATATACATATACTATTGTTATATAAGAAATGATGAGCAGGACGATTTCAGAAAAAGTTTATAGGATTAGGTTGAATTGAATTGGATAGACACTATATAGTTCATCCCTCATTTTGCAGAAAAGGACTTATATGTGCAAAAATATTTATAGCAGTTCTTTATGGTGGCAAAAAATATTTAGAAATTAAGGAATGTCCATCAATTAGGGAATGACTGAAGAAGTTTTGGTATATGATTGTGTTAGAATACTATTGCTCTATAAGAAATGATGAGCAGGATGGTTTCAGAAAAGGTTTATAGGATTAGATTGAATTGAATTGGATATGTAGTTCATCTCTCATGTTTCAGAAAAAGAAACTGAGGCTCAAAGTTTATAGAATTAGATGGAATTGAATTGGGTAAGCACAAATAGAATATGAGAAGGAAGGAAGTCCTAACAAGGAAGGGGACTGCCAATTACTGCCAATAAGGTCCAGATAGGTTGATATATTGGAATAGAGTGAACCTTAAAGTTCAGGAAGTTGCTAAGTGATGGTGAAAGAGGGAAAGTCTGGGTAAGAGCCAATATGTTGAGAGGGAAAGATGAGACAGCTAGTACTAGAGGGGGCAACTAGGAAGACAAGGCAGAGTTTTGGGGAGGAGAGATGAGGACTGGTAGAAATTATGATAAGAAAGAGATCTGTTAACAAGCAAACAGGGGCTCCTGAGGGCACAATGGAAAGGACAGTAAACTAATACATTGCTGGTGTAGTTATGAACTGATCCAACCAACTATGGCCCAAAGGGCTAAAAAACTATGATCAAATCACCACTACTAGGTCTTTACCTCAACCAGAGCAAATGAAAAGGACTTCTATGTACAAAGATTTATAGCAGTTCTTTGTGGTGACAAAGAATGAGAAATTAAGGAATGTTCATCAATTAGGGAATGACTGAATTAGTTTTGGTATGTGATTGTGTTAAAATACTATTGTTCTTTAAGAAATAATGAGCGGTATGGTTTCAGAAAAACCTGGGAAAACTTGTATGAACTGATGCAGGATTAAAGTGAATAGAACCAGAAGAATATTTTACACAGTAACAGCAATATTGTACAATGATCAATTATGAATGACTTAGTGCTTTTTGGCAACATAATGATCCAAAACAGTTCCAAAGAACTTATGATGGAAAAATGTTATTTACCTTCAGAGAAAGAATTGATAGAGTCGGAATGCAGAGAAAAGCATACTTTGTTTAATGTCAGTATTTTCTTGTGCAGCATGACGATTATGAAAATGTTTTGCATGACTGCACAGCAATTATTTATTCAACTTGCTTTCTCAAGGAAGGGCAAAGGGAGGGAGGAAGTGAATATGGAACTCAATATTAAAAAAAAACAATTTTAAAAATATTTAAATGCAACTGAGATAAAAAATATTGTAAAAATAATAATGACAAAGCAGCTAATGCCAGAAAACAGCTAAGGAGAGGCAGGGCTGAAGTGGAAAGTGATGGAAGAGGGAAAGGTTTTTGCTTAGGCAGCCAGGTGAATATGCCCTGATGAATAACATGAATTAGGAAAGAAGTTTGTTGTTCATCATTAGTTCTATATGAAGACCAACAATATCAGGAGAGTAATGTCTTAGCTTTTAAGTGAAGTGGATTTAAGTGAGGTAGGGCTGTGCAAAATCACCAGCCTTACTCTCTCCTTCAAAGTTGGCTGAATCCAATGGCAAGACACAAGTCAAGAAGACTGGAGATGTATTGGGAAATGGCTTTTTAAAATTAAGATCTTTCCCAGGTCTCAGTTTGTCTGAGACCATGTCCCTTCAGTAATTAAAGGATAAGAACCGAGGCAAAATATGGTCTAATTTGCCTTCACAAAACAATCTGGGAAGAAAAGACTCTCAGGGTTTCTGGCCAGAACAGAAACAGTTGCTATTAACAATCTCTTTCAGCCATCAAAACCCAAACCACTGCAGGGGAAAGAAAGTGGGAAAAGAAAGAGAGAGGGTGTTATGGAAGCAAGGAAAGGAAAATGGAAAAGAGATGGGAGAGAGGAAAGGATGAGAAATATGAAAAGAAATGGGGAAAGACTATTATGAAGGAGTGAAATATAAGAGAAGAAAGAGGAGATGGTAGATGTCCAATGGTTGACCCTCATTCTCCTGGCCTTCAGCTTGCATCCACTCAATCCTGTTTAGGTAGAAGGCCATCCTGTCCCTTGCCATTGGTAGCAATGATACCAGAATAGAACACCAGGTTTGCAAGCCAGGAATCTTTCTGAGTTCAAATCTGGCCTCAGGCACTCACTAGATGTGGTTGCTCAGTTTTCTCATCTGTAAAATGAGCTGGAGAAATAGCAAACCATTCCAATATATTTGCCAAGAAAACCCCAAATAAGGTCACGAAGAGTCAGACATGACTGAAAATTCAGTTGAAAAATTTCCACATCTTTTCCAGTAGCGAATACAAATAATGGTATAAGCCCTAGGACAAGGTTCAGTAAGACATGATTGGAACTAGGACAGTGGGTCAAGAAATTAATAGAAAATATGGCGATACATACATATATAAATATACACATATGTTTGTGTATATATGTAAATAACTCAATAAAATGTTTAGAAATATAAAAGGACTTTTCTGTTTCTACCTTATTAAATGATATATTATTTTGAAATTATACATAAGTTCATAGTTTCTTATAACTCTTTTCTGTTCATTTCTTAGAATGTGTTGATTGATAATTCTTAAATTTACATATAAACAAGAAGAAAAAATAGAAAACAGTGCAGACACAAGGTGAAGACTGAAAGGAGCAAAATGATATAAGAATGGAGAGTTTAGAGCAGCAATAAACAAGCTGAGCTTGTGTTCTAGAAATGAGCCTTGACAACATCTTCTCAAGAGGAGTAAGGCAGAGATGTGATCAGAGCACAAAATAGTTGATATGATAGCAAGGACCAAACTTTTGGGTGATTCAAATTGTGAACCTGAAAGATTATTATTTAAAAAACAACAACTATCCTAAAATGTTTCTGGCCTACTCAGAACTTAAGTTTTACACAGATGAGGATTTTGGTTTTTATTATTTAAAAAATATTGATAATGCAAGGGCATGTTACAGGCCAGCCAAAGTTCCTCCTCTCATTCTGTGACTGCACTGCCTTCCCCCTTATGCCTGGAATGTAAGTACTTTGAGAACAAAGGTATTCTATTTTTTAATTTATATTTCCAGCATCGAGCACAAAACATTGCACAAGGTAGGCACCCCCAACTGCTCCATGGGTGACTGAATCTTGTTCCTTGTCATGTTACCTTTAGAAGTATTGACATCAGAATTCTGATGCTAAAAAGATTAGGATTGGAGAGTGTGGGGGTGATATAAGATCATAGATCTACAGCCGAAATGGACCTTCATTTTACAAATGAAGAAATGGGCTTTGAGGTTGACTTTCCTGACATGTAACAAGTACGGCATTTGAACCTTGGTCTCCTGCATCCCAATTTCTCTTTCCACTGAAATCATGATCCTGGAAGATCTGTATCATTCTACTGGAAAGCAGAATGGAGATCTTTTTCTCCAAACTGACCAGGACAGTTACAAAGCTCCAGAGGTCCATCTGGCCCCATTGTAGTGGATTGTTGGTCTGATGATCTGCAGATTGTTATCACAATCCTTGGAGTGCTGGCAAATGTGAGAGAGATCATATTGAGCAAATTATTTAAAATCTTTGGACTTCATTTTCCTTATCTGTTAAATGAGGTGGGGTTGGAGTAAATGGCCTCTGAAGTCCCTTCCAGATTGAAAACTATGAGCCTAAGACTCCTGGAAAGTCCCATATGAAAATGTGGGCTCAAAGAATAGGCTGCTATGTGATAAATGTGGAAAAATGTTTAGAAGAATTGCACATGTTTGTATATAATGGATTACTTGCTGTCTAAGAGATGGAAGATGGAGAAAAATTTGGAACATAAGGTTTTGCAAGCGTGAATGTTGAAAATTATCTTTGATTGTATTTTGAAAAGTATTTTTTAAAAAGATTCCTAAATTATGATAGATCCAGAAATGAGGATTAGAGTACTGAGTGGTAGGAAGATTTTCCGTGTCTAAAACAACTAGGAAAGGTTAAGTGGTTGCAAATATAAGAAACAGATGTGGTTCCTTTAGTAAGTACAGGTCCCCAAGTTCACCCTCCCATTCCCTTCTGGCACCACCTGCCACAACTTGGCAGGTATTCTAGCGCAGTGAGCCAACTTGTTTATCAGTGGGTTACCTTTCTTTAATGCTAGCAGATGTCGTCATAATATTGATGCACGGCCAGCTCCAAAGCAGTCAACAACTGCCTTAGTGCAGAAAACATGGCCTTTCTACAGTACTCTAGAGCAAGGCTTCTCAAACTTTTTCCACTTACGACCCCTTATTGCCTGAGAAATTTTTACATGATCCCAGGTATATAAATTAAACCTAATTTTGCAGTCCCTGAATTCAGTCCCAGGAGACACAAAGGCAGGCCTGGAGGGTCAGCAGTGCACTTGCGCAGGGTATGGGAGAGACCCTCTGGTATTAGTGTTATTTCTCACTGCTCCGGCTCAGGCAGGTTGTTTTGAGGTTCATGTGAAAGGAGAGGAGTAAGACGATAGAGCTCCATGTTTTAAGAAATAGGAACTTCAAGCCTTGGAATGGAAATGGCAGTCAAATGCTCCTTATTCAACCTCCTTTAAAATATTAGCCAAGGGAAGGAAAATTGGACAAACTGGAACTTTTGACTACTTATTCATGACAGATTCTCTGCCACCATTAGTTTTACTGGGTAGGGAAGGGATGGGCCAGCCTTAATGTGTGGTGCTAATTTTCCTCCACCTCTAGGGCAAACCTAAACTCTCAAATAGCTTTGGCTAGCTCTAAAGAAACCTTGGTTTACATGCCCAAGGGGCTATCACACTGTGCATACCCTTCTATCCAGCAGTGTCTATACTGAGCCTGTATCCTAAAAGATCATAAAAAAGGGAAAAAGTCCCATATGTGCAAAAAGTTTGTGGCAGCCCTTCTTGTAGTGGCAAGAAACTGGAAACTGAGTAGATGCCCAGCAGTTGGAAAATAGCTGAATAAGTTATGGTATATGAATGTTAAAGAATATTATTGTTCTGTAAGAAATGACCAGCAGAATAATTTCAGAGAGACCTGGAGAGACTTACATGAACTGATGCTGAGTGAAATGAGCAAAACCAAGAGAACATAAGACACAGCCAACAAGATTATAAAATGATTCTGATGAATGTGGATTTTTTTCAACAGCCATGTGATTCAAACCAATTCCAATGGTCTTGTGAGAGAGCCATCTACACCCACAGAGAGGCCTGTGGGAACTGAGTGCTGAGTGTGGACCACAACATAGCGTTTTCACTTTTTTTGTTTGCTAGCTTTTTTTTTTTTCTCATTTTTCCCTTGATCTGATTTTTCTTGTGCAGCATGGTAATTGTGGAAATCTATATGGGAGAATTGCATGTTTAGCAGATACTGGATTACTTGCCATCTAAGGGAAGAAGGGGGAAGGGAGAAAAAAATTTGGAATACAAGTTTTTGTAAAGGTGAATGTTGAAAATTTATCTCTGCATGTATTTTGAAAAAAAATTTAAAAATATTAAATTTATAAAAAGGAACTTGGTTTAACAAACTTCAGTGTATACTTGCCTTGCTTCAATGGGGAAACATATTGAAATAAAATGTTAATTATGAATAATACCAGATTCAGTAGGAGCCAAAGATCTCCCAATGGTCCACAAGATATTTCAGAGTAAGTATTCTGGAGCAACAGGAAGTTTATTTTATTTTTCAATGTTTTAGCAAATCTTTTTTTGTAAATTGTATTATTTTGAACATTAATATCCCCAATAGAGCATTTCCACCCACAAACTGAACATGTAAAGATTATGAGATCATGAACTCCATCTCTGATTGCTTTTAAATGTGTATATATGATACACATTTATAAAATTTTATATATACAATATGCCTACATCTATTTATAAAAATTCTGTTACTTTCAAAACTGTCCTGTGCTTCCTTCTATTCTCAACTATGTACTTCAAAAAATATTTCAGTCCTCCTTTTCTTTTTTTTGGTGCAACTATTGCTAATGCTCCTCTCTTCCCATCCCATTAAGTTAACAAAAACTTTTAATCTGCATGGTAACCATGGGCAAAAAGTCACCTTTTGTCCATAACCCCTCTATCAGGAAGTGGACAATGTACTCCATCATCAGTCCTCTGGAAACATGGTCAGCCATTTTTCCAATAGTTTTTGAGATATTTTTTTACAGGGTTGCTCTTGTATAATTTTTCTTTTTTGTGTTCATTAAACTTGTCAATTCACAATATGCAGAATTCTCTGGCGTATCTTTTGTCTTTTTTTTTTTTAAACAGGGTAGAAAAGGGAACATTTTAAAACACTAAAGGTCATTTCAAGCTTCCACCTATGACCTTTCATGTAATTAAGACAATCAGTTGGATAAGATATCTTGCCCTCTATTAGTCACCAAAAAAGGTAAACCTGTGTAAAATGAATAGTTTTTTAAAAATTAGAACTGATGAGCTGGGAGGGAGTTGTGGGAATAATGTGCAAGAAAATATATTTAAGATGACAAATTGTCTTTTGGATTCAAGTCGACAAATAAACTAGTCATACTATTAAACAGGATCCTTTATCTCCCAGTTGATGGGTAAGAGCCGTGAGCAAAAACATAGTTCTTATCATTGGAAAACAAATTTTACAGATTGCTGAGAAAAGTAGATGACCAAAATGAAGCTGCAGATATTAGTATTTTAAACCTTTCTTATATGTCATTTTGAAAAACAAGCAGAGCATTTTCTATCATCCTCCCAAAAAGAAAACATTAAATACACATTCATGCACACCCACCCGCAGAAAGTTGTAGAGTGACTATAGAGTGTAGAGTTACCTAACCTTTAGATCTAGGACTCAATTTAAAAAATCTGAATTTATCAAAAGTTGATTTCCAAAAAATTCTTTGTTCTCTTAAGAGCATGGCATGTAAGGTGGGTCACCTAATTGCAAAGAACTACTCAAACATTCTCATATCGTTTGGATACTAATCTGTGTCTGTTTTCATTCTATGCAATTCTTACCCATTAACTCCAGAATCCCCAACATCTATCCAAATGAACCAGGTTATTTCTCTAAGTCTTTTAATATTTTCCAGGTACTAGTAAGGTTGCTCATCTGCTATTCCTTATTTGCCCCACCTCTAGTCTTTCCTGAAGTTCAGTCCCCCATTACCAACTGCATAGTTAAAACTGGATGTCTTAGAGAGATCTTTAAACCCAACTTGTCTAAAACTAAACTCATCTTTTCTTTCAAACCCTCTCTCCTCTAAATAACTCTACTTTTGTCAAAGGTAGCAGGTTTGAAGTCTGAATATTTTCTTTCTCTTCACAAAGTTAATCAGATATCAATCTTGCCATTTCTAAGAGATGGACAAGGAACAAACATTTAAGTACCTGCTATATGCCAGATCTTGTTACACTAATATCTCATTTGATTTCCATTGTACTACATAATCAATGAATTTTAAATATATCAATAAATCCCACTGACCTTCATATTATCTGATTTCATTTTTATATCCACCTCTCTCCCAAGTCACTGCAGCTCTCCAATCACATAGTTAGGAACTTCTGCCAAAGAAATTTTCCTTAGGCACAGATATGACTGTGCAACTTTCCTACTCACCTACTCCAGAAGCTTCCTATTGTCCCCAAGGATAAAATGTAAACTGCTTTACTTCAGTTCAGAAGCCCTACACAAACTGGTTTGAAGCCATCTTTTCAGCACCAGTGGCTGTGAGGATCACGTCTGTTTCTGGACTGGGATCTGGCCAAACTGTGCTTTGCTTCTCACATAAAAACACCTAACACCCTTCAGCACTGGGCCTTTGCGCCAACGCCATCAGATGCCTAGAATATATTCCCCTCACTTCTGACTCTTCTTTCAGAATGCAGCTTAAGACACTAATCTGAAGCCTTTTATAATTAGTACCTTTTCTCCCAAATTAGTACTTTGTATTGAACTCCTTTAATATTAACCTTTTTCTTCATCTGTAAAGTGATGCTTTAGAAATTCTAATTCCCCCCAAAAGAAATTAACTATAATTTCAAAAGTTTTTTGCAACTCTTACCTAGATTATTAAGAGTACACATCTGAGGTGAGATTTAAGACAAGGACTCTAGAGAAGCATCAGAGGGAGTGCAAACTCAGAATATTAAGTAATGCTTTGAAGCCATTTTCTGAACCCTAATTCAATGTTCTGGCCATGGCATGCTATTCTATGAAGAATAAAAAAGAGGTAGGAAATGAAGTGCAATAGCTAATAATTTAGTTTGGTCAGGCTTAACCAGGTTAAGGATTTTCTATTTTATAAGAAACAGGAAGGCAGTGAAGGTTTTTGAACACAATCTGTGACCTTTATTTTCTCAACAGAGTAGGAGTTATGCGTATTTGCTAAATATGGAAGATAGTGATGTAAAATCCCTGAAGGTGTTTGGGATGCAGTTTGAAGTCAATCAAAGGAAAAAAGGTAATATTAATGAATTTCAGTAGCATAAAAGGCAGAAAAGTTGTAAATACAGACAGAATAAAAGGAAAGAGGCCACTATATAACTGAACTAGATGAAAACAAGGTATAATGATTCAAAGAAAAGGGATGGAGAAGTAGTTATGGTAAAAAAAAAAAAAAAAAACAAAAAAAAAAAACAAAAAACCAAAAAAAAACCATTACTAATTTCAGAAGGAATGAGATAGAAGCCCCAGGACAACAAAAAAATTATAATTGGAAAGAGACTAAGTTACAAATCATGGACATGATAGCGATAGTGAAGCAAATATCATCAATATGGATAATTGAGGTTTTGATTTATGAGAGCTGAGAATGTCCAATTTTAAGTCCACATATATTTGAATGGAAATACTAGAGTCTCTTTAAGTAAAGAGGCAGGAGAAACCAGTATAGACTATGTATCAAGTTAAAGTATCTTTTCTATATCATTTTTTTGGCTTCAGTAACAAGACACAGCTTTTATTTATGCTCATTGTATGTCCCCTTCAATCCCTTTGGGTCATTTGAAATCCTGATCCCTCAGATGTTATGGGTGTTCCATGATTTATACCTATATAGCATCACCAATAATGGTGATAACCTATTTTAAAAGAACAAAACACTATCACTAAATGCTCAATATTCAAATGTAAATTATTTCTTCATTCAATTCTGGGCCAAGTGAATTGTCTTTCACCAGTGACCGTTTAGAATATATGTACTGAGAAACCAGCATTCAAAATCTACACCATCATCAGTTTTCTTCTGTGACTGGATTTCATTGAAGAGCTGTAATATTCTAAGTTTTGATGCAATCAATATAATGCTATTTACAAACAATATCTGGAGGACTTCATTATCTGTAGGTAATTTCCCTTTGGACACCTTCAAAAATAGCAAATCTATTTAAAGGATACAAAAACCTTTTTAAACATGTATTATTTCTCAATAATCCTGTGAACTAGGTACTTCATGTGTTATTTCCATTTGGTAGGATTAGGAAACTAGGGCTCAAGAGGGATGTAGTGACTTTTCATGTTCTGAAAGCTAAACAAATAAATGCCTGAATCTGACTCAAACTCAGAATTTCTTCATTCTAACTCCAATGTTCTTTTTGCTATACCAAGTAGCATGTGTTCCAAGGACACTACTTTCCAGAATCCAGGGGCACCCTTTATATGGGTCAAGTTTTTATGTGCCTTTATCTGTAAAAAACAGAAATGAATCTTTAAAATGGTACTGGGAAAGAGAGGACAGAATTATACTATACATGAAGACTTTACCAACTCTATGCTGACTTTATTATCTGCCAGAATACTTGATGAAATCAGTTTCAAGCAGTTCCCCTTATGCCTAATAATATAAAAAATTTTATGTAAGTACATACTAAGGAACTTACTGTAAAAATCAATTCACTCATTTTGCAACATTTTTTTATTATTAAGTTGGCTGCATAAAAGACATACATTTCTCACATGGACAATTCTTGTCATGAATAAAGGCAACAAAAATGTGGCAACAGTGAGTTGTGCTTCACAAAGTAACAATCAATTTGGAAGAAAAAAATCTGAATTTCTGTACAATGCAACTATATAGATTAGCAAATAATATGAATGACTTATGCATACTCAGGATACAACCAAATATGTGTACAAAGAAACAGGCACCCATTATGTAGCTCGCTCACTTATGTTCCTTTGTTTACCCACACATACATAATTTAAAAAATCATCCATTTATGTAGTAAGAATGAGAACATTAAGAAAAATGAAATTTGGATCTCGTTTCTTATTTTCATAATATCAGTGCTGAGCTTCCAATAGCAACTTCATTGACTCAACATTTAAATGCATTTCAAAAGTAAAAAAACAATTTCTTTTCTCCTCTGAATGGGTTTAAAAAAAAAGGAAAAAAATTTCCCCCTATACTTGGATTATCCCAGTCTGAAACCAAGTAGCATGAGTAATAGAGGACAAATATTAATAAGACTATGCCTGAAGTTTTCAAAGTGTCTAGGTGAACCATATTTAGAGTATACGTATACTTAGTCTATGAAACCAACCAGCATAATGTAAACACTTTGAATTGTAGAATTACCATATTAACTGTATCAAAGAACATTTATACACACTTGAAATTTCCAATCCCCATCCTCAAAACAAATTTTGTACAACTATTAAGTATTGAAGGTTATTTATTTTAAAACCCATCTCTGTATTCAGGAATTTTTGTTTAACATGAACAGTATTTAGATTTAAATTCTGAACTAAACAGTTTTTTTTTTTTTTTTGCTATGCTATTTATAATGCAATAAGCCTTTTTTAAACAAAGACAGGTCAGGTCTTAAGGCATACAAACTGTACAAACTTACAGTAGTGTGTAATTCAAATGCAGTTTCTTAAAAAAGAAAAAATAGGATAATACATCCCCTTCCTGAATAAAGATACATATGTTAAAGCTTAAGGGGTAAACACTTTTGCTAGACAAAAAAATTTAGTGAAGAAACTGCACATTCATTTTTATGTATACAATCTCATAATAAAGCCCTAGATCTTTGAGTCTACAAATTGAAACATTTACATCCAGAATTTGTATCTAAGGCACATATTTCATGTAAAAACTAGCAAAATTTTTAATCCATCAATTTATTGCAAACACCATTACTTTTATTAGAAACAAACTGCATTGTCTCTAAAGATGCTGGCAATATGTTGTAGAATAGATTCTTCACACAGTGTAGTTCTCTCCTTTAATTACATTCCTGAAGGAGATGCAACTGTTCCTGCGCCATGGGTAGAAACATTTGATTGACCGTGCAAGCTGGTCTCCTTATATACAAACCAAGCATTTCCTCCCCATAGTATCATGTTCAGAAAACCAAAGATCTATGATAGAAAAACAAAAAAGAACTTAAAATCTCTCCCAATCTCTAAATCCAAGTTAGTTTTCCATGACATTTTAGAGGAACACATCTATTTCTCCACAAAATTCCAAAATAGTAGAAATTTAATGTATACGTCTCTTTCACAGTGAAGTAAAATTCGACCCCTAAACTCTCTTGAACATATGATTTAAGTAGATAAGCAGCTAAAAATATATCTCTACATGGAGGAATATAAGTCTTATGTACCTGGTTAGAAAAGGGGAATTGTGCCATCAAGTCTTTTCATAGCTATTTTATTTCCAATTGAGTTTTGCTTAGAAAACTTCATGTTAATTCTGCCCTTATCTTTTCCTTTTTCCCATCTCCCCAAATATCCAAAGTTACATGAAGGAATGGAAATCTTCAAACCTTGCTTCACTACCCAATTCTAAGGAAAAGTTTATATCCCCCTCCCTCCCCGCAATGTGTCAGAACCAAATGTATCCACAGGGGCCCTTTAGAATAATTTAGTTATTCTGAATTAAATATAAAGATTTAAAAAGCTGCTATTCTCTTTAGTTACCTGCTAAAAAACAAAACATCACTGGAAAAACTATACATACCACAGATACATTCAGAGATCCCATACTGGTTACAGAGTCAAAGTAGCAATGTATCCCCTTTTCACTGCATAAGTCAATCTGACCAATGAGATTTTCACCAGTGATCATCTTAATGTCTGTCAGAGCTTTAGCCCAGGCTGAAGTGCTCACCAACCATAAGAAAGTAGCAATAAGAGTAATAAGGAAGTCCTAAAAGAAAAACAAAAATTACTTATATACTTATATAATACTTATATATGTAATACATCAGTTAACTCTAATCATACTTTATTTTTTTTAAAGTCCCACTAAGCAAAGATATTCAGACTTGTCTAAGACAGTTTAAGAACAGAGCTGATCTTAAAGTTTGTATATACAATTTCTAATACTTTCAACAGCCTATCAACCAGAATCTGTATTAACTAGCATTTTACTAGAGCTTACCCACTCCCCATCAAATTTTTTCTTAAACAAAGCTCCTTTTCCAAAATTTCTGATGATCTCCTTAATCCTCATCATTCTCCAATTAACTGCAACATGTGACACTCTTAACCACCCTTATCCTCTCTCTCTCGGTTTACTCATCACTTTTCAATCTCTTTTACTAGTTTATCAACCACATCACATCCTGGAAATGTGGGTATTCCTTAAGGTTGTATTCTGCTCTTCTCAGTTAATATTTTCTTGGTTGTATTTGTTAGATACCAACTGCAGATGACTCTTATTTATATATTCAGCCTGTTTCTCTGCTGAATTTTAAGTCCTGCATGACCAAATACTTACTGGGCTTTTCAAACTAGAATGTCTCAAATAATTCAAACTCATTATGTCTAAAAATGACTTGTTCCCACCTCCCCAGCTCTTCTCCCTCCTCCCTAATGCAACTGAAGACATCTCTGTCCTCCTTGCCTCCCTAATTTGTAACCTTGATATGATGAACTCCCTACTGTCCCTCACCATACGTAGCCAAGGAAATCCTGTCATTAATTCTCCCACCCTTTAAAATATTTTTTGCATCTTGACCACTTCTACTAACACAACTACTAGCTTAGTTCAGATCCTATCTCTTCCCACTCCAATCTAACCTATATACTGCTAAAATAATTTTCATTAAATATACACCCAACTATATGACTCTTATTCAACCAACTCCAGTGCTTCCTAGTGCCTCCTGGACCAAATTTGTACTTTTCTGTTTAAGCTTTAAAAGATCTACTGAACCTGGCTTCCCCCCTTATCTTTTCAGCATCTATGAATATAACTTTTCCTCTTTTCCTCAAAAGACATTCCTTATCTCCCCACAGCCCAATGTCTTTGCATTAGCCCTCCCACATACTTGGAATATATTCCCTCCTTACCTCTACTTCAGAGTTCCTCTCTTCCTGTAAGATGTAGCTCAAGTAAAATCTTCTATATGAATCCTTTCATGATTCCCAACTTGCTAGAGTTCTCCTCTCAAATTTCCTTGTATTTAACTACATTATACCTATTTATAAACTTTATATTTATGCTGTAAATACCTTCATTTGTACTTTCAGTTACCCCATTAAAACATAAGCTCCTTGTAATTGTTTCTTTTTTTCTTTTTGTATCTATATCTTTAAGTCCTAATATATAGTAGGAGTTTAATAAATACTTGCAGTTTAACAGATCAATGATCCTAAAGCACTGTGGGATTTTGAAAAGTCCTCTAATCATATGATTATGTAATCTCATTATCAGATTAAATTATTTTCAGTGTAATTTTATAATTTGTACTTTATAGTTATTAATGTATGGCAGAATTCTTTTAACTTAAGAAAATAAGAGAAACATTAGTTTACAACAAGAAATTTTACTAAAATAAAACATGAATAGAATGGTCATGACAATTATAAACCAGGCTTAGAAATAGCCCACAGATGCTACCAAAGACTATTTAGAGAATTCTAATTTACAGTTCCTACCAAATAAGTACTTAACAAACTTCCTCCTAAATCCTACTTAAGATACAGAAGAATTTTTAAAAATAAGCTAACTACATGTACAAAGATTCTAATGAAATCAGCAAACTGAAGTGACAAAAATATTTTACTTACCATGTGTTTTCTTGTTAGCCATGCAGCAAAAATAAAAATAAAACATTTTACTGCTTGTTTAACCAACTGCTTCTGTTTTAGCAATTGCAATGTCTCCACCTTTTTTAATTCTCTTTTTTAAAAAAGGGAGTTTGAAATACCTTCTTTAAATTTAGAATTCCTGAAAGTATCACAGTATATCACAGGTGGAAGGGGCCTTGGCCTAAAGAGGACATTTAGTCCAACCCACCTATAATGATTTCTGGCTTATAAGGTTCCTTTCCAGTTCTAAATCCATAGCCAGACAAAACAGATCTTTGCTTTAAAAGATCTACTAACTTTAAGCTTTTAAACTAACTAAACTTTAAGAGGCAACTAATCCATGACTTCATGAGATAGTCCATTCATTTTTGAAAAGTATTTTAATGATTTTATCAAGCCTGCCTCTTAAAGCCAAGGTTGAAGTTCTATTTACCTACCTAGAGTATAGAATCTTTAGTTTATCTTCTACATTACAAATATTCCTTATTTAGCTTAAAATTTATTTGTAATATTTTTACACATCATTGTTACCTGTTTTAGGGGCATGGGTAGATTGACTTGAAAGGGTGTCATTCTCTAAGAATCATAAAAAATATTGTATAGCTGGTAGCATAAAAGCACTTTCTGTTCTCCACTCCCAGAAACTCAGGGCAAGTATTGTTTTAGGAACTAAGACTGATTTGGGAGTTTGACAGAAATGCATTTTCTTCCCTTCCTTTTGTGAACCTATTCTATCTTTTATTCCAACTGATAAGTAGAGTCAGGTTTATAGGGTACAATATTTTGGCTTACAGAGCTTGACATCCTTTGTTTTTTCAGAATATTTAATTTTTTCATAAATGTGGAATTTATATACATTTTTCCTCCTTGATATTTGAAGTTCTTTATCCTGATCATTTGCAAAATTTGCTAACCATGTAGTGGGGTTTCTCCCCCCTCCTTGTGACAATGTATGAATTCTGTAAATTGTGGTGTATGTTCATAAGTTCTAAACAGTTTCTATCTTTGTTATTTACTGTTTTAGAGCATTTTCTGGATCCCTGATCCTTAAAAGTTTTTTTCTTCAGCCACATATTATTCTTTATTTCTATGCTAAAAGCACTAATATCTGACTTAAAACTAATTCCTAATTTTGTTTTACTTGTGCTAGTGTTTATTAAGGTTTTTCTCTTTCTATCTTTGGTGTTTTAGCTTCCTTTTGTCTATGCTATGGTAGGCATTTTATAAGATCTAATCTCTGTAGTAAGCAGTTGCCCTTTTTGCCCCTCTATGGGGCACGTAGACTGTCTCCTTTACGAATCACGATATTTTGTGGAAGTTAAAGATACCATGCAAAAACCAACAATCTTCAATACTGGATGCCATGGTTTTATGAACATACCAAAAAATTCTAATTTATGAAGGGCAAATTATAGATATTCTACATATGGGAGAGATCTACCTAGTTTGCTATTAGGAAGATAATAATTTTACTATCTCCAGTCTCAGTTGTGGAATCTACTTTTGGGGCTATAGAATTAGTTTTTTGGTCATGCTGCCAAGTCAAATCCAAATACTTTTGTAGCATCACAAACTCAGAAATATTTATGGATATTATATTAAAAATGTCTGGTAAGACTCAAAAGTTGGGAATTCAAAAATAGATTGCCTATTTTTTCTACCCAATAGACTATTATTTAAAATAAAAGAACTAAAATCTCTTCCTTTGGAACTCAATTATGTTTGCTGCACAGAAAGCTGTTCAAAATATTAAGCGTGATCTGGTTACAACATAATGCAGTCTGACCTGCTGGAATTTTTGTATTGAAAAATTTAAGCTAAATATACATCAGAGTTTGACTTATACTCCACGATATTTATAAAACAGGAGTCTTAAATATTCCATAAATGAGAACCTGCATTTCAAGGCAGATAAACACATTTAGCAAAAATTTTTTTATTTTTCTCTAAAAAGAAAATAATATTAATGTGAAAATAACTTACGATAAGAGGAATTTTTCGACTATCCCGATATCGGTTCATATAACCAATATAAAGAACAAGTGCACCAATGCAGTATAGGAAGACCAAAACTGCAAATGTAACATAGAACTGGGCAGAAGAAGAGAAATCTCCTATAAGAACATAATCGTTCCAAGTTTTATTACAGAAAGAGTCATGAGTTGCATGAAGTGAAACCTGATTCAACCTAAAAACAAAACAAAAAAATCATTTAAAAATAATTAGATTCATGTTCATTCATTGTGGGGGTGGGGGAGGGGGGAAGGAGAGGGAAGAGAAAGGCTTTAAACACATTTTAATAGGAAGATGTGAAGACAAGAAAAATGCAGGCACACATTCAGGTAACAGCCCAAGCACATTGTTTGAATATATGCATTAATGTTTAATCTAATTCACATCACAGGAACACAAAATGCTAAAGCTAAAAGGAACCTTAAAAATTATCTAATTCAGTCTTATAAACTTTACAGAAGAAGGTTCACAGAGGGGTGTGACTTGCCCAAAGATAGTCGATGGCAAGGCTGGAACTAAAATTCAGCTCTCCTAGTTCCTAGACTAGTATTCTTTCTTCACCAGAGTACCAGGTAGACAATTAAAAAAAAATGTTTTTATATGTGACATAGTGAAATAAAATTAGTTGGTAAAAATTATTTCGTTTAATTAAAGATATACAAGGGAAAGAAATATAGTTTATTTCATACTAATGATAATAAGTTCTGTAATTTATTCTTTTGGGAAAACTTGTTTTTAATTTGTTCACTTAAAATGACTTTAATTTCCCAAAGTAAAAAGAATATTACTTTTGAATCTCAAAGGCATTATAAAGAGCTAGTAGGTATTAGACACCATACATATAAACACAAAAATGAAGCAAATTTGTAACTGAAAATCTTATTGTAGTAACATAACCGGCTCCACCTCCCCACCACAGGTAGCAAAATATTTTTAAAGAAAATTGAAGAGGAAGAAGAGAGAATGGATAAACACACTTACCTGAAAGGATAGGCAAAGGCAGCTGCAACTGTCTCATTTTTAGAACCCTGACAGGAAACCAGGAAACTTGTTTTGCCTTTAAACCCTCCACAAGTGGCAAAAGAGAAAATGGAAGCTACCTACATGAAATAGGACAAAACAAAGAGTTTATTCTTTTAACCTTGAAATCTTAATTATCAGAATAATGGACTAAAAAATTTTTTTTGATTTGGATATGATTATGTCTTGTCATTTCCTAGTTGTGTGACTGAACAAGTCACTTAACCTTTCCTAAATCTAAGTTTCATCATATATAAATTGGACATAGTACATGTACCTATATCAATATAAGTCATGAAGAAAGTCTTTAAAAATTAAGTGACTGGGAACTAGAGGAAATAGAGTGCTTTTACGAGGTTTAAAATGCATATAAGAATTCCCAAATATGAAAAATACTGCAAACACATTTTAAATCCAACTATCAATACAGTAATCTTTCACAATATTTTCAATTAACAGTATGCAGAGAGGTGACTCATCTAAACATTTTGTTAAGTCATAATAAAATTACATGAAAGGTTAAATCACAGGATCATAGAAATATAAAGCTGCACGGAAGAGGAAATGGAAGTAATTTGCCCAAGGTCACCCAATAAGTAGTAGAATAAGGTCTCCTTGTCTCCAAATTCAGCAATCTTTCCACTGCACCATACTGATTCAAAAGCAATATTGCAATAGCAATCTCCCTTAACATTCTCCTTGGATGCCTCATTCTGGTATGGAAGTGAGGTGAGTGAAGAGCATGCCAGTGAGGCACAAACTCTGGGCTGTCCTACTTGGCCTTTCATAACCTAGACCTTGCCGACCTTTTCTATTCTTCTTACACCTTGCTCCCCACTGTTAACTCTTTAATCCAGTGATTGAACTGGCTGTTCTTTGAATCTGTATATCTCAACTCTGGGCAATTTTTTCTGGTATCCCCCCCTCCATGACTGCAAGGTGCTCATTTGGTTTACTGACTGATTTAAGTCCCAGCTACTATGCCTTCTATAGGAAGTGTTTCCCAACCCCTCCTAATTCTGTTGCCTTCTCTCTCAATTATTTCTTATTTATCTGGCAGACAGCTAGTTTGCTTGTCATCTTTTCCTCCCCCCACTTATAAGCTCCTTGAGCTTGTGGATGATTCTCTTTTGCCTCTTCTTGTATCACAAATTCTTTCATACAGTGTGTCTGGTGTGCAGTAGATATTTAATAATGGTTTATAATGTATATAATTAGACTGTATATGTATATGGACATATACATGGACATGACAGGAGCACAGTAATCTACTATGTATAGTTGAGTCACAGACTTTAGCACAATAATGGTTTCCACCAAAAGATATGTTTTTTGCTACAAATCAAAAAACCATATAGTAAAACTGGAAAGGCAAATTATTTGTGTCTACACATATATAGTAACATATGCAGAATAAATCACAGGTCTTTTAAAGTTATAACAATAATATAAAAAGAGTAACATATACAGAATAAATCACAGATCTTTTAAAGTTATAGCAATAATATAAAAGGGTAGAGTAAGCAACAAGCTAAGGTATGGTGCTGAGATTACAAGAAATAAGAGTTCCTCTTGTCATTCAGTGGCTTACTATTCAATTTGTGAGTTAAGACATATACATTAATTATACACATATATGTAAAACAAATGTACATATACATGGTAACATATTTCAAATGATTAGCAGGCCAGTGCTCTCCAGACTGCTGTGATCATGTATCTCCAATACACGTAATTATCTATAAACCATACAGTACATATACAGTCTAATTATGTACATTATAAAATTTTAAAACAAACTTAAAAAAAAAAAGATGAAATAATGTTGTTTTTGATTCTAGGGTGAAGAAGGAACTCATGAAACTTCATGAGTAGAGAAGCAGACCTGTGGTGGAGCAAAGTTAATGCATTAGCTGTGGGAAGAGTGGACTGGAAAGGGAAGAGAACTGAGAAAAGAGATTATTCAAAGTCTTGAACTAAGGGGAGAACTGTGTGAGATGATGGAAGGGAACAAAAAGGTAACAAGAGATGCTTGGAAGTAGAAATTATAAGATTTGGCAACCAAGGCAGTATGTAGAGGGAAAGAAAAGTGATGAATCAAGGAAAATGGTACCCTTGACAGTAATACAGGTAGATAGAGGAGAGAGGTGAAGGTGGTAAATTTTATTTTGGAAATGTTGAGTTAGAGATGTTTGCAAGATATATAGTTTGAAACATATAATATAGTTTTTAATGTAAAAAGAAAAGTGGATACAGGATGCAAAAGAAATCCATGACATTAAATCAGGAAAGAACATAATCACCATGAAGCAGTGAGAGCCCAGCTGAAATCAGGTAACACAAACCTATAATAGGCCCACTGGCACAAGGGCACAACTTCTTCTACCAATAGATAGTTTATAGCTATATAGGGAATTGGAAATATATAGGGAATTGATCAAAATAAATAAGATTGAGATTCATTCCCCAATAGGTAAATGATCAAAAGATGGAAACAAATTCATTTCTCAGGTAGAAATCAACATCAAATGGAAAAAAATGCTCCAAATCACATATATATATATATGCTGTACATATCTCTTCTGACCCAATAATACCACTATTATAGCACACATGTCCAAAAGAACTTTTAATTGTAAACACGTAGATGTCCACATTAATGCAATATTTGGTGGACCTGTGAACTGGTCCGGATATTCTGAAAAGCAATTTGGAACTATGCTCCCAAAAGTTATTAAACTGTACAGAACCTCTAACCCAGTGATACACTGCTAGGTATATAACCCAAAGAAATAAAAGAGGAAAAGGACTAAATGAAGTAAAAATATTTGCAGAAGAAAGTTATAGTACATGAATGTGAAGGAATATTTCTCTGTCCTAAAAAATGACTTGGGCGAATAGTTTTAGAGAAACCTAGCAAAAAAGGCAAACAATTCTGAAAGACTTAAGAACTTTTATCAATGCAGTGACCAACTACTATTCCAGAAGGCTTACAATGCAACAATGCTACTCAATTCCTTTCAAAGTTTATGGACATACTTTTTTTGGAGATGGCCAATATAGGAATTGGTTCTGCTTGATGGGTATTATTTGTTATAATAGTTCTGGTTTTCTCTTTTCCCAGTAGAAGAGGTAGAGAAGGAAATAAATGCTAACTGGGATATGGGTGCTGGGGGATAGGGAAGGGAAGGTTAAGTGTCTTATAATTGGGGAACTCAACTTGTATGTCACCCCTCTCTACTCCCCCCCAGCAATAAAAACTATACAAACGACTACGTACGAGAAAGATCATCTCAAATGTTACTGGGTAGGGGAAGTGATGCAATAAACCAGGAAATGCTTCTTGAAGAAAGTAGACTAAAAGCCCAATCTTGAAGGAAACCAGGAGACAGAGGTGGTGATAGTGAGAAAGAAAGCATTCCCCAGATGGAGGCCAGTCAGTCATCACGTGTTGCTGGATTATAAAGTAGTTCAAGGACAAGCACAGTGCTAGGAGAAAATGCTGAGCCCTGGAGTCAGGAAGACATCTTTCCGAGTTCACATTGGGCCTCAGACATTTACTAGCTGTGTGATTCTGAACAAGTCACTTTTTGCATCAGTTCCTTATCTGTAAAATGATCTGGAGAAGAAAATGGCAAACTGCCACATTATCTTTGTCAAGAAAACATCAAAAGAAGCCACAAAGTATTAGATAAGACTGAAAAAATGACTGACCAACAGAAAGAAAAGAAATGTAAGATTATATTTGTTCTTGTGAGGTCAAAGGGAGACAGTGGAGTTTATTTATGGAGTTCTATACCACTAAGTATATAAATTGCCCTTCAAGGAATTTCCTAGAGCTCTGTGGAAGAAGGCTCGATTGATATCCCTGCCTCAGATCTCTTCACCAATCACCAATTGCCTCAATTGTCTAAGACAAAGGTAATGAAAGTGTTGGAGAGGAGGGCAAGTACATGAGAAATGTTTATGAAGGTTGAAATGACAAGACATCAATAGACTAAGGGGAATGTGAGAGGATTTAAGGATTACATGTAAAGTGAAATGAGCAGAACTATTTATAAGTTATCTACAACACTAGAAATGAAAATTTTTAAAGATTTAAGACCTTGAGCAAAAAATCTTAGTAAATCATGATTCAAAGACAGATGAAAAAGCCTACCTCCTAAAACTCAATGGACTGTAGGTACAAAATGAGACTTTAGTTGTAAACTAATATAGATTTGTTGTGCTTAACAATGTAAGGAGAAGGGAAGAACTCTAATATTTTTTTTTGAAGCAAGAAAAAGGATTGTCAATGAAACATTTAAAAAAATACACAGAAGAAAGAAGGAAGTTGAGGGGAATAAACTGACAGGCAAGACAATGTTGGCACTATATATGTCAAACATCAGAGATAATAGATGGGAAAGAGATCAAATGAGTAAATAGAAGAGCAGGCACAGGTTAAGATTTCTCTGAGAATAGAACAGAGAGAAAAAAATGGGAGATGAGTCAAAGAATTTGGAACAAAGAACTTGTTTTCAAGGAATATGCTTTGTAAATTTATCACCTGTATTAAATCAAAATTTATCAATAATAAGATAAAACTTTAAAAATTGGATATGATGTACAGTCTAAAGAAAATTAGTACCCTTATGAATAGAAGTAGAGCAGAGATATATATCACAAGAATTGAAAAGTTTGCTAGATAGATAGTTTGGGGTCCTTTAACTAGGTAACATGCATATAAGAAGGCAAAGATTAGTTGAGAAGAAAAACTAACTTAGAAGAAAGCCAAAGCCAGTAGATTATAGAGATAAAGATGAGACACAAAGGAAGATGAAAAGGAAGGGTTTGGAAAGCCTATCAAGATATGAAAGAAGCATCACCACTGTGTGTTAAAATATCTTGGGTTTGTTAAGATGGGTAGTATGTTAATTAGACATTTAAGATAAAGAGACTTTGTTAACAATTAGGGAGAAGGTATTCCAGAGGGCATAAAGGAATAGGGCAAAGGAGAGAGGGACTGAAGGAATAGGTTGAATTTGAATTGGCATGAAATTTAAAATTTATATTAGGCTAATGGCAAAAAATAAAGTTCTTTTTTTAGAAGGAATGTGTGTTAATGTTATGTTTGTATTATTTTGCTTTTAAATTTTCTAGCATTTTTAGTCCAAAATTGTTTTAAATGAATATTTCCAAATTAAGCAACTGTTCTGTTTCTAACACTATTAGAAATATATTACAAATTCTAGAATGTGAATACTATTGCACTGTCAAACTGAAATGGTGTGTTGGTTAGTTGTGAACTATTGAACTATTTCTCCCGCCCCCCCCAACTTTTTTTCTTTCTTATAAATAGAGTGACATTTAGAGGGTGGGGTGGAGTTATGTGGGAACATGAGGTGGTATTTTTGAAAAAGAATAATAAAAATTGTTTTAAAAAGTATGTTTTACTTCTCTAATTGTTTTTCCTGAAAAAAATTAACAGATTTTAAATCCACTCATACATACACTCTTCTCCTTTATTCAGCCAGAAATTATTTAATATTCATTATATGCCATGCACTATGAAAGGATTAAAGGCAGCTACAATCAAGCAACTCTAATTTGTCAGGAAGAGAAAACTAACATACACATTAAAAAGTACAAGTCACACAAATCCTGTTCTTAATAGTAACCTAAAATCCTGCTTAAATATCTCCCTTGTGGCACAAAAGCTGGTCCAAAGTTCTCAGACTATACCACCAGTTCACAAGATATAGCAAGAACTTATTACCAAGGGGAAAGTTTTGCACATAATCCCCAGGAATAAACTATCCCTTCTGTATGAAGGTTAAACATAAATTCTCATAGCTAGTGGAGGGCAACTACTACATGAAACAAGGCAATCCATAAAACAAAGGAAACCGCTTACAATCTATATGCTCCTGACTTTATTCCATCCCTGCTTCCTTTAAATCTTGCCTGGCAATGGGGTCACCCACTATTTCTCAGTTATCTCCACAACAAGCTTCCCTGCTCTCCAGCTCAGGTTTTCATTCAATGTGATATAGACCTCTGATCCATGAACATTAACTTTATTTTTCTAGTTGTCTGGAATATAACTTTCTATCTCTGTACCATGTTTTATCTTTCCTTTTCCTCAACTCTAAGAATATTTCTGGATAGGTTCAAGGCCTGCCGTTTGCCTTTCTTTGTATCCCTATTGCTTAGGACACTGCCTAGCACATAATAAGTGCTTAATAAACACTATATGACTAATTCTGATTACCCATTCTCGGATTTCCTATTCAAAAACATCCTTCTTTAGTCTAATTCCCTTTTAAGTATTGGCAAGATGAGTTCTCTACCATCTTCTTTGCCGATCAACAAAAATTATTTAATTCCCCAGGTTTTTTTTGTGGTGTCAAGGAATAGGAAATTGAAGGGATGCCCAGCAATTCGGGAATGGCTGAATAACGTAGTTTATTAATGTAATGGAATACTACTATTCTACAAGAAATGATGATAAGATTTAAAAAACCTGGAAAGACTTAATGAACTGATGCAGAGTGAAGTGAGCAGGACCAGGAGAACACTGTGCACACTAAGGGCAAGATTATGTGATGATCAACTAAGGCAGATTTAGCTCTTCTCAGAAATACAGTGATCCAAAACAATTCAAATATACTTGTGATGGAAAATGTCATCCATATCCAAGAAAAGAACTATGGAGATTGAATGAAGATCAAATCATACTAGTTTCACTTTTTAATTTTTTTCTTTCTCATGGTTTTCCACTTTTATCCTGACTTTTCTTTCACATCATGGCTAATGTGGAAATAGATTTAAAATGATTATACATTGTATAACCTATATTAGATTGTTTGATGCCTTAAGGAGTGGGGGAAGTGAGAGGGAGGAAACATATTTGGAACTCAAAATCTTACAAAAATGAATGCTGAAAATTATCTTTACATATAATTGTAAAAAATGCTATTCATTCAATTGGAAAAAATGCTATTAAGTGGAAATAAGACAAATCCTTAGCTCTTTCCTATCTAATGTCAAATACTCTCAACCCCATCATCTTGAAGCTCTTTCTTCCTTTCAAAACTGCTAAACATGCACAAAAAGTTGCCCACAGTCAATTTTCACTGCCTTGCCAGTTAGTCCAATGATCTGGATTCTGTTCCTACTATTACAATGAAACTGTTTTTTCTTTTTAACTCCAACCTGAAATTCCAATTACCTGCTGTATACATCAAACAAATGTTCCACTACAATCTCAAATTCAACATAACCAAAACCCACAGCATTGACTCTAAATTATGTTCCTCTTTCTGTCCATCATACCATTATTCTTTTGGCCAACCAGTAGCAAAATCACAATCATCTGATTCTTCGCCCTCTTTCACATGCCATACTTAGTTAATTATTACATTTTAATAATTTAGTCTATATACTATTTTCTATATATACTATATACATTTTAATTAAATACTATTTGCATTATTTCATATTTCTTACCATCATCACTATTCAGGACTTCATTACCTCTCACCTATAATACTGTATCTTTCTAATTATGGGACTGCCTTAATTAATAATGGGATAGTATACAGAGACAAGTGCAGACCCTCAAATGATTTTGGACTCTGAGCATTTTATACTAGCATTTTACTACCCATGCAGAAATCTATAAGTGCCTACTAACAACACAGAAGACTGCTTTTGGGGGAAGATGAGAAAATAATAGAAGATTTACTGTATATAACTTTATATGATCAACCAACGGATACATATGACTGTAATCTATGTAAATTGTCTATCAATACCTAATATAATTTATAAAGGTTAAAAAAAATAACCAGATAGAATGGTAATAAACTATAAAAATCCCCCTCTCTCTTGGCAAAGTAGCTCTAAATGGCAAATTATTATCTGGCTTAAATAAAAAAAAAAAAAAAAAAAAAAAAAGGCAAGCTAAAAGAGTGAAAACATCCAAATATTCAGTGGAAGGTGTTAAGTGAATGGGAGAGATACTTCCTAAATGCTGAAAGAGGAAAGGGGAGAGAATAAAATGGAAAGAGACATGGTTTCTAAGCTAGAGTATAAAAGTTCAAATCCTTTCATTGTTTAGTCATTTCAGTCATGGGGGTTTTCTTCCCACAGGTACAAAGTGGTTTGCCATTTCCTTCTCCAGCTCACTTTCAGATGAAAAACTGAGCCAAAAAGGGAAAAGTGATTTGCCTATTAAGTGTCTGTGGTCATATCTGAATTCAAAATCCTCTCTCTGATAATTACTACCTGTGTGACCTTGGACAGGTCATTTAAAATCTAAGAATACATTCCTATTTCCTAGCATTTTGTGTCCTGAGGAAAGGACTTTTGTAAATCTTAGATACAATATAAATAACCATTTTCATTTCAAAACTTCTAATCACTTCCTACACTAGCCCCCCCTTTTGACTGGACACCTGTCATTTCATTTCTATTATGATATGCCAGTAAAGAAACTTCCTTTTTACCAATTCAAGTCAGCCCTGCTCTGCAACTGAGTCTGACACAGTATTGGGAAAGTTACTGAAAAAGATTAAGTTGACTTGACCCAAGTTCCTTGAATTCTCTATATAATATAGAGACAAGAAGGCCAAGTATTCCTTAACTAAGGCTGGAATCCTATCACACCAAATTTCCTCTCCTTTTTTTTCTAATAACTCTCTTATTCCCTAATTCATAAACCTTAAATTCCTTAGCTTGAAATCAAAGTAATTCCAGGATCCAGCCACAGCCTAGCCTTTCCAGTTTTATCTCACACTGCTTCTTCTTCACATACTTTTTATCATAGCCAGACTTCAGTACTTATCGTTCCTTAAACACTTCCCTTGCTAAGTTTAAGAAATGCTGTGAGTCAAGGCAGAGTTAAAAATGCTGTCTTAACTCTTCATATTTCAGCCAGTTCATCCTAACTCAAATGCCACCACTTCTTTCAATCCTCTAATCATCCTGATTACTTTCCCCTCCCAAGTCAGAGGTGACAGTCTCTAGTGTTAAACTCTCCATCTCATGAACTTTCACTTAATTTGCATCACAATTTATTATTACATCTTTCTCATTCTTATTCTTCCCCATTGCAATGAAATTACTTGACAAAGGGACAGTGTCCTCCCCATTTTCATGGTTTGAATATAATATTCAATAAATATAAGTTCAATTTAATAGAATTCATTCTCCCAAGTTACACATTATTACACTCGAGTATAACTAGACACTCCCCCTTCAATGATGAAAGTTGTATTCAGCTCATCAGTCTGCCCATCCCCATTCTACACCAAGGTCCCCAAAAGGAGTCTACCTAATATGCTGGTAGTCACCATATTTATCAGTAGATCACTTTTAAAGATAAGTAACTAGGAAAAAAAAAAAAAAGAATACAAATACTCAAATAAACATTAAACTAGTACCTTCATTTAATTATATGTACTGTTAGGTTTTGTGAGATACAAAAAAATAAAATAAAATAAAATCATAAGATAAGGCCTCTATTAAAGAAAATTATGATCTAGTTTTCTCAACTAGGCATCAAAAGTTATACATAATCATATGATAGTCTTCATTAATAAGATGGCATATAGATTACCAAATGAGCACCAGATGTTGCAGAGTATTTATAAAGATTTACAAAGTACTTTCTCTACAAACTAGTAAGAGATATAACCGAATTGTCCCTATCCAAAGATGAAAACAAATATAGACATTCCTGGTCCATTACAGTTTGCAACTAAAAAGAGAAGATATTTACACAAATAGGAAAGGACAGAAGGACAAGAAAAGTACATTTGAATTAAGAGATAGTAGGCCTCTCCTGGATTGAGTACTTAGCTTGGAGTCCCTCCTTTCTCTCAGACTAGATTGAGCCCCCAAAGGTAAAAAATAAAACAAAACTTCTAAGGATTAACAATTATTTACTAAATTATGGATGGGATGAATTATGGAAACTGAGTGAGGAAACCAGAAATCACTGATAGTGTGATGAATTAGAACATTTTAAGGCAAAGGGAGAGAAGGGTTATAAGCAAGATACTCCTAGAAAGTTGAGGTGGGAGCATTAGGTCTTTTGGGGGGAATGGGAGGATCTGTAACAAGAGATCAGGGAAAAGGAAGCATCTGAGCTGAGCAAAAAGGAAAAGGATTTCAATAGGTGTCAATACAGAAGAAGTCCAGTCCATCATTTTGGAATGGAATGGAAAATGGACTCCAAATGCAAGTGAAATCAGTTCACATTTGTTTGTTTTCTGACATTGCTTAAGAAGAATAAAATAAAACAGTATGGAAAAACACTCTGTGGAAGGCCAAAGTCCTTGTTCAGGTGAAGTGATTAGTATTTTTCCAAGTAATATCTCAACTGCTAAAAGGATGTTTGAGCTGGAGAATATACATAAGAAATATTTTTTGTGATTGTATGAAGATTATGGGAAGGAGAGACAATTCAGGAGACAATTATAATCATCCAGACAAGAAATCAAAGCCCAAACTAGGATGTTAATTGTGAATGGAGTAAATAGATTTAAGCACAAAGACTAATGATTCTAAAAAGGTCTACAAAAGAGTGAGGAATGTTACAGAAAAAGGGATGGAAACTAATAACATGCATTTGCATTAGTTATTAGGGTTTCAAGATGCAAAATAAATTTCCAGATTTTAAAATCTATTATTAGCCTCAAATGATAATTTATATAAAATTCTTCAGAGATTTCTTTAAAACACCTAGGAAATGCAATATAATTCTCTCCTTCCACATCACCAGGGTTAAGGGTGGTGACCCCTGGATCTAGAAAATCATGTAAAAATTTTTGGCCCTCTACCAGAGAAGTTTTAAATATTATAGTAAAAGATAAACTATGTTGATATATAATACTATACATATGTTTTAATGTATTTCTGAGTTCCTAAACTTTTTCTCTGTCTGCTGGCCTTCCTGTATTGTCTGCAGCTTCTGCAAAACTCCCCACAAATTCCCATTTAATTTCTTATGCTGACCCATAATATAGAAACTGCAATGGGGAAAATTGAAATGTATAAAGAACCTATAGAAAGATTTTTTTTTATTTATGTCATACTGGACATAAATGTGAACTTGGAGAGAAAATGATAGCAGTTTCTTTGGCTTTATATGTATATTTAACAATATCAATGACAAATAAAGGCATGGATTTCGTACTTTTCAAATTTTCAGAATACAATGCTAAAGATAGCTAACATACTGATTATATAATCAAGATCCCAAAGATCTCCACAAACCAGAACATTAAAAAAAAAAGTCAAGCAAGATTAACTGAAACTACTGAAAAAATGTAAAGTTGTACTCTAGTGCTTTTTTTGTGGCAGCAGTTACCCTAGAACTAGATTCTCAAGGAAGCACAGGCTGTGAAAAACAAAGTTGAAAGGGCAATGATTTCTGTCTGTTTTTGGAGAAAACCCAGTTTCTCCAAATTAACTGAAACCCAGTTAATTCACAAAGAGGCTTATCACATTAGAATATCCAGTAAGTAGGTGAATTCCTTAGCCATGGCAATGCATTTAAATAAATATGAAATATCCGTAGGTCCTATAGTAGTACCCTTTCCTGAATCTACAATGACAATGTAGAATATAAAGTGTGCTAAGTAGTAGTTTTAGAATATTAACAGTTGATAGGCACATAAACATGGGATCTTTGTTCAGTGATATATGGACATACCACAGAAAGAACAGAACCATCAATGTGGGTATTTTCACTATAAATGGAACCAGAAGACAAATGAAGTTACTAAAATATCAAAAGATAGTTCACTAGTTCTCCTCAGGGCAAATAAAGGAGATAGCATTTAGTTTCAGAAATATTTCATAGGTGTAAGGACTCATATCACCTTGTAGAGATAAGCAATGCATTTAGACAAGAAATTTTATGAAGAATTCTAAATTAAATCCATTTATATATGTGTGCATATACACACTTTAATTATCAATGACATAAAAATAATCACGAGGTAGGGTCAACAAAATTGATAGACCCTCCCCCCTCAAAAAAAAAAAAAAATGCAAGGTTACCCTTGAAGAGAAAAGATGTCAAATGCAGTTATAGACTGCAAAGGACTGACATTACCAGATAAAAACAGATGCAGATTAAGAGTAATGGAGCAATATTTAACAAACCAAATATGCAATAAAATAAGGATAAATAAATATGTGGTTTTCTAAGACTGCAGGGATCTTACATTCGCTTTAGCGACTTATTTCTCTTTTGGATTGATACTTAGCTGAAGCAGTATAAAATTCAAAGCTAGCAAAACTCAAGTGCTAATCAAATTAAATATAATTGAGAAATATTTGACAAACAATTCAATATAGATAATGTTAATTCCAGATTTTCTAAATCAATATGGAGACCATCGAGAGCTATACTGTTATATAACACATAGAATTCCCTTGCCTAGTCCCCCACCATGGGTACTTTCATTAAGTGAACCAAAAGGCAACGGAAACAATATCATCAAAAATTAAACTGACTATAGTCTACATAGTTATCCCTTACAAATTGTGATTTTCCCTATCATAGCTTCAATATATCCTGAGTTGGCACAAAAAATTAAATGGGAATTTTGGGATGAGTTTTTCAGAAGTTACAGATGGCTAAATACTTAACCCAAATTTTACAATAAAGTACTGTCAACACCCCATAAAAGTAAAAAAAATTCAGACTTCTTCATTGATATAAAAGCTAAAAGCCAAAAATTTTGCACAAATTGTAGAGGCTTTGTGTATCTAACCACCCCCTCCCCAGCAACCTAGAATGAATAACTGTAATTAGAATATAGCTTTCACTGACAGGAGAACCATTCTCATATCACTATAACAGCTTCAGCCTGTTAGCACACACAAAATCATTATCAAATTAGATATGGATTAAGAACATAGTGTGTAATTCAGTCAACTCCAAATTTAAAAACTTAAAGAACTATTAGGGAGATTTAAAAATGGGAAATGGTCTTGTTTTTACTTTTTCATTTGTTGGATTGTTTATTCTATTCTCTCTTTTTAAAGCCTTTTATTTTCAAAACATATGCACAGGTAATTTTTCAACACTGATTCTTACACAGCCTTGAGTTCCAGATTTTACCCCTCTGCTAGATAGTAAGCAATCCAATATGTGTTATGCATATTAAAATGTTACATCCATTATGTGTAAACCTATTTATACAATTCTCTTGCTGCACAAGAAAAATCAGATCAAAAAGGACAGCAAATGAGTAAGAAAATGCAAGCTAACAACAAAAAGCAAGAATGTTATGTTGTGATTCACACTCAGTTCCCAGTCTCTCTGGGTGTGGCTGATTCTCTTCATCACAAGATCGTTGGAATTGGCATCAATCATCTCATTGTTGAAGAGGCTCGCTCATTAGAATTTCCCATGTGTAATGATTTCCTGTTTCTGCTCATTTCACTTAGAAATCAGTTCATCTAAGTCTCTCCAGACCTCTCTGAAATCATCCTGCTGATTGTTTCTTATAGAACTGTAATGGGCTGAGGCTCAAGTTGATGCACTGAGGTCCCAAGCATGTGAGGCTAAATAGTAATTGGACCATACTCTATTAATATATAAGCTTGGAGAAAGAATGGCCCCCGCCCACTCTTTGTGCAAGTCCTGATGTGTTGTATAGGAAATGACGATTTTGGTGGGTGGAGGAAGGGGAATGGAAAAGGAAAAGCAAGAGGAAGAGGAGAGTGCTGGCTGGCGTTTTGACACAGCTGCTCGCATTGCCATTGCGACAGCCTTTCAGCTCCTGTCTTTCCTCTGCTACCTGGCTTCCTGTCGCAGCTGCCCATATTGCGATCGCAATCTTTTTTCACTTCTTCACTTCAATAAAGATTGAAGATTTTCCCCTTAACCTGAATTCCTGACTCCGGCTGATTTTAAATACGTGGTCATTACATAGAACAATAATATTCCCTTAACATTCATATACCATACTTATTCAGCCATTCTCCAATTGATGGGCATTACTCAGTTTCCAGTTTCTTGCCACTACAAAAAGGGCACATGTGGGTCCTTTTCCCTTTTTTTTATGATCTTTAGGATACAGACCCAGTAAAGACACTGATGGATCAAAGTGTATGTACAGTGTGATACCTCTTTGAGTTTAGTTCCAAATTGTTCTCCAGAATGGCTGGATCTGTTTCACAATGTATTAATGTCCCAGTTGGAAATGGTTTTGTAAATAAACAACAACATACACTACCATCATTTCCTTAGGAAATTTATTATTAGTCAAAAATTGCTGTTCTTTTGGAGAATAGCTAAACAAGTTTCTGAGTATGAACATAATGGAATATTATGCCATTAGAAATGAAGAAATGGACAATTTCAGAGGAAGCTGGGAAAATCTCTATGAATTGATTCAAAGTGAACAAGGGCTAGGTGTAAAATTTATATATTAACATTATAGAAAAAAACTTTAGAACTCTGATCAATGCAATGTCCAAAACAAGTCACTTTCCTCTTAATATGAGGTAATGAATTTTAAGAAACATATTTTGGGACATGGTTAATAGGAAAATGTTTTGCTTTTCATTTTTTAGAATTTGCACAATGGGGATGAAGAGACATTAACGGGAGGTGAATAATAATTTAAAAATAATTTCTTGAAAACTTTTTGCCTTCAATTCAGTTTCCTGAATTTGTTGATAGAGGACCTAATAAGAATTTAGAAATAAAAGCTTTTTTAACGGAAACCTTCAACTATATTAACCAATGTAGTAAGGTATAACTTTTAAATTTGAAGAATATTATTCTGGCAGCAAAATATAGAATGGATTCAGAAAGACAACTGTGGAGACAAGAAGATCAATTCAGAAATTTCAGAAAATTTAGGTCCAAATGATTGAGGATATAGCTGTATTAGCAGTGGGAATGGAGGGTGATCCATAAAAGACATCTATTAAATACCTCTTGGTATTTGGTTCTGTACCAATGTTATAAATATGATCAATATAGAAAATTGCATCTAAAAATTGAGAATCCATGCAAGGAAATTCTTATTACATATCTACCTAATATGTTACATATTTTAAAAAACTTAATAATGCTATCTCAACTTTTCTTGAAACTAAATATATTTCCTTAGGGCAGAAGTTCTTAACCATTTTTTTTTCCTGTCATGGACCTACAGTCTAGTGAAGCCTATGTTTCAAAATGTTTTTAAATGCACAGAATACATAAAATTACAAAGAAAACCAAATGTTGAAATAGTTATCATAACTTTTTTTAAACATCAAGTTCCCTGTTCCCAGGTTAAGAACCTCTGCCGTTAGGTGTTTTAAGATACTCCCTAGTACACACACTCATTTTGTATTATGCTTCTTAAATTTACCCCTAAACTGAATTATCTAATATGATATAACAAAGATTTTGGCATTTGAAAAAGGTGAACTGCAATCAAATTCCCATCTTCTACACTAGCTGTGATATTGAAAAAAAACCCATTTATTCTGTTTCTGGATTTCCTCATTCAAAAATGGAGATACTTGTTTTACTACCCGTTTCATAATGTATTTATGATTAAATGAGAATGTATTGAGAGAACTCTGGAAACCTTAAAGCCCCAAGTAAATGTAAGCTATGATTATTTCACTTGAATTTCTGGATTAATAGTGACAATAGCAGTGCTAAAACATTAGCATTTATTATGCAAAATCTTCCAAGGGGCTTCTTCAAATGCTGTTGGCAATTTTCTTTCTAACCTGGTTTGTGTGTTTTTGTGTGGATACATATTTTTTTAAGTGATTTTTAATGTCAGACTAATAATAAGCTGGGTATATAGTACTAGTTTTTGTCACAATGCCCACAGATTTGCTTTATTTGTCCCCTATTTCCTGAGAGGATTTGGGAAGAACTATTGAAACTGGGACATACTATTTAGATGGGAGTTTAGTAGTTGTACAGCAGTCTATGAAATATGACATGGCAATTAACAATTATATTTTGAAGATGGTAATTTTGTATTTACTATTCCTGTCCAAAAGTGCCAATGATTCCTCAATTGCTATATCCAATGGCCTTCCTCAGGCACTCTTTTCTCTTTCTATTGTCTTTCATTTGGGAAAATCTGAGACTTGAGTTGTGTTTTCATTTATGATTTCTTCAAAGTATAGTGCTGAAAAAAAGTTGGTTTAAAATAAAATGATTCAAAGATGGGAATTTCTGGGTCAGCCCAATGTTTCCAACAGAACTACTTAACTAAGCCTTTAAATCCAAATCACTGGCTTTCATGACTAAAGAGAATCCCCAGTCTTCAGATTCTGAGGTTCAGAGTTTAGGAATCTAAGGCTAAGAATGAGTGTAAATAGCAATTGCTTTCAATACTGGCCAGCAAGTTTTCAGGGTCTTAAAAGATATTTTTTGTTATAGTAAATTAGGCTATCTTCAGTATCTAATCTTATCTAACCCTTGGTAATAGAATGGGTTTGGTCTTATGGGAGCTGAAACCTGGGAAAGACCTTAAATTACAAAGGCCAAGGTCATCCACTACATTTCAGGCCAAGGCCAGTAGTCCTGAATTTCGTCTGGTCACTGGACTTCCATGACTAGAGATGGGAGTGAGAATGAAGATTACATAGCTCTATCTCACTTAAAACCAATTCATTGGCAAGTCAAGGAAACATCTTAAAGATGTCACTGGTCCTCTTTGAGAACAAAGACAAGCAATAAACTCAAACTATGGGGATTGAATTAGATGACTTCCACTTAAAAAAAAATCTTTACACCTCTAAATCTAAGATCTTATTATCTAATTAGCAAGAAAAAGATTTAGAAAATACCTCAGCAGAAATGTTTTTGAAATATAATAACTGGTTTTTAATAAAAACTGAATTCACACATATATTCAGTAAATAAAACTCCCTAGCATTTCTGGGACCCAAAGTCATTATAAACATTTCCATATTCTTTTAACATATTACAAATAAATTATGAGATTGTCCCCAAAGACTGCAGGTTTTTTTTTTTTTAACTACTAAAGCTTTATAACCTGTCTTATAGTCTTAATTTTAAAAAATGAAAATAGAAAAGCACAGCATTTAATTATTACTATGGGAAAATCTACCCATTCCTAGTTATCAAAAATAAAGGCTAAAAATCACAATTCCAACTTTTATTTCTGAGGGGGAAGATTTCAAATGTCAATGGTCAGTTACAATGGTCTGAGTCTAAGCTATCTAAAAGCAAATTTCCACCTTTTTTCAGTTCTTTGTGCACCTCCTTTTTCCCAGCTGTCTAAAAATCTAATTAAATTTTGCACTTAAAATACAAAAGATATTTAATATTTCAATCTATTTTTATATACTAACTCAAAAGCTGGATCCTATTCTAGACAACTGTCTTTTAGAAAATAAAAATAGTACAACTGTTTCCAAATCCCAAATCTATGAAGAGGCAAGTCTGGGAGTTTTATATTAAAATGATCCTAATTTTAAAATTGGCTAATTATGCAAAATAGTTAGAAATCTTATTTTCAATCTGATAAAAAGACTAGGAAGCTGTATAAAAAAGTGTCTTATGCTGAAATTTGGCCCTTCAAAAATTTGAGACACTGAACAAATTAAAATAATGCTCTTAAGGCTGCAAATATTTTTTGGAACACTAAATCATAGAATATCAGTGGTAGTTTATTGCCCATCTCCAAAAATATTTAACACATTTTAGTTTTATCATAACACAAGATGAAAAAACAAATAGGACTCCATTCACTTGTTATGATCTAATACCTTGTTTTAAGAGCTCACTTAACCTCTTCAAATTTCAGATTCCTAATTTGAAACATAGTGAAATATTATACATGCCTCATAGATATATGTTGCAAAGCACTACATAAATCTCAAAAACACCACACATTTTAAAAAAATATATGCACACATATATAAACATAGTTATTCATACTCATTATTCTAGAGATACTATAAAGTATAGCAAAATCTAACAAAGGGAGGTGGGTCAAGATAGGAAGTTGTATACTGTACTTGTTTAGACACAAAAGTTCTAGGTGCTTGGGATAAAGGAGTTGTATGACAGCTCAAATAAGAGTACTACTTCCGCATTAAGCTTAATAATAATATTCAACACTCTTGAAGGGTGTATGTGCAAAAAGGCTGCATTTATTACTTTGCAAGTGAAAGCACATCTTATCTCTCCCAAAGCAATAGGCATTGAAAGGGAGTGGCAAATAATTAAAACAGTGTATTAAATAATAAAAAAGCAGTCTTCCCATAAAAATTCAAACAGTTGTATTAAAATTCTTCTAAGGATTTCATCAACTTAAGTAACTTGAGAAAGATTGTTTCCACTGACAATATACAGCCAACCCAAAGCATACTTAAAGTAGCAGTCGAGTGGAGTAAGCTCAAAGAACCCAAATTTGAATCCTGGATTTGCCATTTATATCCTGAGTGACCTACACCAGGTCACAACTTCTTTGGGTCTCTTACTCCTCTCTTCCATAAAATTAGGGAGAGGGTGAGTTTGGATATGACTCTCCCCCACAGACACCCAGCACTTTCAAGCACTTATTTATATATGACCTTACTTACTACTGGTCCTACAATAAGTATTCTAAAATTGTTCATTTTACAAATTATAATGCATTTAAAACTTCTAGGATTCATGATTTTAGGAATTACTAAAAAGTTTAAGTACAAATAATAACAGCTGTTTCCTCATCTGTAAAACCTAGAAAGGATTTTCAGCAAACTGATTCTATTTAGTATAACTATTATTTGACAGAATAAGTTAATAAAAAAAAAAGGCAGTGTGGTATAATGAGAAAAACATCAAACTTGGAAGTCTGAAAGCATTCCTTCTAATATTAAAAATTAAATATGTAACCTTGGCCAAGTCATTTCATTTCTCTGGGTGTTTCCTCATCTGTAAAACGAAAAGAATTTGAAGAAAATCTGTAAGGTCCCTTTTAGCTTAAAAAAAAAAATGTACTGTAGTTTTTTTCTTATTTTACATTAGATAAGCCTTAACAATCTGTGAGGTTTTCCCTTTTTATTTTTGTTTCAAACGCTTCTTCCCTCCCTCTCCCCCCCAATCCAAAATCTGGGCTCAGTATTAAATACTAGGGGCAACTAAGTGGCCCCGCCCAGGACCTGGACCAATGGAGTTCAAAACCGACTTCACACCAGCTAGCAGCGTGACCTCGGGGCAAGTCACTTAACTTACAATCTCCACCGAACACCAAAAAGCCAAAGCGCTAACCACACAAGGTCAAAAGAAAGCCCAGCTCCCAAATGCTCAAATCTCGTTTTCAAACTTCCTGAAAAATTCACTTTCACTAGCCTTTATACTTAGTTTTTGTTTTGGAAAAAAGAAAAATAATTTAGTCGATTATTTTAAAACGGCAAACATCTGCAGGACCCTATGATCTTCCTATGTGGTTTCATAGACAAATAGCTTTTCCAAACCAGCACCGTTCTTAGTTATTTTAGAAGCCCAATGATAGCAAATCGTTCAACATAAACTCAAAACGATGTGTTTCTTGGCATAATTTTAGTTTTCCCAAACACTCACAAAAGCCTCAGATTAGGGGATAGTAGTGGCAGCACTTCTAAGTGCTTATCACCTTTGCCCAAAATAACAAATAATTGTTATTGTAAAAGTTATCTACACCACACTTATCCTACTAGTTACAAGAAGATGCTATCTTTAAATAGCCTAGAAAAAATCATCCTTCAAAGCACCCATTATTTCCAAATTTCTTTGGTGTTCAGCAATCTTCTTGGGTGTCAGGAAATTTACAACATCAAAACAGTACAGTCTAAAAAGTGAAAGCCGGAGAGTGTCCGAAAAGGCGGAAAAAAGCCGACTTCCATCGCTCCGATCGCTACAAATACATAAACACTATCGATCAGCTCATCTAAGTAGTAATATACCACAAGTCCTAGATTGGTGCCAAGCGGAAGCTTTAGCATAAAATCGCACTAAGACCAAACATTATTTCAAGTTTTAAGCTTTAATGGTTTAATACTGCACTATGACTTTTGGGGCACCCAGAATGATCCCCAAATTCTTAATGAAGTGCTTTATTAAATGCGGGGTGCATCTGTTAAAATACGAGGTATTTCAAAGTCTCAATGCAATAATTAAAAAAAAAAACCCGCCTGTTTAAAACATCGCCTCTATGAAAACTATTAAGACTTCACAAACAATGGAAAGTTAATGGGCTTGGTCACTTTTGTGTTTCCTTCACGAAATAATTTATTTCCAATGCTAGCTCGGCTTCTCGCTAGAGCGGCTCATCAAAAATAAGTAGTTTGGTTCCGCCCCCTCCCCCCAAACCGCCAAACTTTTAGGCGCTTAACAAGTTCTTCGGACCTTGAAGCAGGTTTCTTAAGCACGAGTTCTACCTGTATTCATAATTTCCGGGCGGTTGGGGAGTAGAGCGATTCGGGAATGGAAGTATAAAGGAGAGGGGCTTTCGGTTAGACCACGAAAGGTAGCATTCTCTTTCCCCTCCAAACGCCGCCCCCGCCCCGGCCCTCAGGTGAAGTTCTGGGGCTCGGGAGGGGAAGGTATGCGGGCAAGGAGGGCGCTCATCGGTGCGGGGCTCATGGGGCCGCGCTCAGGCGCCGCCACACAGCGCTGCCGCCTCGCGATCCCCTTTGACAGCCGCATCCGCCCTAGTCCCGGGGGCCCCGGAGGCCTTTTCCTGCTCCCCCCACCCCCAACCCCCGCCGCCTCCAGCTCAGCTCTGCAGCAGGGGCGGGGCACCGGCCGGGCCTGCCAGGCCAGACTTCGGCGGCCGAGGCCTCTCCACTCCGCCCCCACCCTCCTCCCCTAGGCCTCCAGAGCAGCAGGGTTGGGCCGGCGGGCCTTCTCCCCAGCCTCCCTCACTCCATCTCTCTCTCCCCGCCCGAGGTGGGGGGGCAGCAGATAGCGACCACCGGCTCCCGGGGCCGGGCCCACAGGTCCCACTCACCCACTGGAGAATCTTGATGAAGCCGAGTGGCTCCTTAAGCGGGTTGAAATTAATCTGGAGGCCCGACATCCTCTGAGGGAAGGAGGGAAAGAGGGCGAGAGTCAGGGCGGCCGGTCGGCGGGGGTCGGAGCCAGACCCAGGCGGCCCAGCGGTGTAGGGAAGGAAGGAGGGAGGGTCGGGCGGGCCGAGCGAGTCTCCGGGAGGCGGGGCAGGGCAGGGCGGGGACGCCCTGAGGTGGGGCCTGAGAGGCGGTTAAGCCGGGGCTAAACCCGGAGAGGAGGCGGGGCAAGGGCGGGGAGAAGGGAAGGGAAAGAGGAGGAACGGCTCCTCCTCGGCTCTGCACCTGGCCGAGCCGGCTGATCCTCTGGCGAACCCTATAACTCATATCCGAGGCCATCTTGAGTGTACTAACCCCCCCTCCCCCTCCCCGATCCTGCCCCCTAAACGAGCCGCCCGAACCGGGCTCCCGCCCCGGGTCCGCGCGCGCCCTGCTCTGCCTCCAGCGCCGCGCGCCCAGTACTCTCCCCTCTGGCGGCGCTGCGCGGCTCACAAAGGCCTGGCGGGGGCGGGGGCGCGCGGCGCGGGGGGGCGGGGGAGGAAAGGCATCGGAGTGGGGGAGGGGTGACACCTGTTCTCCCTAGTCTCGTAGGGGTTCCGTGCGTTCCGCCTAGCTGCTTAAGCTCCTCGGGAATAGGATCCCGGCCAGTTGACCGAGCGGCCACTGTGGGTGCAAACGTGCTTCCTGTGCGCCGACCTGCCCCTCCTGAGTTACACCGAACACGCGAACTCTGCCCTTCACTCTCCAACACCCATACATACACACGTGTCTTAAATCGGCGTGACCCTCCCCTCTATCTTCTGGGCTTAGTTAGGAGCGACCTGACTTCCATTTGTGTACCATATGTTTGGATTCCGATTTGCACATTTTAAAATTTTAAAATTAGAATCGTGTTAGGGCTGTGCTAAAGTAAGCATGGAAAATATTTGCTTCTAGTACAGTCCTCACCATATAATAGGTAAGCATTTATTAATCACCTATTATATGTGCTATATATTACATAGGTATTTAATAAATGCTCGTGGACAGATTGATTAAAAAACTCCCGAGTTGTGTCTAATGCATAAGTAATGAGCAAAACCTCGGGGTTAATCGTGGGTTTGGAGTGGGAAGGTCGTTTCAGTTCACGAGCCAGATTTACCAAAAAGAATAAATCTTTTAAAAAAGGAATTTGGTTCTAGAGCTTAGCATAGTACCTGACACATAGGAGATTAATAAATGCTTATGTAATGATCAACTTACATGATTATTTACTAGGTCGAAGTAGTCTATCCTTATATAGATATCCTGCATATAATAAGGGATAAGTTCCTTGAGGACAAGGACTACCTAAATTACCCCCCCCCCCAAAGCCTGCTTCCAATTTCTGTATACAATATATTTTTAATAAATGTGTTGTGTACAGAATTCTATTTAATTACTTTATCAAATATTGTAGGTGAGCACATTTGCTGTGTTGCAGCCATCCAATAACTTCTTGAAGTCTTCCGTGAATAAGGAACTCATACAATAAAAATAATTTAATTTCTTTTATGACAATCTTTTTATTTTTTCTATTTAACAACTACAGTAATTACAACAATTTTTTAGTCAATTCTCATTAGAGTTCATCTTTTTTAGATTTCATTTTTGAGTAATTTTATTTTTCCCAATTATACATAAAAACAATTTTAAAATTCTTTTAAATCAGTAAGAATATTTTTCTTTGTATAGAACTAGCACCTGTGTCCTTATCCATTGTTCCTAATTATAAGGATCCAAAAAAGATTCAAATACTAATTTGTCACTAATGCCCAGAGTTAGAAAAGAGGCAATAGGGAATGACAGGGTGCGGGGATTCATCCTGGGGGTGAGTTGACCCAAAAAGTAAGATCTTTTCTCACTTTGTCAGGAAAAATCTCTAAAAGTTTAGGGTAAGGCTGATGTGTAAGGTTTTCCTGAAGGAATCTGGTCATTTAAAAAAAACAAAAAACAAACAAACAAACAAAAAAAAAAAAACGTGGTATACAAAGTGGTTATCAAGTATAGAATATCTTTTTTTTCCATACACTATCAAGGAAATATATAAACCCAGAAGACTCATAAGTGCATATTAACATGCTTTAAAACAGCTATTCACAGCAGTTATGCCTTCTTGAAAGGTAAAGACAACTCAGTAGATTTGCTGAACAGATATTTAACCTTCACTTGGGATCTATATTATGTGAACTATTGAAGTTCCTTCAAGTTCAGGTTCCCTTCAAGTTCAGGATTATCTTAATCTAAGAGTAATTACAGGGGAATGCCTCCTGCTGGGCAGTAGGCACTGATTCAGCTACCTAAGAACTTTTCGTTGCTAAATTTTGAAATGTCTCAGGATTAGAGGGAAAGAAAAGAAAAGCAGAAGAGGCAGCTGGGAACTTAAATCCAGTCTCAACTCCTCTAGGTTACACATCTTCTTGCTGCAATATGACAAGCATTGCTAGTGGAAGAGGAGGTGGTGGGGAAAAGATTCCCACCTTGCTGGAAACTCACAGCACAGCTGGGGATGGATGTGTCCTAAGAAAGAGCAACCTGAAAGAGAAAAGGGATGGAGCCTTTCTAATTCTGCCTCTGATGAGAGGGTTTTCCCCGTTACAATTTGTCTTGAAAGGTACTCAGTGACTGGACACAACATTAGGTCTGTCAGTCATTTATTAAGCCCCTACTATGTGCCACAGAAACCAATCAGAAGTTCTCTCTTCTCAATTAGGTGAAGTGCCTGTACCTCACTAAGAGACCAATGTGTGGTGAGTTCTCCAACTGTTAACTTCTCTGGCTTCCTTTTAAGTCCTAACTAATAAAATCTTATCTTCTATAGGCCTAGCCCCTCTTAGTTCCAGTGCTTTCCCTCTTTTAATTATTTCCTCTTTATTTAGTATATCATTTGCTTTGTATATATCTATTGTTTTGTGTCAGCTCCTCCCCCAGATTGTAAACTCCTTGAGATTAGGAATTGTTTTTTGCCTCTCTTTGGATCCCCAGTTCTTTCTTAGAAGAACTTCTAGCACATAGTGGATGCTTAATGTGATGGATTGAAGCACTTGTTCATCCTTGTGGAGTTAAAGCCCATGGGATCACCCTGGCCACATTTCAGATATTTGGTGACACTGTCATGTACTTCCTTGGTCTTCAGAAGACCTTTGTCTAGGCTAAAATGCAACAAGTTGTTTGATTGGTTCTTCCACCTCATATTTGCTGTCATTTGCCAAGTTTCTAAATTTCTATCATCTCAGCCATCTCATCTCCCATCCCTTCTCTCACCTCATAGTCACTACCTTAGAAAAGTCCCTCATTTTTCCTTTATTGCAATGGCCTCATTAGTGTCCCTTTCTCATCTCTCCTAATTCCAGTCCATCTCTATATTGCTGTCAAAGTAATTCTATTTGAGATTACCCACATCACTTCCCTACTCAATAAATTCCACGGAGATTCTATTGTCTGCCTCTAAGATAAAATGGAAGTTCCTCTGTTTAGCTTTTAAAGCCTACACTGCTTGGCTTTGACCAACCTTTCCATTTTTAATGTCTATTATTCCATCTCCTGCATTGTGAGCCAAAAAAAATTCTAGCTTTTTTCCCCTGTTTCTCATATATGACAGTCCATCTTTCCTCTTTGCCTGAAATACATCACCTTTGAATCTCCTTCTCAGAGAAACTTCTCTCTGTCTGTGGTGTGGCTCACCCATTGTATTTTACATGTAGCCTTTCTGATTCCTCTGAAAGCTCCCCCTCTCATACTGCTATACAGTTATCAACTTTGCATTTATTTGTACGTCTTGTGTATATGCTTCCTTAAGTATTTTAGTCTTCTCTATTAGAATGGAAATACCTTGAATGTAGAGATTTATTCATTCATTATTTTTGTATCCTTAGTGCTTAGCATAATGTCTAAAGTAGGAGGTAAATATAGGTGTGTGTATATATATATGTGTGTGTGTGTGTGTGTGTGTACTGTATGTATATATATACTTCTACACATATGTAAGCCCTGTATGTATTTGTATGTATATATGTATATTTGTACATATGTGTATTCAGATGCTTGTATATATTTTAATGTGTATATATATATAGATATATCTCTATGAACATAGAGATATATAAATATTATCTATTAAGCTTCAGAGGCTAATGTTCTAAAGCTTGGCATTAGCTAATCTGCTACAGCAACAGATTAGACTTGATGAGGGATGATGGGTGTGTCTTTGGAATGAAACTCACCAGAAATCACACTTTTAAAAATTTGACATTATAAAATACATATTATGGGATGATGAAGACACCAATTATCTATAAATCAACCAAAAACATGGATTAAATCAAACATTGTCTTAGATTTTGAGTATGCAAAGTCAAAAAATGAAGTGGTCCTGCCCTCAAGGACTATTCTATCAGATTAAAACAAAAATTTATGTGTTTTTATGTGAAATACAAACAAAACATTAAAAAGTAAATTGAGGGAGCACTAAATGCTGAGAGGATCAGTGAAGGATTGATGTAGAAGGTAGCATTTCAGAATTTTTTTTTTTTAAGGAAATCAGGGATTCTGAGATGCTGCAGTGGTAAGGATGGAAATTCCAGGCATGGGAGAAGGGAAGGGACAAGGATGGAGTGTTGTGTGTGTGTGATGAAGAGCAAGAAAGTCTGGTTGAACTGAAGAGCAGAGGAAGGAAAATAGAATCTAGAATAAAGTTGGAAAGATTATTTGGGAAAGCTTGAAAAGCCAAAGAGGAGTTTCTAGTTGATCCTAAAGACAAAGTCTATAGACTTTGGAGTTTATAGAGTATAGAAGTGTTATGGTCAAACCTATCATCTCCTTGGCAGCTGTTTGAAAGAGGGATGGATCTCAACTCTCTGTAGTGCAGCTTTTGAAATTGTATTCTCCAAAGTTATCAGTAATTTCTTAGTGGCCAGATATAATGACCTCACCTTTCTTGATCTCTGTGCAGTATTTAACACTGTTGGTTTTCTCAATGCTCCTTTTAAGACTCTCTTACTGGACTTTCAGTTGGGTCCCACCCACTCACATGGGTGTCCCTCAAGCCTCTGTCCTGGCCAGATCCTCTTTTTCATTTCATTTCACTTGATCATCTCAGCTCCCATGGATTCAGTTATAACTCTATGCTCATGATTTTAAATCTTATCTAACTGCACCTCCAGTCTTACCTCCTACTTGACCTTCCCAACTGCTTAGTGGACATTTTGACTGAATATGTGATAGACATCTTCCTTTCATCATGTCCAAAAACCAATCATCTACCCTGACTGCCCCTTTCCTTTCTTCCTAATTTTCTTATTACTATCAAAGCACCACCACTGTTCTAGTTATTAAATGTGTAGTAGGCAATTGGAGCTCAGGAGAGAGATGGGCTGAATATATTTGTCCAAGAAGTCTGTGGATTAATATCCATAGTAATGAAAAACCGTGTGTAACAGGTTTCTACAAGGCAGTAATCTTTGGCATTGATGTCCACACTTTAGATTTACCTATTTTGCTTTTGTTTTATATTTATTCTATATATTTACATTCTACATATTTATATTCTTTTTCCTGATAGGATGTAAACTGCTTGAGAGAAGGGATTGTTTCATTTCTTGTATTCATATCTTCTCTACTTAGCATAGTATCTTACATATGATTAATAATTGCATATTGATTGAATATTGACAAGAATTCAGTGTAGGAGATCACAATGTGTAAATTGCGTCAAAATATGAATGAAAATAATTGCACCAAGTATATGGGAAATAATAGTAGCTATATTCTAAAGTTAGTGTTTTAAATTCAGATTCTGGGATCCTAATTAAAAATTTGCAAGCAGGCAACTCTTTTACAATATTCCCATAATAGAGATTCCTGTTCTGGTAGATAGCTTTTTGAGATCTCTTCAAACAGATATTTTTGATATCTTTGATATCTGTTTCTTTGATTCTTAACTTCTAGTTTCTTGCTATACCATCCTGGAGAACATCTGAGTCCTCAAGTGGAGCAAGAGTCTGGCTAATTAGTAATTGCATCTGCCTACAAATCTGCTTAGGGAATCTACCAAATATTAGCTAATAATAACTAACACCATCTTCTCTGCTTACTACACAGAAGAAAGACATGGCTCCTACTCTCCCTTTATAACTAATGTGTAAACATTATTCCAATTCATGCACTCTCTTTTTGCCAAGCTAGACTTCAAGTTGTTTGCTATTTGCATTTCATCTCCTCCTTGTGCACTTGCATAAATCTGAAATGGAGTCCTTACTCATCTCGGATTTTATCATCCTAATCATTCTTCAAAAATCAACTGAAGACCCACTTCTTCCATGAAATTTTTTCTGATTTCTTATCTGATTCCTTCAAGTCATTTGGTATCTGTATAGTTATTGCATCCTAGAAAGGAAGTTAGCAATTGTATTTTTATTTTACTAGAGTACCTTACACTCTTGATAATGTTTGGCAAAGTGCAATGATCTACCAAAGTGTAGGCACTCTGTGGCACTGATGCTACTAACTGGGATCTATGTCAAAGCTATTGGCAGCACTGATCATTCCCCTGCAACATTTTTTTCTTGTTTCCCATTTGTCTCTTCTCGTTCTTCTCAAACTTTTTATTCCCTCTTTCTTCCTCACTATTCCCTTCTTTTTTTCTGTTTCCTTTCTTTTATCTTTCCCTTTCTATCAGTTCTATATTCCTTCTGCATAAGCCCATTGTTCCCTGCTCATTCTAGTCGTGTGATGTGGAATATGCATTGTGTTTTCCTTCCGAGGAGCTGGAGACAGGTCATAATATATAATCAGAGGTGCTGCATAGGACCTTAGAGACCAATTGTTTTTTACCCTCTCTTAAGAACAGTGTCTACATGTCTCTTAGATAACATCATAGTCCAGAAAGCAGGACTTGAAAGTTGTTCATTTCACTGTCACATAGATCACTACATTGATTATTCACGGATTTTTTTCTGTCAGTTCAGAAAAAGAGCCCCAGACTTGCAGCATATCATGTTCCCACCTCATACCACTGAGGGGTTGTTGCTAATGTTATTGTTTATAATGTGAAATTATCTTGTTATAGCTTAGAATTATGATAGTATTATTGTTGTTGAGTCATGTGTATAGTTTACAATTATTTCCCTTTTTATATTTGCCAACTCACAATATCTATAATCTAGGAGTGTAATTCTTAAGAAATATTATTTGATAGAATTGAGCTGTTTGCTTCAGTTCATCTTTCTTAGTGGGGAAAAAGCTTTTCCAATCATTTATTAGGAAAATGAGAACTTGACACTGAAACTTTGAGTTACCGCCTCCCACATTAGAAAAAGTTAATGCTTTAATACTAATGATTTCAAAACCTGAGTTCCAGCTCTATGTTCCACCAAACCAGTTCTCCAATTTTGCTGAACTTACCACTTTAATAAAACTGATTCATTTTATCACTCATATTTTTCATAAACTTGACCAATGGATTGTCTTAATTGTCCTTTAATTCAATTGATTTAACTGACTATTTAGTTGTCAATTCCTTGAAATTTGGTTTTGGGCCAAGATTAAGTCAAATTCATTATTTTATTTTATTTTTTTTTAAGTAATAAAATACAAGTATCTCATTTAAAGAAGAGTTAGGTAGCACAGTAGAGACAGGGTTGAGCCTGGGGTCAGAAAGATCTGAGTTCAAATATATAGCTTCAGACACTTACTAGCTTTGTTACTTAATTCTATTTGTCTCAATTTCCTTATCTATAAAATGAGTTGGAGAAAGAAATGGTAAAGCACTTCAATATCTTTGCCAAGAAAACCCCAAATGGAGTCATGACTGAAACAACTAACCAACAACATCTCATTTGAGCATATAGGGTAATTAAACAGTAGACATTTAGAGCTTTATCAAAGTGATTTAAGGAAATGTTCAGAACATACAAATGAAGGGTGTGTGTGTGTGTGTGTGTGTGTGTGTGTCTGTGTGTCTGTGTGTGTGTCTGTGTGTCTGTGTGTATGTAGATATGTGGTAACTCCACTCTGGAGAAGATCTGAAGTTTTGCTGAACTTATATCCAGAACAAAAACTGATGGTGTAAAGAAAACCAGCCCAAAGAGGAGAAAAATTAAATTTGTGAATGAAATACAGGCATATGAAAGAAGTATAATTCTGCAAATTAGGAAAGTTACTGTTATAATTTCCATTCATTCATTTTCAGTTTATCTTTAATTAAGTAATTAGTTTCTCTACAAAAGATTTGTGGGAAAATATATACAAGACTGCTCAGAATATGAAGATGAAAGAATTGAGTTCAAATTCTGCCTAAAACACTTATTGGCTATATAACTCTTAGAAAGTTACTTAGTAGTGTCCTCTGGCCCTCAGTTTTATCAGTAAAATGAAAGGGTTAGAGTCCATGGCCATTTTCAGCTCTCGATTGATGATTATATATGTAGGATTTATAATCTGTATTAAGAGAGGGATTGCCTATAAGATCATAGATATTCCACAGGACAAAGGAAAACAAGAAAAAGTTTCTCAGAGTAGACAATAGCATTATGATCATCTCATGTATTTAGGCTTAAAAACATTCTTACAAATTTGGATTAAAAAAAAAAACTAAAAAACTATTTTTTTTCCATTCTCCATTTTGGGAATGGAGCTGACTATATCTTAATTACCTAGATTCATACTTTTAATGGGGTTGAGGACTTGTATTGTATAAAATATATGGCTTGGATAGAAGAGTTGAGTTCTATTTATGGCTCCATAATTTACTAGTTGCATTACCTTGGAAAGTTACTGAGTCCTAGCTATAAAATGGGAATAATTATAATAAGCTTTGGGATGCTAGAAACTTTAAAGTCCTGTAATGGAACCCCTAACTTTTTCAGTGAGAAAATTTAAGTAAATTAAGTAAAGTAAGTAAGGAAATTAAGTAAAATATAAGTGAAGATTGTTATTTATCCATGATCACACAGGTAGTAAGAGGCAAAAACCACTATTCAAATCTAGATTTTCCAATTCCAAATCTTACCATGAGATGTGGAAAACACTTCTGAAATGGAAAAGTGCTGTAAAAATTTAAGGTATTATTTATTCCCAATGACATGGCATTTCTGGATTGCAAAAAAAAGTAAAGTGATAATGTGAGTAATTGTTTTGTCTTTTTCTCTTTCTTTTTTTTCCATTAGATTATAAGCTTCTTGAAGGCAGGATTGTACATCTGGTGCTTAACACAACATCTAACACATAGTAGGTAGTTAATGTTTATAATTAATTCTCTGTCAAATTCTGTATATTTAGAATATATGAGAATATGTGGTTACCACTGCTTTAATATCTCCCAAGTTTGAATTGAGGTACTTAGAGCACAACTCTTCAGGATCACAATGCAAGCAGTTTATTAACCTTCATACCTTTCAGTGTAATTACTGAATGGTGATAAAGGTTTGACGTGTGTCTCAGAGAACTTTGGGTCCCTAACTTCATCTCAGATTGTTGTTATTGGGCAGATTCACAGGGACCATGGGGGGAGGGGACCTCAGGGACAGCCAATCAGTACTGGTAGCCTGCCCCTTATTAATCACCAGTTTTGTAGTTAGGAAAGATCACTAATTTTGCATACCTGGATTAGATGATGTTTGCCAAACTAATTATAATCAGAAGAGCCTTTAATTAATTACCTAAATGAAGCTAACAACCAGTTATTAGACCTATAGATGGGTCAATCAGTGACCAAACAACATGTATTCTCTCTTTTTTTTAATAAAGCTTTTTATTTTCAAAACATATGCACGAATAATTTGACAACATTGACCCTTGCATAGCCTTGTGTTTCAGATTTTCTCCTTCTTCCCCTCATTCTCTCCCCTAGATGGCAAGCAATTCAGTATATGTTAAACATGTTAAAATATATGTTAAATCCAATATGTATAAATATATTTATGCAATTTTCTTGCTGCACAAGAAAAATCAGATAAAAAAAAAAAGAAAGCAAATGGAACTCTCTTTTCTTAGCTCGGGCCTAGCAATAGTCCAGCCCCTATAGTTACCAGCATGGTGATAGTGGGCAACTTCAGGAAAGTATATATACTAACTTGTCTATGGACTCTCCAACTTCACTTTGACAAAAATATATGTTCCAGAGAAGAAAACTTACTAATTCTTCCTCTTATTAATTCTGACGTTGCCAGTGAGCTAAAGATTTTTCTTGGTCAAGAAATTTAAAACTACTTGTGCCCTTCTGCTATAAAATGAGCTAATAACATGGTAAGCATATTGCATATATATGTTAATGAGCATTAGCAAATGTTTGGAAAGCTACATGTAAATGATGCTATGTAAAAATATATCATTAGTTCATGGACTTTTTTACATCTCTCTGAGTATCTCAGAACACTTCTTGGATATTCTCAAGGGCTCATTTCAAAGTGGACATACAAGGGATTTGTACCCTTGATATCTTTTATTATATAAGACACTATCAGAAAATCACAGAAATGCAAGCTCTCAAAGGTAGAAATGTCCATTTAGTTAAGCCTATATATGAACATTTTTACAACACCCCCAAGAGGTTCTCCATCTTCCACTTAAAGATTTTTGGTTAAGGGAAAGGAAACATTTCATTGGAAGATAATTTATTTCTTAATGGGAGTAAAATTGTCAGTCTTTTAATTTCTGCCTTTGGCTTCTAGTTCAGTATTGTGGAAACAAGTTGAGCCCAACTTTCTTTGAGCTAGATCAGAGAAATAATGGCTTATATTTGTATAAAACTTTAAAATATACAGAAGTACATAACCCAAATATAGCTATTCCTATTTTTTACATGAGGAAATCGACAATCACATGTGACTCAAGGATATGATTTACATGTTGCACTATTCAACATCTTCCACAATTCCTTTACTGTCTCCCGGAAAAAAAGCAACTCATCTTCCTTAGTTTGAATCTGGCTGCAGACACTTACTAGCTATATGGCACTGGGCAAATCACTTCACCCTGTTTGCCTCAGTTTCCTCATCTGGAAAATAAGATGGAGAAGGAAATGCCAGACGACTTCAGTAACTTTGCCAAGAAAACCCCAGATAAGTTCATGAAGACCCATACGTGACTGAAACAACTGAACAAGAACTCCTAGTAAAGGATAAAAATCCAAATATCTGGGCATAGGGTTCATGTTTAATAATAATAGGTAAGGGAATTAATGAAAAAAATACAAACAAAGGTGACCTAGCTGTACCAAACCTAAAACTATGTTATAAGGCAGCAGTCATCAAAACAATTTGATACTGGTTGATCAATGAAATAGGTTAGGTTCACAGGACAAAATAGTCAATGACTATAATAATCTAGTGTTTGACAAATCAAAGACCCAAGTTTTGGGGATAAGAATTCACTATTTGACAAAAACTTCAGGGAAAATTGGAAAATAGAATGGCAAAAACTAGGCATTAACCCACACTTAACACCCTATACAAGATAAGGCCAAACTGTGTTCATGAATTAAACATAAAGAATGATATTATAAGTAAATTAGGAGAACAAGAGATAGTCTACCCCTCAGATCTGTGGAGAAGGAAGGCATTTGTGACCAAAAGAAGAACTAGAGAACATGATAAAATGCAAAATGGATAATTTTGATTATATTAAATTAAAAAGTTTTTATACAAACAAAACCAATGCAGACAAGATTAGAAAAGAAGCAGAAAACTGTGGAAAACATTTTACATCTAAAATTTCAGATAAAGGCTTCATTTCTAAAATTATAGAGAATTGATTCAAATTTATAAGAAAATAAGTCATTCTTCAACTGATAAATGGTCAAATGATATGAACAATTTTCAGATGAAGAAATTAAAAACATTTCTATTGGATGAAAAAATACTCTAAATCAATATTGATCAGGACAACTTTGAGGTATCACTATACACCTCTCAGATTGATTAAGATGACAGGAAGATATAATGTTAAATGTTGGAGGGAATGTGGGAAAATTGGGAAACTAATACATTGTTGGTAGAGTTTTACTGATCCAACATTCTGGAAAGCAATTTGGAACTATGCCGAAAGGGGTATTAAACTGTGCATACCCTTTGATCCAGCAGTGTCTCTATCCCAAAGAGATCTTTAAAAAGGTCCTTTAAAAAGGACTCATATGTGCAAAAATGTTTGTAGCAGCCCTGGCTGAAGAAGTTATGGTATATGAATGTAATGGAATATTATTGTTCTATAAGAAACGACCAGCAGGATGATTTCAGAGAAGTTTGGAGAGACTTATATGAATTGATGTTAAATGAAGGGAATAGAACCAAGAGAACATTGTACATGGCAACCCCAAAATTATGTGATGATCAACTGTGATGGACAGGGCTCTTTTCAGCAGTGAGGTGATTCAGACCAGTTCCAATAGACTTGTTAAAAATCTACATCAAGAGAGAGGACTGTGAGGACTGAGTGTAGATCACAATATAGTATTTTGTTGTTGTTGTTGTTTGTTTGCTTTATATTTTGTTTTTTCCTCTTTTTGATTTTTCTTGTGCAGCATAACTGTGGAAATATATAGAGAAGGGGCACTTAGATGGTGCTCCTGAGTTCAAACCTAACCTTAGACACTTAACAGCACCTAACTGCTACATAAATCATTTAATCCCAATTGTCTCACAAAACAAACAAACAAATAAAAACAAAAATAACCCAAATGGAAATAAACATAGAAGAATTGCACATATTTAATATTTTAATATATATTGGATTATTTGCTGTCTGAAAAAAGGAGGGGGCGGGGGAAAGAGAGGGAGAAAAATTTGGAACACAAGGTTTTGCAAGGGTAAATATTGAAAACTATCTTTGAACATATTTTGAAAATAAAAAGCTATTATTATTTTTAAAAATAATTTAAAAAATAAAAAAGAATATTTACATGGTGCTTTAAGAAGTACAAAGTGATTTTTCACATTGTATCTATTTCATTTGATTTTCTGAGAAAAATGTATTTCCCTCTCATATTAATAACTCATATTAATTAATAATTAATTTGATTGTTAAAAAAAAGTTCTAAGTTTAGACTAATGGAAAAATTCTTGCTTATTATGTTCACCTAGACACATTTGAGAAGATGTGGATTCTTTCTAGTGTCAGGCAGGTGATATGGAAATGGATGAAAATCTTTAACCAAGACTTGGACAATCCATGTCACTTACTCCCAATAAACTCATTGGAACATAACTCTGGCACTCCTTATAATAATTATTCTCTAATTGTTAATCAATCAAACTTGATTGCCATTCTCAGGAACTCTTCCAATGGCATGCATCTGAATTGTGAGACTACTTCCATAAGGGGTTTTTGATATTTGAGGGTATCACTGACCCCTTTTTATTCATAAAAATGCTAGTCTTATTAATAAAATTATTAAATTATCCAGAAATTATGTCTCTCAAACTTTTTAAATGTCATATTTTACAAAACCTATGAGCTATGTACTATGGCTATTAGCATCTCCATTTTCCACATGATGTAGATTAAGTGACTTACCTATGAAATCTAGTAAATGTCAGAAACAAGACTCAATCCTATCTCCTGATTGAATATCCAGAACTCTTTCCACCATATTACTGAATTATATTCAGTGCTCTTGCTTCAAATCAGGTAGAACAGCAAAATAAAGTTTCCACCACTGCCTGTGGAAGATTTATTTATCATATGAAGTTCAACAGAAAAATAACATGCTACCATTGAGAAAATGGGGGATAGTTATTCTGGTTCAGTTAAATGGGATGATGAAAAGCTTTGTTTTTAGTACTCTGGTATTGAAATGCCATGTTCTTCAAAAAGAAAAACTGAGACAAGTGGTCACCTTAGCCATTAAATAAATAGCACCTTCTCCCTTATTAGATCAGTTTGTCTGTGTGTTTTAGTGGAAAGAACTCTGGTTTAGGAGTCAAGAGACCCAAGTTCTAGTTCTCTCTGCTAGTAATTCACTTAATCTCTATGAATCTTGGTTTCTTTCTTTTTTAATTTAGTATTTTCCCCCAATTACATGCAAAAACCAATTTTAACTTCTGTTTTTAAAAAATGAGAGTACCAAGTTCTTCAATGAAGCAAGTAATTATATTATGCATGTGCAATCATACAAAACTAAAAAAAAAACATGTTTCTATATTGGTCATTTCTCTAATCAAAAGTGATTTAGAGCACTTCTTTATATGATTATAAATAGCTTTGATTAGTTTGAAAGCTGCCTGCTTTTCAGGTCCTTTGACCAGTTATCAATTGGGGAATAGCTCTTATTTTTAATCTTAGTTTCTTCATATGTAAAATGGGAATGATAATCTAAGTGATCTACAAGATTTCTTCCAGATCTACAATTCCAGGGTCTAACTTGAATATTGTTGATTTGCTTCTGTCATGTCCATGTGATC